>NC_084650.1:13185459-13513793 GCF_019802595.1 Syngnathoides biaculeatus
CATAGCAAGCCAGCTATCTGCTTGAATTACCTATCGAGCTGTCTAGCTCGCCTCGCTTAGCTAGCTACGTTCCTACCTATGCTTGGCTACCTGCCTCTGTACATGCGTACCCACGGAGTTAGCCACCAAAATACCTACCTGTCTACCTCCCTACCTATGAGGAGAAGTGGAATGTTTTACTCAAGTCGTTTTTTTGGCATAAATAGTAGTTGTAATGAAACATACTTTTTGCTTTTGAATATTTTTAGCATGATAACAAGGTCTGCTCTTATCCTGTTGGACTAAGCTCCATTTGCTCCCTGCATATGTTCTTATCAACAGGTATTACCGTAATTTCTGGACTATAAGCTACGCCTGGTTATAAGCCTCACCCAGTACATTTCTAAAGGAAAAAAAACATTTTGTACCTGTCTATGAGCTGCATGTGCCCACATTGAAACATGAGATATTTACAAAGAAAGACTGTATACCGAGTTTTCAAAGTTTGAATTATATACCTTAGCCTTTCTTTCCAAACAGTGCCTGTGACGCGGCAGTAACACAGCGGCAATACGGTAGCAAGACAGCGCTAAAAAAAAAAAAAAAAAAAAAAAAAACCATCGGTAAAAGTCACTGAGACACGGCAGCAGCAACACGGTTCAGGCTACCTGCTTTTATTACCTCTGAAAGCTTTTTTTTTCCCCGTCTTTTTCCATTGCTCCGGTTCTTCCCCCTGCCGTTTACAGCGTCTCACCATCGATTCCTTTATGCCAAGTTTACGTGCAGCAGCTCTGTTTGCTTCTTTATCGGCCACCTCGATTTACTTTTAACTTAAAAACTGCGTCATACGCGTTCCTTCTTGCATTTTCCACGATGACGGTCTGTTCATGCTAATTTTATTCATGCACAAAGCGTGAAGGGAGATGAAACTTGCATCTTCCTCGACACATATATTCCACCCTTCTCTTACCTTTTCTCGGGTTGCTCGAGGGCCCCTGGCGGCCGTTGGAAAAAAATCCATAAATTCGCCGCAGGGTTCAAAGCGTATGACAAAAGTCGTGGCTTATAGTCTGGAAATTACGGTATTGCTTGTGCAGTATATTTTGGTTTAGGATGCAGCCGAACGCATAAAAATTAACAGTTTCCGACCCGTCCAACCCCTCTCACACACACATTGAGGGGCTTGCTACAGCCATGATGTGTTGTTTTATTCATCGTTGGCATTACGTTTCTGGTCATTTACCACAAGATGGCAGTATGACTGCATTGGCGCATGCCGAGCGTGCCTGGCCATTGTCGCCTTGACAATAACGGGCGCCGAACCTCATCTCATCTTTTGATATCTTATCTTGTCCCGTCCCCTGCCGCAGAACCCCGACATGCTGACGAGGAAGATCAAACTCTGTCACATCAACGCCCACATCACGTGTAGACTGTGCGACGGTTACCTGATTGACGCCACCACCGTCACGGAGTGCTTGCACACGTGTACGTATACACACGCACACACACACATACACTTGTGCAAATCCTCTCTCGCCCACTAGAGAGAGTCCTCCGACTTCACACGGCCTCCCCGAGCATCCCGGTGAAGTCGTTTGAAAAGAGACATTCAGGTCACGTCGGCCCACTGCAGCTGTCTGACTGCAATGAAGCTCTCATGGAAAAAGGGAGCGTGTCTCTTGTAGCAGACGGGTCAGGTGTAGAAAGGTTTGATGGCGGATCGGCTCTGGAATCAACACTGTGCCGTTCAAATCTGTTACCGAGCTCGCAAAGGGGAGGAGTTAGTTTGAAAATGATGTTGCCTCATATGTACATGAGTCTTCTTTCCTGGTTAGTGCAAGGGGGTTGGGGAATAAAAATCATAGTGATACCTTAGTAGTGCTAGTATTTGTTTAAAAAGATTGTTTGGTTACATTTTGTGATTATTTGTGTACATTTTTAAGAAATTCCAAAGGGTTCACATAGTTTTCCTCACGCTGTTTGTTTGTTTGTGGGTGCAGTCTGTCGAAGCTGCCTGGTGAAGTATCTGGAAGAGAACAACACGTGTCCCACATGCAGGATTGTTATTCATCAGAGCCATCCACTGCAGTACATCGGGTGAGGGACGCACAAACCGCGCACCAAACATTTTCAAGGAAAGCGGTCGCGACAAACGCGCTCCATTTGGAGAATATCGGAATCAAATAAAATCCCCATCAGAATTAATCTCCGGAGGGAGCCGAAAGATGCCGGCTTGCGCATGAAGAGTGGGCGGCCGAAATACCCGCTGAGAGGTACAGAAGCCCCGTGGAAAGTTGCGAAAATCGTTTGATTGCAGCGATCGCCACAAAAGCTTCTGAGACAAAATATTCAGTAAAGGCTGCCGTCATTTTTGCCCTGGTCTGTCTCATCAGGTTGTTTTTAAAATAATTCCACGCATGCGTGCATTTTCTTAGCCGCTTATCCTCACAAGGGTCGCGGGGAGTGCCGGAGCCTCTGCCTGCTGGCAACGGGCAGGAGGGGGGGGGGTACACCCTGAACTGGTCGTCAGCCAAACAGGCACACTCACAATCACACCTATGGGCAATTTAAAGCGTCCAATTAATGTTGAGTGTTTTTTGGGTTGTGGGAGGAAACCGGAGTGCCCACCCGGAGGAAACCCACGCAGGCACGGGGAGAACATGCAAACTCCACACAGGCGGGTCATGGATTGAACCCCGGGACCTCAGAACTGCGAGGCCAAGGCTTTACCAGCTGAACCACCGTGCCGTCTTTTAAAATAATTGTTTAACCGTAATTCAAAAGCAGGGTCTGATTTTCATATTTTACTTTTTTATTTGACCCACTGTGGGTTTTCCTTTAAAAAAAAAAAAAAAAAAAGAGGGATACCAACAATTTTGTCCACTTTTGTGTGTGTGTTCTATTGCTATGAGCACAATATGTCTTCTTTTTGGCAGCCATGACAGAACAATGCAAGACATTGTGTACAAGTTGGTACCCGGACTTCAAGAGGGTATGTTTGGTATTTTTAAAATGGAGAAGAAAAACACATTTATATGCCCTTAAAGATATCTTATCACCACCTTTGCTCTTTTTTTTTGTCGTCCAGCGGAGATAAAAAAGCAGCGGGACTTCTACCAGAAGTTGGGCATGGAGGTGCCCGGCGACATTAAAGGGGAACTCTGCAACATGAAGATGCATCTGGACCAGCACAATGGTACGGTCCAAAGACATCCTCGTCTTCCTTGTACAAATGAATTTGGCTCCCGTTTTCTCCCCCCGACTGATTTGGAAGGTCATCCCCCAATATTAGTTTCCATTATCAACATGAAATGTAATTGCAATGTCTATGGCATACATCAGTCAGCCATTTTGGTTCAAAGTGGACATTTTTCCCTCATTTTGAAGCCAGTTTAACTGCGGATCGTGAAACATAATTGCATTGTCTATCATGAGTATTATATACAGAGATGCCTTGGTTCCCGACCGAAATCGGTTCCAGAAGTGATATGTTCGAAAACTGAATCAATGTTTCCCATTACACTAAATGGAAAAAGAAATAATGCATTCCAAGCCTAAACAATTTGGCTTTTAAAAGCAGTTTTTTTTAGCTTCTCCTGATAATAAACTACATAGTAGGAATACATGTATAGTTTAAATACATTATATAATAAAATAATTGAAGAAATATATTTATTTTTTGCCTAAAATGTACGCTTTAGTAGTGGAGTACGTGAGGCTGGGAGCGCATTGCTGTATCTGTGACAACTCGGCCCCCAGCGTTGTAAACTTTTTTTTTATTCACAAAAGTGCAGAATAACTTTAAACAAGCAACTTGCCTTCTTTGGAGCCATGATTGGGTGTTAATACGGTCATCTTCGTTAACAAGAAAAACAAGTCACTGCCGGGACACGTCGGTGTACAGAGGTTGCGTTATACAGAATAACAAAAGTGCGCTGGTTGCACCGCTCGTGTTATGGGGGCGTTCGAATTGACAATAACAAAACGCGTCGTGGTTGGGTCGGCTGCTTGCGCCGCGCGCATTATGTTGTTTCCGGGTTTTTTTTCGGCGGCGTGGGAATTCACAACATAGCGCGTCGTGGGTCAGCTGGTCTGGCCGCACGCAATATATTATTCATGGGTTTTGTCGGGGGCGTTTGAGTCCCGATTTTCGTTTGAAAACAGGAGGAAAAAGATCTCAATTTTCGTTCGAAAACCAGGACCGAGACTTTACTGTATGTTATTATTTTGGTTTGAAGTGAGGATGGTTGTGTCATTTTGGCTGTCTTTGAATGACAGAATGACTTTCACTATTGCATGTTAAAAATCGTTTTAAAATGTGAAACGATACACTGCAACACTTTGCAGATGTTTACACAATAGCACACAGTAATATCATTGGCAGCACTTGAATTGATATTTATTTATTTATTTTTTTTAGCCAATCCCAAGGATCGGTGGCTTTGTTTCTTTTGAGGGCGGTCACGCTCGAGGGTCCTAATCGCTCACTTAATCCCTCGCTCTTATTCCGCTAATTTAAGCGCGTGGGGAAGAGGGGCAGCAAATCTCTCGGAGCGTTGCACAAACACACACTCGCACAACTCGATGCATCAACATAGTTGATTTAAAAAAAAAAAAAAAAAAGTAATTTTTTTTAACGTCATGTAACGTGGTGTGATGCCTTACTCTCTCTGCTAATCTGGTGCTCATTCCCTGCACATTCACACGGTGAGAACGCTTATGTAAGCACACGGAAAACCTTCTGTAAATCCCTCTTTGATTTCAAGTCTCTTACCATTGCACCCCAAACATCTATATATATATATTTTTTTCGTTTATTCCAGGATCCACAGAAAAATATTAAATTAGCCTGAATATCTTTGGATAATGACACTGTCAGTTCTTTTTTGAACCGCTTTGGGGTTGGCCTCCGATCGGCTCTCCTTTTCGCCACTCTGCTAGAGGTCGTTGACGCTCGGTTCATTAAAACGCACCTGGTTATAAACCTCACCCAGTACATTTGTAAAGGAAATACCACTTGGTACATACATCGGCCGCAGCCGTGTAAAAACAGCAAGTGACCAAATTGAAACCGACATTGAAACATGAGATATATACAAAGAAAGACGTGATACAGAGAGTTTAATGCTTGCGCCGGCGCGCTAACGCTAGCGCCACGCTAACAGGGCCAGTTAAAAAAAAAAAAAAATACTGGTAAAAATCACAGAGACACGGCGGTAACATGCCAGCGCAGCGCTAACAGGCCCGCACCGGTAAAAGTGACTTCCTCGGCACATATATTCCGCTCGAGTGCCCCCTTGCGGTCGTTAGAGAAAATGCACAAATTAGCCGCATCACTGCAGGGTTGAAAACGTGTGAAAAAAAGTCACGGCTTGTCGGCCGGAAATTACTGAAATTAAAACAAAGGAAGTGTCAAGCAGATTGTTTTTGTCACGTCAGTGGAAGTTGCTGATGCTCGTTTCGCCAAAACAATGGACTGTTGGTCATTGTTTTTGTCACATGACTACAGGTCACTCAGTTCTTAAGACAAAGTTCTGGCAGTCAATTGCCATTTTTAATGCTTTGCTAAAGGTTGTTGACATTGTTCAGTAGAAGTAAGGAAGCATTCTCGTTTTTTGTTTCCTTAGTATGTAGTTGTATGTTATTCTTTCTTTTGTTGTGAATCCATTTGGCATTTGTGCGTAGCCATCATGCTTAGCTTGCCATATTTTGTCAAGACATAACAAAATAATTGCGGTATGTCATTGAGTTTCTGTCCGAAGAGTTTTGTGGCACAACAGATCAGGTTTCCCCGTTTTACGAGGCTTCCTCCCTTTGTCTTGCGGGAGCAACCACGCTCCTCATTAGCTCGTATTTGAGGAGGCCCCGGCAAAGGGAGCCGGTCGCTAAAGCAAAGATCACGCCGGGCTAACTGCGGGCGACAGCCCAGCAGTGCGGCACTGCACTTAATTAAAGACCGCCGCCGCCGCCGCCACCACCACGCTCCTACCCGTCGCCACCAGAAGCCCTCAGCCGTAGAACAGAAACTTCCTCTGGGCTTCCGCAAGAGCAGCTGTTGAAAAAGAATCTAATTCAACTATTGCTCACTGAGCAGCAACTCCGCAACTCCTCCGAGAGTCGCTCTGTCGAAACTGGGAAAACAGAAGGACGGTCACATGAGCAGCGGGAGGATGCGTCTCGTGAACAACTCTACTTTGAACGCTGCTGGCTCTTCTTATTTTTGCTGCTTTGCCAGAGGTTATCAACATGAAAGGAACCTTGCAATCAAGTTTTTAAAATTATTACTATTATTATTATTATTTTGCCTGTCCTCTTCACGGGTTTGCAAGATAATTGAGGTTGGAATTGCCCAAAATGTTCTATTTGGGGTGTTGTCCCTTGCAGGTGAAACGGAGGGATTTCTCAGGATTCCGGGACACGGAAATGAGCTTTGCTGTGATTGGATTGCTCATCTTCCACAATTTAAAGCCCAAGTGTCATCCCTATGGATATTGTATTGAAAAATACATATAGCATGATTCACTTCAATGTCTATATGAAAAAATAAATATGAGCGGAGAGCGCGTCATCCATGCGCAAAGTTGCTGAAGTGTCATTCGACATCCCAAGTGGTCGCCATATTGGCTGAATCGACTTACCCCAGACATTCGCCATTGAATACACGCTGTGGCTGAAGTGACCGGGGCATTATTACCCTATAATTTCGAGCCACATTTAGATGATATGCGGATCACGGCCAAACTACCTCCCCGCCCGATCCAGCTCCGCGCGACGGTGATAAAAACAACGCCGCCCGCAAGCGACGAGGCCGCCACGGCCAAACCGCCTCCCTGTCCGATCCACTTCTGCGGTGGAGATGAGCCGCAAGGCCTGCGTAGGCCGTCCTTCAGCGGCTGCTGCACGGAAGCCTTCCGATGCGCACATCGACACATTTAGCACCCCTGACTTATGGATTACGTCTCGTCCTTTGTACCTGTGCAATCCATTTTTCACAACGAACCGAGTCTCTTGCAAACTTATGAAGGGTAAATCCATCCTCCCGAGTGTTTGAGCAATATCCAGCAATGCAACAAGCCCGCATTTTGGCTAACACGAAGGAACAACGAGCTACCTTTCAGGAGGTAAAACTAGTATAAACAGACGAGACCGCTTGAGCGCGCTACTGCCCTGTACGTCACTTCCTGCTTCTTCTCCAAAAAAAATCCCTCGAGAGGATTTTCATGGCGGGAGTTACAAAAAGCCATCAAAAAAAACGGCTGGATCCATACCGGCTGACATTTTTTTTCATTAATAACATACTAAAAGTCGTGCATTTCATGACAGTGGACCTTTAAATATGGGTAACGGCATGACTTTGATTAGCACACAGTTTCTGCTAGCGTCTTGAAGGCAGCTTGGGGCAGCCAAGCGTTCATCGCGATGCATCACAATCTTCGGTACTACATTCAGACTTGCGGGGAGGACTAATGGTAATGTGACTTTACAGGCATCTTGAAAATCCCCTTTCAGTGGGACCCCCTCTATTGATTGAACCTTTCGTATAATTTCCACGCAACGTAAACACGGCCACAGACCAAAGCAATCGATCTTCCCCCCCGACAGCGCCTCCTTAAAGCGGGCCAGAGAGACTCTGGAGTCGTATGAAGATGTTTTCACCGCACCAATGATAAGAGCGAGATCCTCTTGATCCGCAATCAAGCAGGTTGACTCTGGAGATGGTTGCCGTGGAGACTTCACAAACACACACACACACACACGTGAGCGCACACTGCAATTCTCTCTGGGATCGGTTTTCCCAAATGGAAAATGGCTCCTCGATTGGTAAATGCAATCCCATCTGCTCACAGAAACGCACATAGCTATTCTTTTCAATGATTTAAAGACGAAAAGAGTAAATTTCTTTTGTGTTTTCAAGGTCGTGGTACAGCAGTCCACCTCCGTTGCACTGGAGAAGTGCATCTCATATCCAAATATTCGATGCGTGCACCATACACAACGAAATGTCTCTCTTGTGAGCTTCTGCTCTGTTGTCTGTCTTTTTATTGTATACACATAAAGCGATGCAGGTCTGAAAACGTACACAAACAGATTTCCCAACGGATGCTGTAATATATTTGTTGTTGTAGCGTCTGCAGTACACCGTATGCGCTTCCATGGTGGTGTGCAAACCTGCTCGACTTTTAACCTTTCTGTGTTTTCGAGCATGGTTTTTAGAGACATTTTTGGTGGCTCTGCTCTTGACTCATTTATCAAACTTCATGTTGCGAAATAAAACTGACTTTGGAGGTGAGTTTTCAAATTTGAGTGAATGAATGAAATGACTGCTTTTAATCAAAATGGCTGACTTCCTGCACCTCTTTTAGCATGGCAAAGAGAAACATTTTTGTGGGTCTCCATTCGTCATGTTAGACACTTACTGGTGTATAAAATTGGGGGGGGGGGGGATTTACTTGAAATTGACGGGGCTGAATTTTCTAATATGCGCGAATAACTAAAATGCCCTTAAATGTTCTATTTTGAACAAAAATGGCTGACTTCCTGTGTGTTTTTTGGCATGGTAAGAGAAACATTTTTGTGGGTCCCCAATCATCATGGTCAACACTTACTGGTATATAAAATTGGGAAAAAATTCAAGATGGCTTCAGGGGCTGAATTTTCAAATATGCGTGAATAACTAAATTACCCTTAAATGGTCTATTTTGAACCAAAATGGCTGACTTCCTGTGCCTTTTTAGGCATGGATAGCTCCTTAAGACTTTTTTTGCGGGTCTTCTCATGATAGCCACACCTAGCAAATTTCCTGTTGCAAAATAAAACTGGTGACAAGGGATTACGACAATAAAATGTACTTTTTTTTTTTTTTTTTTTTACCAGGAGAGAAACGATTGCAAAAAATTCCTAATCATCGTTTTTATTTATTTATATATATATATTTTGTGTCCACACAGGAGAAACCAAGTCCGAGGAAACGGCCAATAAGGAAGCAGGAGAGGAGAAAGCAGAAGAGGACAACGACTATCACCGTAGCGATGAGCAGGTACGGATACGAAGTTTTGTGGATCATTTATTTTTCGGCGGGGATTATCATAATAACCGGCAACGGGGCGTTGCCGCGATAGTCCTTGTGACCTCTGACCCTGGTGTGCCCTGACAGGTGAGCATCTGCCTGGAGTGCAACAGCAGCAAACTGCGAGGCCTCAAGCGCAAGTGGATCCGATGCTCGGCGCAGGCCACCGTCCTCCACCTCAAGAAGTTCATCGCCAAAAAGCTCAACTTGACCTCCTTTAACGAGGTAGAGGCAATGACAAATGTGGTATTATTGATATTACAGTGGTTATGATTGCGATCCAAGAATAAACGTTACAATTTCGTACTGTGCTTGGATTTTGCAGTATGCATCATCTAGAGAACTTTTTGGAATGCAGTATTTTGAGCCTCTTGTCTCATAATATTTGATCCAAATATACTAAATTATTACTATTATTATTTCATGTCCAATGAGTTAAATTGATAAAACAATTAATAATTATGAAATGTTAACTTAAAATGTCACCAATATTAAAAATCTAAAAGAAATATAACAATGAGAAATAAATATATGTGCAATATTAATTTTTAAAAGTATTGAGTTTTTGGCAATGAGACATTTAAAAAAAAGACCCTTATATTTTTTTTAGAATTAAATTTTAATAATTAATTAATTGATGGCGCCACAGTTCCAATTAACTTTTAAAGCATTGGCCTCACTGTTCTGAGGTCCCGGGTTCGATCCTGAACCCGCCTGTGTGGAGTTTGCATGTCCTCCCCGTGCCTGCGTGGGTTTCCTCCGGGCACTCCGGTTTCCTCCCACATCGCAAAAACACGCAACATTAATTGGACGCTCTGAATTGCCTCAAGGTGTGATTGTGAGTGCGACTGTTGGTGTCCATGTGCCCTGCGATTGGCTGGCAACCATTTCAGGGTGTACCTTGCCTCCTGCCCGATGACAGCGGGGATTGGCTCCCGCACGCCCGCGACCCTTGTGAGCATAAGCGGCTGAGAAAATGGGTGGGTGGGTGTATGGATGGATGGATGGATGAAATAATTATTAGTATAAATGTTGAAATAAGCAGGAGAATTAAATTGTAGTCGTATGATGACAATAAATGGTATTCATTTATTCACTCACCCATTCAACTAGAAATATGTAATTTAAATTTCAAAAGTAGACATTTTTACCCACTTAAAAAAATCATCTAAAAAAAAAAACCATTATGGTAAATTAAATATAGCTATTATCACAAAATTGAAAGATTTTCATTGGCCAGTGATGCCAATTCATTAGAGGTTTTGCTCACCTCCAGTTCCACATGAACGTTGCCGCTCGTAAGATTAAGAGGCCTCCTTTTGAAGCCTCCAGTGCTCTTTTTCTATTCTTGGACCCCCTCCGTCTCCCCCCAACCCCCGTGGGCTTTATGGAGAGCCAGCGGGAGGCGCTGTGGTGATTGGCAGACTGAGAGACAGCACGTTTGTTCAAGAAGACACAGATCCCATGAAAAAATGTCTTCATCTCTCTCATCTATAATGCGATTTTTTTTTTTTTTTTTTTTTTTAAAGAAAAATAATATATATATATATATTTTTTTTTTTCCGCTCCCACAGTTGGACATTTTATGCAATGAGGAAATCCTCGGCAAGGACCACACTTTGAAATTTGTCGTCGTGACGAGATGGAGATTTAAGGTAATCCCTTTTTACACGCCGCACTCACCACGGATGCTGATTATTGAACGTATTCATATCTGCAGATTGCTACAGACGCGTTTCACATTTCGCTTCGACCAACGATGGAAAAATGACCGCAATCGCGGTGTTTTTATTCATTTCAAAAGGGAACCTCGGGCTAATTTACATTTTTTTATTTTTATACGCTTCCAGAAATCGCCCCTCCTGCTCCATTACAGACCCAAGATGGATCTTCTGTAGCTCAAAAGGACATATACCATTTCTTTCTTTTTTATTTTTTTTTATTTTGTATCTTCTTGTCGTCGACCGTGTCCCGGTGTGCCGTTTTAACCACCGACGTGTATGCAAAGACGATCAACCAGCAGCGGCGAGCAAACGTCACAACAACGAAACCACACTCAACGTAAAAAAAAAAAAAAAAAAAAAAAAAAGCCAGCAACTCGGGGAGGTACCACAACACTGGCGTTGTTTCCGATTTGTTTTTGTTGTTGTCATTGATTTTTGTTTAACTTTTTTTTTTTGCGCGCTACATCCGAGATATGTGAAAAAGAAGAAAGGAAAAAAAAAAGAAATGGAGATAAAGCATATATTTATACTTTTGTACAGTTGAAGAAGAGACACAACCATAAAAAAAAGACACTACACTGGTGCTCTGTTTACATGCAAATGAGATGTCGGGGGCGGGCGGGACGGGGGGAGGGTCACGTGACCATCTTTCAGCCAATCGGAGCGGAGGATGAAAAGTTTTATATGGTTTTGTTTTTGAAGACAAAGATTTTCTACGCGTGTCCATCTTAAGCTGGCTATGGAGTAAAACGTTTCTGAATGTGTCTTTTTTTTTTGGTGTGTTCAGGCCCCGCCCCTTTTTCCATCCAATTTGCTATTGATGATTGTCCATTGTGAATAGGCTTCGTGTCGTAATTTATGTTCTATATAATGTACATACAATGTGCTTATAGGAAGCCGGGCAGCAGAGGAGTAAGAGAGACTTTTAGACTGTTAAAAACAGAACGCGTCCAGAAGTGCTATCTATATCGAAAATATATCTTTTTTTTTTTTTTCTGTTTAATTTTTGTTAAAAAATGTTTTTGTTGTTATTTGAACAAAGCAGATGTGCGGCATAGACGCCCCCGCCAGCCGTCTTCTATCCCGTCCCGTTTCTTCGGAATGCCAGCAACGATTCTGCGTCATTAAAATGCCCCCCCCCCCCCCCCCCGCCCCTGAAATGTTTAAAAAAAAAAAGTGACACCTCTCAAATTTTAATGAGGGGCCATACTTGCGTTCCCATTTCACACGGAAAACCTGCAAAGTCGCCACATCAGAGTGTGAAAACTCCCTGGCAGATATCATACTCCACCTATTGACACAGAGTCCAGTGAAAGTGGTCAATCTCAGCTTTTCCCTCATGGCTCTGGTGTGGCCATTTTGCAGGGTTTCTGTGTGAAAGGTGAAATGGTTGTATCAGCGTTTTGTTTTTTTTTTTTTGTCTATCATTTATCCATATCTAATTTTGGACACAAGGGCCAGCAAAAGGGAATGTAAAAGGCTGTAACGTGAGATTCCGGCATTAGCCGACACTTATTACACAGAACCCAGCAAAAGGTGATAAATGCCACATTAGAGAGCCAGAACAGGCATTTATGAATTTACGTTTTCACACATTTCCCAGCAAAAATGGATAAATGCAGGATCAAGACACGTGATAGCAGGTCTGACATGATGGTACTCTACTTTTTGGTCATGGAGTCCAGTGAAGGGATAAATGGTGGATGGAGGGCCGTAGGAGAACATCCCAGCGTTTATTTACGGGGTCTCTGTGTTAAAGAGTGCACGGTTTGTGCAGTACCGGCTTGATTGACAGGATTTGTTCAGCTCTTTGAAAAAGACACGCTGCGAAACCGCTGCACCAAAAACCCACAATCCCTCTCTTATCTTTTGCCACAGGGCCCAGTAAAGGGGACAAATGTTCCGACCCCGATGCAGCCGTTTTACAGCGTCTCTGCGTGAAATTGCCGACGGGGGTGCCGCCAATCAAATCTGCCGCGGACGTCCATTTAATGACACTTCACACCCGCTCTAAAGTGCCATGTTCAGATCAGGCAGTCCTGTTTTATCAATAATTTCATTTTAAACAATGTGTACCAAGAACAAAATGCTCCGTAAGAACTTTTCATGACAGAAATGTCGCGCGATGCAAATTTTCTCTCGTTTGCATTTGGAAACCACGGTGATGTCTCGTGGATCAGCCAAGGGACGGAGTTGGACGTAGAAATGTCAGACACGGTGCTCCAAATCCATAAGTTTGAATTTTCTAGCTTTTTGTTGTTGTTGTTGTTTTTATTTTTCTGGAATTTTTATTGGCTGACAACACAGCACACGCTCGTCGTCGTTGTTGGACACTGTTAAAAACAACCAAGTGTTAATCTCAGTCCAGTCGTGACATTGGTGCTTTCTCTGGTGCTAACCCGAAACCCCTGTTGGAACTGCGTATCCCCCCCCCCCCCCTCCTTCGCAAAACCTGGCTCCTTATTGGTTCGGTTCTGTGCTGCTTCATTGACAGGCTGTCTGGAGTTCTTTCATACGAGGACGTTGAAAAAATGGCAATTAACAATCTTTACCTTTTCACTCACCGATGCAGCGATTTTTGCAGGGTTTCTGTGTGAAAGAGAAACTCAGTCAAGGGGATGAATGCCAGATCTTCTGTTAGGCGTCAGTTTTCTCTTGTCACACGGAGACCCTGAAAAATTGCCGCACTGGAGCCATAGCAGAAAATCCGCCATTTCAATCTTGGCCTTAATGTTTGCAGCAGAATTCAATAAAGGGGATGGATATGTACCACTTTGCAGCATCTCTGTGTGAAAGAAGGTTGCTGCATCAGAGCCGTAACTGAAGATCTGTCCGGCTTTCATACAGTCGTTACCTTTTACCAAAGAACCCAGCGAAAGGGGAACAAAAAAAAAGACGAAGGCCTGTCAATCAACTAGCGCCGCGTAATAATCCAGCTCTTTGCCTCATTTTCACTTCGACGTCCGTGAACATTATTTCAATTTTTTTTTTTTTTTTTGCATTCTGGATTCCTGATGTCCACGTTGACGTGTGACACACACACACACAAACAATACGACGCGTGTGCTCTTTTTCAGGTTAGAAGAATGAAGGACAAATGTGCAATATGGCTTTTCATGTGTGTTTCCAGTCAGGTCCTCAGGTCACAAAATGCCTTCTCAGCGTTCACCTTTGTACCCCCCCCCCCCCCAAAAAAAAAAATACATCCCCTCCGCCCCTCCCCCTCCGTCCACCCTTTTGCCTCCTTTTTGTATTATTTATTGCGGCTGTGTGATGAAAGCGCTTTCCATGGTGAACCTTTTTGGAGTTGGGGGGGGGTTGCGGCCGAGAGCGGGTCCTGAATTTCTCATGTTATCTTCCCAAAAAAAAAAAAAATTACAAAAATGAAAAAAAAAACAACAACACAGAAGCTTTTGTCCAAACTTAACTGTGTATTTAATCAATAAATGCTTTTTAAAAGTTGCTGGCTGCTCCGTGCGCTGTCCTTTTGCTGCCTTTTGAAACAATTCACATAATTATGTGAAATGTGACCTTTTGTTTTTTTTTTTTTTTTGGTGTGGCAGTAATAAATTAAAGCTCATAAAAATGAAATTACACACCACCGCTGACCATCGCAAGCCTTTTGTGAGTCGAGACGTGGATGCTTGTTCCGAGTCCAGCAAAGTCAAAAGTCAAGTAACGCCGCTGTCAGCACGCGTCGTATCAAATGTCAGATTTCTCTCTCGCGTCGTGCGAGCGTGACTGTGACTTTTTGCTCAGTGGCAAGTTGTCCTTGTCAGCAAATAAAAGACAGTATATTCCTGTCTTAATATCTATTTTATATCCTCAGAACAACTTTTTCAATTCATTTCAATCGGGAAACTTGACGGAAGACTAAATGGAGTGTTTTTATGGAACAAATTCTTTCAAGCCCAGGTGTCATCCCTATAGACATTCCAAAATAGATATTGTAATGAAAAATACATATTACATTATTCACTCCAATGTCTATACGAAAAAACTAAATATGAGCGGAGAGCACATCATCCATGCGCAAAGTTGCGGAAGTGTCATTCAACATCCAATTGGTCGCCATTTTGGCTGCATCTACTGCCTGTGACGTCACCCCGGACATTCGCCAATGAAAACACGCTGTGGCCCCTACTATGGGAGACGAACACGCCCCTTCTGACACGGAACCTCTTTTCGAAGAAGAAAACGTCTCACAACCGAGGGAAGTGACGTCGTTTTGAGCCATATTTAGATGATATGCGGATCACGGCCAAACCACCTCCGAGCGACGACGCCGCCGCGGCCAAACCGCCTCCTTCATCCGATGAGCCACCCCGGCCGAAGCCGTGTTGACAAGGCTCCCAAGTGTTCGAACAATAATCACCAGTACAACGAGTCGGCATTTTGGCTAACACGGAGGAACAACAAGCTACCCTCCAGCAGGTAAAACTAGTATAAACAGACGAACCCGCCCTGTACGTCACTTCCTGCTTCTTCTCGAAAACAAATCCCTCGAGAGGATTTTTTTAATTGAAGGTCAAAGTGAGTCTGTGACCTGGTTTAAGTTTGACATCAATACAGTTTGTCGTTTAGTTTGCAATAGTTAATCAAAGTCAAAATGTAGGGAAGAAAAAACGTTGTGAGATGTACAAATGCGACTAAAATGATTCAAGTATGAGAAGGTGCCAATTAGTGCTGGATAACCACCCACTCAACTCGGGAAACGTGGCTAATGGCAACGCGGCGGTGTCTCGCGCAAAGCTAACAGTTTGCGCCACCTGCCGACTTCAGAGGACTTGAGGAACAAGTGGCTTCAATTGATCTGCCAGGCCTTAAAACCCAACTAGACTAGCTTGGGAAAAGCGTTGTGGACGTTTCCAAGCCAAGCGAGGGAAGATGTCTGTGTCTGTTGTTCTCCTGAATTAACTCGCGCCCCCCTCGTCCCCCGCCACTTCGCCGCTCTACAAGTTGTTCCGCTGCTTCTTCCCGTTCAGGCTTTTGCGTGTGGGCGCGCAAAACATTGTTTTCTGACCTCCCGCAAGCTAATTAGTCCTAACGTGAGGCCGGCTAATGAGCGGGGCTCGTTTAGCTACAAATTAGGCGCCAGAATCGCTGCAACCACCGCGGACGGCCGAGGGGGGAGGTCGAGATTGACGTACCCCGGGGTGGGGGCTTTCTCTCCCGAGACACCTGCTGATCCCGTTAACCGAGGAGGCTAATTAGTCACTGGCGCTTCGCTCTTTCTGTGTTTGCTTTCAAGCTAAGGCAATTAGCGCTCGGCGTCCCAGGCAAGCCGAGAAGGGCCGCGGAGACCACGCGAAACGGGGAAGCAGGACGATGGCTAAGCTAACATTGGAACATTTCTTGAACGTTTAAATCAACAAGCTTGCTAGTTGGGGGCCACATTAGCTACACGTAAAAACCTACCTATGATCCCCCCCCCCCCCCGCATTGTCCTTTAACATATACTTAAAAAGAAATAGAATTGTGGTGTTTTTACCATTGTCTCTATCTTGCAAATAGTAATAATACAACAAATAATAGTATTAATCGGACATTGCTTTATATTGAAATCTATGGTGGTGTGTCAATTTGATGAGGTAATGCTAAAAATATAATTATGTCTCCCTTTTATGTGTGCGTGTGAGGTTCTTAGTTGTTTTTTTTTCTGAAAATGTAAAAAAAAAAAAAAACAAACAAACTAAAAACAACTCCATCATTTTTTTAAAAATCATTTTTTGGCTTTGTCTGATCTGATGATCTAAGACGGGACCGTTTCTTCCCAAGACCTTCTTTTCAGCCCTGGCGAAGGTAAGAAAATGCACCCCCCACGCCACCCCCGCATCGCACTGAAAATGTGTTAGCGTCTCGGTGTGATGCGGTGCCGTTGGAACACCCACTCGCTCTTTTTTTTTTTTAACTTTCTCTCCCCCCGTCGTCAAACGCGCACGAGGAGAGAAAAAAACATCTTTAAATAGAACACACTGCACATAAAGTCGTGTTATTGAGCATTGTAGTTGTGCTCTCTGCAAAATGGCGCCGGACTGGAAGTTAAGGGCGAATGAAAGCCGTCGAATGGATTTGGAAATGGAACCCATCCGTTTTCTTAGCCGCTTATCCTCACGAGGATTCGCGGGGAGTGCTGTGGCCTATCCCGGCTGTCAGCGGGCAGGAGGCGGGGCACACCCTGGACTGGTTGCCAGCCAATCGCAGGGCACACGGAGAGAAGCTGCCGCACTCACAATCACACCTAGGCGCAATTTAGAGTGTCCAATTAATGTTGTGTGTTTTTGGGATGTGGGAGGAAAAACCGGAGTGCCCGGAGAAAACCCCACGCAGGCACGGGGGAGAACATGCAATCTCCACACAGGCGGGGCCGGGATTGAACCCTGGACCTCAGAACTGTGAGGCCGACGCTTTACCAGCTGAACCACCGTGCCGCCCACTTGGAGTTTCCTGTCAAAACTAATCATAAAATAAAGACAAAGCTCAACAGCTGAGGAGTCACATCGCTAATTGTTCAAGCTAAATAGCGTTGAAGTCGACATGCTGTAGCACATCAAGCAATGGACTGAACAGAAACGCTGCAGCAATACATGTGGACAGACAATGCAACATTATTCATTCTTTATCCTCGGCAAACAACCGATAATAGCGCGTCACCTGATGAGCTGAGAATAGCTGAGATGTCTCAATAAAAATGATGGCCATCTCATCAGAAGGCACACATATAGGCCATTCAATTGATGCAATGTGACAAAAATTATTCTTTTTTTGTCCTGCTTAATATTATTTGTGGTAGTAGGAATTGTTCTAGTAGACTAAGTAATTGTAATAGTAGTTGTAGTACAGTAAACCCGCAGTATATCATGATTTCATGCTTCCTGTTCTTGATTTTTCTGTTTTTTTTAATTGCGCAGATTTTTTTTTTTTTTAAAACATGTTTTGGCAATTGATGAAAATATAAGTAGTCTTTCAGGGATGCAATCCTCATTTTTTTTTCATACCATATGATGTTTCTCTTTGACTCTCTTTGAGTTTTTATGAGTCGTAGTAGTTATTGTTATAATAATTCGGTATTGTAGTTTGCTATAATAGTAGTTGAGTGTTGTTTTGCAACAAAGCGTCACTGTTGACCAATCGGCTCGCTCGTCATTTGGCATCCGGTGCGTTGATATTAATTTTCGTCTTTTTCCCTCGATGCCCTCCAGCGGGGTGTTCGAGCTGGCGACACGTCGCCGAGGGGAAGCTTGCGCGCCGCTTTCCCCTCCGACTTTTTTGACGCGGGAAGCTGCTCGGAGTCGCTCCGCGGTGACACAAATGAATTCCGGTCGTCACCCGACTCCTGCCGACTTCCACGTCAGGGGAGCAAAAAAAAAAAAAAAAAAAATGAGGCAGACTTCATTAAGATGCTTTTGAAAGGTCAGCTTTCTCCTCGTTAGCAGGTGTACCTAATGTTGTGGGCGGCGAGAGGTTTTTGCGGCGTGACTGACGCATGTTCCATTTGCGGGACTTCTCTTCGGCCAGAGTCTCTCTGAGCGTGTCGACCATTCCATTCTAATTTAAAACCCTACTATGGAAACCTAACTCTGGCGCGCAAGCCTACTTTCAAACCCTCCCCCTAATTTGAAACCCTCACCTCAACCCAACCCTTGAAACCCAAACTTCCATCTCTAATCCTGACTAAAAATCCTCTTTAGAACTAATTTTGTTTTGGAAAACCTAGTCTTAAAACTCAAAACCTTACAGGGATCCTTAGTGTCCAACCTTAACCGTTTCTTAACACCTACTTCAAAATTCTAACTTTGGTTAGGAAATCCTAATTTGAAATGGCAACCATGATTTGGCCCCCTAACTGTTCCTTGAAACCTTCCTTTAAAACCCTAACCCTGGTTTCAAACCTTACTTTGTAAAACCCGATTTCTAAACGCTAACCGTATCTTAAAACCTCACTTTGAAACTCTCCTAACTTCATTTGAAACCTTAAAAAAGGGTTTAGAAACCCTATACTTTAAATGACGAACTTTTTCTGAAATCCCTGCGTCAGGGGTGTCAAACTCATTTTTCGTCGAGGGCCAGATCATCTTCAATTTCCTCGTTCTCGTCATATTCTGATACACAACTAATTGAGGAATAGCTAGTTTTAGAATCAAATTGACAATACCGTAATTCCCGGCCTACGGAGCGCACCTGGTGATAAGCCTCGGTACACAGAAAGAGTTTAACGCTAGCGTGGCCGCGCTAATGCTAATGCAGCGGTGCTAACGCTAATGCAGCGGTGCTGTTAACGCTAATGTGGCGTTGGTAACGCTATCATGGTGGCGCTAATGCAGCGGTGCTAACGCTAAAACTAGCCCGGTGGTGCTAACGCTAGCGTGGTGGTGCTAACGCTAACTAGCGCGGCGGCTGTGGAAAAAGTTGCGGCTTGTAGGCCGGGAATTACGGTAGTTTGGTCAAATTCTAATCTAGTTAAAGGGAATCGGTATCAGAAAAATGCCAACTCTCAATATTGTTGTCATATCCATTTTTACAATTTCGAATTTTTGTCCAGATTTGAAGAAGAATAACAGAAGTAGACGCACGTGATTTCCTTTTGCGGGCCACCCTAACCCTACTTTGGCACGCTCACCTTCTCTTAAAATCATGTAGTGAAATATTACCATGTCCATACATATTTTTGAAGCCCTAACCCTGTTTTGCAACAAGAATTTCAAATTCTATCTCAAGGTCAAGATCCGAACTTGCAACCCTCCGTTGAGTTTGAAGCCCCACGACCGCTTTGAAGAGCGACTTTGTCACCTTCGCCTGGTCTCTCTTTCGATTCCCGATCTATTTGAACGCCTCGCCTCGTGTCCCCCTTCACCTTGCGCGCAATCTTGCCGTTCCCCCCGGAGACCCCCGAACGGTCCCCCCACCCGCCCTGGAGGTCTGGACCAATCACGCGTGCTCTCGGTCGACAAACACCCCCCCCCCCTCCCCCATCCTCCTCTCGGTCTCTCTGGCCCCGTTGCGGACCCCGGCGCCGTGACACCTGTGCGGTAGTTTGCGCTCACGGACACGGAGAGAGTCCCGGCTTCGGATTGTGCGGCGAGCTACGAGCCGCAAGCCGACTTAAACTCTGTCGCTAACCAAAACAGCAGCGCCCACCGGAAACTTACCTACGCGCGTTTCCGATACAACTTGCATTGGACGTCATATGCAACGTGTCTTTTTCAACGGGTTGCATTTTTTTTGGGGGGGGGGGGGGATTTGCAATTTTTTTTTCCTGAAAATGTTTTTTAGAAGTCATTTTATTACTATTATTATTATTATTAATTAACACAAGCCTTATTTTTCTTGAAATAAAGTAGTGTTTTTTGTGAAGCTAATGTGGTGAGGCAGCACGGTGGTTCAGCTGGTAAAGCGTTGGCCTCACAGTTCCGAGGCCCCTGGTTCGATCCCGGCCCCGCCTGTTTGGCGTTTGCGTGTTCTCCCCTCGTGCCTGTGTGGGTTTTCTTCCGGGTACTCCGGTTTCCTCCCACATCCCAAAAACCTCCAACATTAACTGGACACTCTAAATTGCCCCTAGCTGTGATTGTGAATGCGATTGGTCCTTTGTCTCCATGTGCCCTGTGATTGGCTGGCAACCGCTTCAGGGTGCACCCCTCCTCCTGCCCGTTGACAGCTGGGAGTGACTCCAGCGCTCCCCGGGACCCTTGTGAGGATAAGCGGCCAAGAAAATGGATGGATGGATAATGTGGTGGTGTTATCGCCCTTTAAGCAACTGGTAGAAGAACACAAATGGAGGCGCAACACTTAACAATACTGACAGGCATGTATTGTTTTTGCTCTATGAAAAAACTAGTATTACCGCATCTTACTTGAGACACTTATTAATAATATTTCTGTTCTTCATTTTTTCCTGCATTTCTTCGTTGTACTACTCCTTGTGGCTGAGGTTGATGCACCCGTAGGCACACCACAATGAAATGAATTGACGCATTAATAATTTTTTTTCCTTTACATTACTATTCTTAGAAATTACAAAATTATAGAGTACCAGTTTTCATTTGCAATAAAAAAAACAAAAACAAGATTTTCGAAAACGAGAATTTTTGGGGAATGGATAAATTGCATTTCCATTCATTTCAATGAGGAAAAATGATCTTGAATTCGGAGCGTGGTCACCGAACAAATGATGCCGCTGACATTTTTTGATATTTTGTGGTGTGCCGAGATTTGTTTTTCTCCCCCTTACAGGACTATAAAGTACGTGTCTAATGTGGCGAAATCACACGGAAAAAACTAGCCGCCGAGACGCGCGTTTTCCTGCCTGAGCTCCCGAGGGCGCCCCGCGGGGGGCTAATGCGGCGCTAATGTGGTTAGCGATTTTTTTTTTTTTTTTTTTCTTTTAAAGGTCAGCTGATTAGTGCCGGCGGTGGATCATACGTTGCCCGTCGGCTCGTGTCAAGACATCAGCTTGCGGTCTCTGGGCCTCATTAACAGGAGCAAAAAAATCTGTATTATTATTATTATTATTATTATTCCTGACTGCTGCTTTAATACCGGTATTATTATTATTATTCCTCCCTTTAATGTGAGTGGGCCATGATTATGTTTTGTCGTTTGACGCCTCTTTTGATTGCAGTGGAAATCAATCAACAATTAAGCCGTTAAGAACTAGTGGCCGAGCTGCATATGCGTGTCATTTTTTTTTTTTTTTGAAATCCAGAAATGAATATGAAAAAGGCCAATCTTTCAGATGAGGATCGATTCCAGTGTGTAAATATGGTGGCAGTCCATTGTTTTTGATATTTTACAATCAATGTGATTTGACCAGTGCCATCGCACTCGCAAATCTGCACAGTCGGGCGCGAAAAAATGGTTATGAGTAGAAATACGTAGATATTGAAAGACGTCACTTATTTTGTGTCGTCTTGACCAATGTTCCCTCTAAGCTGCGCACTTGTGCTCTCAGCGCACGCCAAAACCCATCTCTGCTCAGCCTACTTCTACTTCCTCGTTTACCTGACACCGCCCCCCTACGCTCTTAAAGGGGTACCCTCATAATTACAAACAGAAGACACGCGCCCGCAACTTTATTTCTGCGGGCACGACTGACATTTTCCAAATGCGAGTGCCTGGTTTTAGCTTGGAGGCTGAACGAGTGACGGATTTGGTCAAATTGGACGCACGAGTTGACAGCCAGAACATTTTGTAAATGTCCAAAATCAAGTGAGCCCACTTGAATGATCAGAGACTCAATTAAGTCTTTAAAGTCCTAAAAATAATCCTCTGTAAAGTCATAATATTATGAGGGTAAAGTCGAAATATGACAAAAATATTGTCCCAATTTCACAAAATAGTCGGACAAGAATAGATTTTCAAAACATGTTAACATTAATTGGACACTCTAAATTGACCATAGGTGTGATTGTGAGTGTGGCTGTTTGTCTCCATGTGCCCTGCGATTGGGTGGCGACCAGTTCAGGGTGTACCCCGCCTCCTGCCCGTCGGCAGCTGGGATAGGCTCCAAGCACTCCCCGCGACCCTCGTGGGGATAAGCGGTGAAGAAAATGGATGGATGGATGGATGGATGGATGGACTTTGTTCTTTGGCCTGCCTCCTGCCCGTTAACAGCTGCGATAGGCTCTGGCACTCCCCGCGACCCTCGTGAGGATAAGCGGTGAAGAAAATTGATGAATGAATGGATTTTGTTCGTTGGCCTGCGATTGGCTGGCGACAAGTTCACGGTGTAACCCCACCTCCTGCCTGAAGATAGCTGGGGCAGACTCCAGCTCTCCCTTGACCCTAGTGAGGATAAGCAGTTCAAAAAATGAATGAATTCATGAACTTGTGAGTCAGAATTTAAAAAAATGTGACTTTATTCTTTGGCCTGCGATTGGCCGGCAACCAGTTCTGAGTGCGCGACCCTCGTGAGGATAAGCGGCTGATAAAATGCTGAGCTGAGCCCTTCTGCCGCCCGTGTACTTAACTTAAAAATGACAAATTGGAGTTTCCCCACTGTGATTTTTAGCGGCTATATTAATTACATGATCATTTGTCAAATTTGTCAAATTTAAAAAAAATGTCTTGGTCACAGTGCAGGTACTTGTTGTGATTGTGTATGGAAAGACATTTGTACTTTTATTCATCTTTAATACCCAACTTAAGGTTCAGATACTAGTACGCATGTAGGTACTAGTAAGTTTGGCATACTAGTAGCAGAAGTACACGTCACCAGTGAGGCAAACCTGTACCCAAGTTAGCATTTGTGCGCAACTCGCACTCCCGGAGAAGCGCTCGATGTTAAACTAGTAGAATGTTTTTTTTGAAGGTCACTAGTAGCACGCAGTACTCGGGAGCTCGCCGTCTTTGTCAGCGTCATCATTTTGTCACCTGTCGCGACTCCTGCAGGTTCGGAAAGGTCAGCCGTTGTGTTGCCGTCACACACCCGCGCACGTTCTTGAAAAAAAAAATAAAAATTTTTTGGGGTGAAAAAAAAAGACGTGAATGCAAATGCGGTGACATTTGAAGAGGAGAAGAAGAAGAAGCAGCAGAATTGTCTGCGCGGAAGGAAGCAAAGAGTCACCATCAAAAGAGAAAAACCGAGTCCCAATTTTGATGTCAAAAGTTGGGACACTAATATAAATGTGGAAAAAAAAATGTAATTGCACAAGAAGAAAAAAAAAAAAAAACGAGTTGCAAGTTCACGAGAAAAATGTTCAATTATACGTGACAAAAACTTGGATAAAGTGGTGGGTGTTGTCATTTTAACAGAAGAAAATACTTATTTTATAACCAAAAATATGGAAGTAAATTTGAATTAAAAATGCCACTGAAAATTTTACATTTATTTAACTTTTCATTGTAAACAAATTTACCATCTAAAAAAATTCTCTGAGATTCAACAGGCTACAATTGGCTGTCTGAAATTCAGTGGCAGGGTTACTTCAGGTCACAAGCGAACAGCCAGCCAATCGCAGTTACGCTTTCTTGGTCACGTGACGTCACCTACTAATAAAGTGTAACTGGATTGGCTGGCTGTTTGGTTCTGAACTGCAGTAACCCTGCCTGGTGGCACAAACGGCCAATTTCAGACAGCGAATTGTAGCCAGTTGTCATTGATGACAAAAATTAGAATTTGCAAATGTGTTTAAAAAAAATTCACAAAATTATGTAAAAATATATTTTTACGGGGTTACTTTTAGAAAGTTGCAATTTGATGACAAAAGCGTTGCAATGGACCTCTCCGATGGCGATCTTAAGCTCCGCCCCCCCCCCCCCCCTTAGCCACGTCCCACAAGCTTCCAAAATGGCGACTGAACTGCACATGTTTGAAGTCGATTCTCTTATCGCGTATTCCATAAAATATTTGAGGTATGTTTTTTGGCATCCTTGTGTCAGACTTGTCCAAGAGAGTTCTCCAGAGAGGTCTCGACTATTTCACGGCGGGATACGTACACGGAATTAAGATTTTTGGACTGAGCGGGACGCAATGTCAGAGTTACGGAGAAATGTTGGCAAAGTTTGACTCCTCGCAAACTTCATACTGAAATCCAAGAGGACAAAATAGTGGAATCGTACTGCGCGTGTAAAGCAGGGGGAGTACTTTTGACTTGGAAAGATCACGAGTAATATCATCGGAGTCTTTAGAAGTATAATTTGACTCGGTTCGCAATGGAACCCAGTGCTCTGTCTTAAAAAGTCCCACGTGATGCAAATCGGCAAATAGACGTTTCTCTTGCATGAAATTGCGCATTTACGTCGTGTCCCGAACCCGACTCTTCGGCGCAAAGCATGACACACTTCATTCAGCAGGTCAATGATACGCTAACAAACTGAAAGTTGTTTTCCTGCACTGATAATAATTCAATCAATCTCAGTGAAGTTACTTCTCCCACACTTACTTTCGAAAATACAACCTTGCGTTTGTTGATCTTGTCCACATTTAGTTGTACGTGCGCTCTTCCGCGAGCAGTAATCCATCGTAGATTCTTCGTCAACTGTGTTTTAGGCTTTGGAAAGTGAATCAAGCGGGCCCCTTGTAAGCTAGCAGGCTAGCTTCTTCCCCAAGCGCATCTGAGGACCATTTCCTTCGTAACATTAACTTTTCCAGGCGCACGCTACTGACAACCGGCATTGCTTGTGGGACAACACGGCGAAAGGGGCGTGTTAAGCCAATGCGGCCATCTGATTGGCTATTATTCTACGAGTGATTGACGGGTCGGAGAGGTCCATTGAACGCACTTGTTATTTTTACAAGCAGCGTATCCAGTCGCCAATTTTTGGCATCCTTGTGAATGAAGGGTACCAAAAATGACCCATTTGGATCTTTGTACCCTTCCAAACGTGACTTGATGCCAAAAACATGTTCTGCGTTGTTGTTTCTGCGAAATAGAAGCGCCAGACTCTCCTCTCCGTGTCGCGCCGCGTGTGGAAAATAATGTCGTGTGTATACTTGTTGGTACGGTGGAGTAAAAATGACCCCTGCGGGGAGGCCGAGTCGCCGTCCGGTGATCCGCCCGACGGCGTAAAGGTTACGAAAATGTGACATTTGGCGCGCCGACGTTGAGAAATGCCACCACGACGGCGACGGTGCGGGCGCCGACGCTGACCCAAAACGCGTCTTCGGAACAGATCCACAACGCCAGCTTTCATCAAAATTCCGTATGGCGGCGAACTTGGAACAGCGTGCCAGGGAAAAACCACGTATCGGTTTTACCGAGACCCGCGGAGACGGAGCTCGTTTCTGTGTCAACTTGCGTCTTGGCTATCTGCGTTGATGAATAATTAATGCGAGTTTCTATTCGTGGAATCCATTCCGGGAATTGAAATGTGGACTCCGATTGATGTTGGGCTAAATCTTCTGACCGGATACGAGGGGGACCTATGAAATATTTTCATCAATATTTCATAAATGATTTCGCGGAACTCTCGCGTGACGTCACCCAACACTTTGAGAATTCCGAAAAAAAAGATCCATTTTTTTTTAGCCGCTTATCCTCACAAGGGTCGCGGGGAGCGCCGGAGCCTATGCCAGCTGTCAACGGGCAGGAGGCGGGGTAGACCCTGAACTGGTCGCTAGTCAGTCGCGGGGCACATTGAGACAAACAGCCGCACTCACAATCACACCTTGGGGCAATTTAGAGTGTCCAGTTAATGTTGCATGTTTTTGGGACGTGGGAGGAAACCGGAGTGCCCATCTGGAGAAAACCCACGTAGGCATGGGGAGAACATGCAAACTCCACACAGGTGGGACCGGTATTGAACCCCGGACCTCAGAACTGTGAAGCCAACGCATTACCCGCTGGTCTACCGTGCCGCCATTAATTTAAATTTCAATTTCAAATTTAATTAAAAAAAAAAAACTTGTTTATTTATGAGAGACTTTATATTTTTTAAGACTTATTTTTACACTCACATTTGGTTAAAGCGCAACTAGTATGCAAATGACCTCTTGCCCTGGCCCGCCCGCCGACGTGAGAATTTTGGCCTGTTTTACTGCCACTTTCACGTAGCGGTGAGCGAAATGATGCTGTTGTAAAACTAGAGAGCCGTCCACTTTGAATACATTTTTCTAATTCGTGTGACCGTATCTTAGCGTGAAACTGGTTGACGAGCTGATAAGCGCCACTTTGCCTTGCGTTTTTTTTTTTGTTTTTTTTTACCCATTTCCAAGGAAAGGCTCGACGCCAAGCTTTGAATTCCAGGAGAACGCGGTGTTATTTTCGCCGTCGTAATCCTCGGAACGATTTGTTGTCAAGCGCCGCGGTCGCTATATGCAAACGGCAGCGCAATCACACGCTGTCATTTTCCAAGTCGCACCGTCGAAATGATTTGCTGTTGTTGCCTTGCAGCAATATTTGGCTCCAATCAGCACTGGAGGGCCCCCCCCCCCCAACACCCCCACCCCAATCCGCTTGCTAGTCTCAGTCACGACGTATCGCTGCATCGTTTTTTTCCCCCCTCAGCACCCCAGTGGAAGGCTTCCAAACGGCGACGTTGTTGTTTCTTTTCATGTCAAAGATGAGTTATGCCTGTTTGTTTCTAACTACTGTAATTTCCGGCCTACAGAGCGCACCTGATTATAAGCCTCAGCCAGTACATTTGCAAAGGAAATACCATTTGGTACATACATACGCCGCCCCTGAGTAAAAGCCGCAAGTGCCCACATTGAAACACGAGATGTTTACAAAGAAAGATGGTCAACAGAGAGTTTAATGCGACCGCTGCTGTGCTAACGCCAATGCTAGAAAGACGGTGCACAGAAAGAGTTTCCAAAGTTTTAATACCTTAGCTTAGCTTAACATATCAACAACACGGACAATAACAGAGCTGGTTAAAAAAAAAAAAAATTCTAAATATACGTAAATCACTTAAACATGGAAGTAACACAGCAGCAACATGCTAGTGCGGCGCTCACGCAAGCGTGGCGCTAACAGGGCTGGTTAAAAAAAAAAAAAAAAAACAGTCACTTCCTTGGCACATATATTCCACGAGCTTAACATAGCAACAACATGGTAGCACGGACAGGGCTGGTAAAAAAAAAAAAAAAAAAACATACCGGTAAAAAAACAAACAGCCGTGGCAGCTACACAGTAGCAACACGGTAGCACAGCACTAACAGAGCCGGTTAAAACAACAAAAACAAAACATACTTTCATCACTGAAACGTGGCAGCAGCAACATGCTAGTGTGGCTCTAACGTGAGTGCGGCGCTAACAGGGCCAGTTTAAAAAAGACATACCGGTAAAAATGACTGAAACACAGGAGTAACGCAGCAGCAATGCGCTAGCGCAGCGCTAACAGGGCCGGTTAAAAAAAAACAAAAAACCAGTCACTTCCTCGTCGCATATATTCCACTAGCTTAACATAGCAACAACACGGTAGCATGACCAGGGCTGGTTAAAAAAACAATACAGTTTAAAAAAAAAAACAGCTGTGGCAGCCACACAGTAGCAACACGGTAGCACAACACTAACAGGGCCAGTTAAAAAGAGCATACCTAAATCACTGAGACGCAGCAGCAGTGATAACCACTAGCGAGGCGTTAACGGCTAGCGCAATGCTAACCGCTAGCGACACACGCGTACACAAAAAGGAAGATATCTGTGTTAATACAAACACCGTTGAGTTTGAGAGTGACACGCAGACAATTTGTGGGAACAAGAGGGGGAAGGGGCGCTAGCATGGCGCTAACAGGGCCAGTTTAAAAACAAAAAAACAACAACATACCGGCAAAAGTAATTTCCTCGACACGTCGTCCACTGGTCTCACGCTTACCTTTTCCGCACGAGTGCCCCCTTGCGGCCGTTAGAAAATAACCACAAATTAGCCGCATCGCCGCCGGGTTGAAAGCGTGTGAAAAAAGTCGCGGCTTGTAGGCCGGAAATTACGCTAATGACGTCCACGAAGAAACGTTGTGAACGCAGCGGCGACGACCCCCTCAAAGACCCGACGTGCGCGTCATCAAAGATACGCCGCAGACACTTTTTCCGATGCGTGCGGCGAATGCAACCGCACGTCCTCCAAAATACTTTTTAAGAAAGGAAAATTTGATTTTTCTCGCCACTCTTGAGGTCTGAGCTGCGCTGCTTATGTTTAAACAAAAATGTACCGCATATTTGAATTTGTGATTCTATTTTGTTTACCTCTAATGTTGTTTTTTTCCCCCCATTGAGGATTGTTTGGCCTTGGTGGATCGTGCAAGTCGTGCTAGAAACGTAAATATTGCACCGTGTCGTTGTTAGAAATAATAACATTCGGGTTCATTCACTCATCGGGACGGACGCGTAATGTTTTTGTTTTCATCTTCATCCATCCATCCATCCATCCATTTTCTTAGCCGCTTATCCTCACAAGGGTTGCGGATTTTGGGTCGATGAGGGTAAAAATGTCGCCTGAAGGAAAATCTTGCGCCGCACTGCTGCATTTTTGAGTATTCCATCCATCCATCCACTTTCTTTGCCGCTTATCCTCACAAGGGTTGCAGATTTTGGGTTGATGAGGGTAAAAATGTCGCCTGAAGGAACATCGCACTGCTGCATATTTAAGTATTCCATCCATCCATCCATTTTCTTTGCCGCTTATCCTCACAAGGGTTGCGGCTTTTTGGTCGATGATGGTAAAAATGTTACCTGAAGGAACATCTTGCGCTGCACTGCTACATATTTGAGCATTCCATCCATCCACCCATTTTCTTTGCTGCTTATCCTCACAAGGGTTGCAGATTTTTGGTCGATGAGGGTAAAAATGTCGGCTGAAGGAACATCTTGCACCGCACAGCTGCATATTTCAGTATCCCATCCATCCATCCATCCATCCATTTTCTTTGCCGCTTAGCCTCACAAGGGTCGCGGGGAGTGCTGGAGCCTATCCCAGCTGTCGATGGGCAGGAGGCGGGGTACACCCCGAACCGGTCGCCAGCCAATCGCAGGGCACGTGGAGACAAACAACCAATCGCACTCCCAATCACACCGAGGGGCAATTTAGAGTGTCCAATGAATGTTGCATGTTTTGGGAATGTGGGAGGAAACCGGAGTGCCCACCCGGAGAAAACCCACACATGCACGGGGGGAACATGCAAACCCTCCACACAAGGGGGGGCGGGATTGAACCCGGGACCTCAGAACTGTGAGGCCAATGCTTTTGAAGACTGTCAATTGTTTTTTTTTTTTTTTTTTTTTTGTGATTTATTGATGCGGTTGATTATTTTGCTCGCTAATAACCGACGTTGGACCTTTTTGTCGTTTGTGTCATTTCAGGAATTACGCGGGCTCACGCTTCGAAACGCAAACCGTTGTCTTGAGCGTTTGTGTGAAGGAAGTCTCTGGGGAAAAATAAAAAACAACCCAAAAAATTGTAGCAGCGACAACATGGAGCGGGCGAGCGAGCGAGATTGGCTTAATAACAGCACGCCGGCTCCATACGGTAAGCGCCAATTACTTTATTATGCGACACAAAAGGAAATAAGCACTCCGCCATTGTGTCGGCTAAGATGCTATTAGCTCGCTGTTTTTAATCAGCGGGTCACAATGCTTGCGTTGTGGGCTGTCCCCCCCCCCCCCCTTGTCAAATTGAGCAGATACTGACGGTGACGCTTTACACCCCCCCGTCCTGACCCCCCCCCCCCCCCACCTTCCTTCCTCTCATATGACTCTTGATGAAGGTCAGCGTTCAATACATATTCACATTAAGCGATTTTCAGAGGCCTTCCAGGCAGCATGTATGACGATCGATCGTATTGATAAAGAGCTTTCCACGGCGGGGGGGGGGGGCGCTTACGTCAACTTCGCGGTCCTGGTTGGACTCTGGACTTTGATTATGATGTCACCGTCGACCCTCGGTGGAGTTTTTCAAGTTCCGTCACGTCCGTCGGCTGGAAAATTTGATATTGGCGGCGGTGATGCTTTAAGTCTTGACTCAAACCATCCAACTGTGACTTGGAGCAATTTTTTTTGAACTGGTTTATGATTTGCAAAATAGTTATCCACATATTTCTTGCGCAGAAAAAGCATAACTGCAGATGTGTGCAGTGGCAAAAATGAGCTCGATGCCCGTCGTGAGTGGGAAGTGAAAACACGAGAGCACATTTTGAAAAAATTATCATAAATAGTGTCGCTTTTAAATGCAGAACATCATACAGGAACATATATAACTTTGTGTGTGATATATGTAAAATATTGATCATTCGCTTGTTTCATATTTTAAAAAAATGCTTCAGGTCAAATTGACCCCGAAGAAAACTGACGTGCACAAAGACGTGATATTGAAGATCATTTTATGTTGGCCCCATGAGATCATCCATCCATCCATCCATTCATTTTCTCCGCCTCTTATTCTCACAAGGGTCATGGGGAGTGCTGGAGCCTATCGCAGCTGTCAGGAGGCGGGCTCCACCCTGAACTGGTTGCCAGCCAATCGCAGGGCACATCGAGACGATCGCACCTTGGGGCAATTTAGAGTGTCCAATTAATGTTGCATGTTTTTGGGATGTGGGAGGAAATCGGAGTGCCCGGAGAAAAAACCCACGCAGGCGCGGGGAGAACGTGCAAACTCTACACAGGCGGGGCCGGGATCGAACCCGGGTCCTCGGGACTGTGAGGCCAACGCTGCACAGCCGCGCCAAATCCCGAAAACGATCTGACATCACGTGATCATTTTGACTCGCTTTTGTAATCACGGAGCACCCAGCCCCCCAGGTCTCGAAGCGGCCCCGAGGAACCGGGACCGCGACCCAAGCATGCTAACTGCTGGGAGTATTTACTCTTTTATTAAATATGCATGATGATGATAATCACAGCCATCGTTATTACCGCTAAAACACAAATCAGCGAGTATTGCGACGACGCTCGCACGTCGACGTGCGATTGGCTCTTTCCCTCTCTCTCTCTCTTTCTTAGGGGGAAAAAAATCCTAATCTTCGTCCTTAAATATTTATCTAATAAAAATAACTCCTGAGATTAAAAGCACATTTTATTTTATAATTTTTTTTCTGCTGTGAGAATAAAATTATATTATAGACCTCTGTATTTTTTTCAATAAAATGAAAGATTTTTTGGGGGGCTGAAATATTTGAGAATAAAAAATTTTTCAGAAATGAATAAAGTCATATATATATTTTGCAATCTTACGACTACCTTCCTTAAATATATATATATATATATAAATATTCTTTGATTTGTACTTCATTAATCAGATGAAGCAGAGGCCAGTCCAAACTACAGTGATGCCTCGGTTCTCGACCACAATCCCTTCCAGAAAACGGTTCGAGAAGTGATTTGTTAGAAAACCGAATCGATGTTTCCCATTACAATGAATGGAAAAAGAAATAATTCGTTCCAGGCTGAAAAAATTAGGCTTTTTAAAATGTTTTTTTTTTTGCTTTTCCTGATAATGAACTGCATAGTAGAAATACATGTATAGTTTAAATACTTTATATCATAAAATAATTTAAGAAATTTATTTTTTGCTTAAAATGCATGTTTTATGAGTAGAGTACGCTAGGCTGGGTGCGCATTGCCGTATCTGTAGCGACCCGGCCCCCAGCCTTGTAAAAAAAATTTTAAATCAACAAAAGTGCAGAATAACTTTAAACAAGCAACTTGCCTTCTTTTGACCAGAGCTAAAAAGTTTTTGTTGTTGTTGTTTGACAGTTTAGATGAGAAATAAGCTCCACATGCACACTTTTGGTTCACTTCCATATTAAAGTAAGTAAAACCACACTCGTATAATCAAGCGGAACGACGACTTTGCCACTAAATGCAAACTTTACAACCAAAAACAACACAAAGTTATATTCAGGCAAATGGAGGACTCGTATTTCAATGATTTGACCTCCACAAGGTCGACGCTTGCTCAAAGTCGACGTTTCTTCTTCATTTGTCATGCGTCAACGTGGGAGAATCATAAAATAAAAGAATGTTTTTGTTTTTGTAAACGTTCCTTTTCTTTTGAAAGATCCCCCTCGGTGCGAAATAACAAGTCGGCTCATGAGTGATTCATGCGGACCCGTTTGTTCCCGAGCCAGTTTAATTAAAACGATCATTCTGGAACACAGCGGCAAAGTATTCTCATTTTGTATTAATAGAACACTTGAATGCAGCCTGTGTGGACTTTTTTTTTGTCCCCCCCCCCACCCCCCCGAACCGTAAAGCATTAGATTCAATTTAGTCTTGAGCTTTAATAAAAACGTATTAGTTTTTTTGAAGACTTCATTCTCCTTAATGTTTACCAAAAAAAAAAAAAACCTTAAAGTGACAAATACGGCCACAAGTGTTTGTCAGGCGGAGGACGCGGCAAGATAAAATGGCCGCCGAGCCGTCCTGCGTCATCATAGCCGGAGGCCTCGGCGAAATCTTGCTCGGCTTCTCGTTCTTCGTCCTTCCTGCCGGTCTGTCGGATGTTCTGCGTTCAGGTGACGCCTTCAAGTCCTCGCGGAAGGAGCGAGAGGAGGTCAAAAAGGAGGCCGAAACACTTCAGGACATCTGACAGGAAGTCCAAAGAGGAAGTTAAGTTTGCTCACAACATGATGATGATGTGCACGGGCCAGTGTTGTTGTTGTCCGCCGGGGTTGTTGTTGTTTTTTGCCGGTGTTGTTGTTGTCCGCCGGCATTGTTGTTGTCCGCCGGCGTTGTTGTTGTTGTTTGCCGGTGTTGTTATTGTTGTTGTCCGCCACCATTGTTGTTGTCTGCTGTTTTTGTTGTTGTCCGCCGGCGTTGTTGTTGTTTGCCGGCGTGTTTTGTGTTGTTTGCCGGTGTTGTTATTGTTGTAGTCCGCCACCATTGTTGTTGTCTGCTGTCGTTGTTGTTGTTCGTCAGCGTTGTTGTTGTTGTTCGCCGGCGTTGTTGTCCGCCACCATTGTTGTTGTCTGCTGTCGTTGTTGTTGTCCGCCGGCATTGTTGTTGTCCGCCGGCGTTGTTGTTGTCTGCCGGCGTGTTTTGTGTTGTTTGCCGGTGTTGTTATTGTTGTTGTCCACCACCATTGTTGTTGTCTGCTGTCATTGTTGTTGTCCGCCGGCGTTGTTGTTGTTTGCCGGCATTGTTGTGGTTGTTTGCCGGTGTTGTTATTGTTGTAGTCCGCCACCATTGTTGTTGTCTGCTGTCGTTGTTGTTGTTTGTCGGCGTTGTTGTTGTTGTCCGCCACCATTGTTGTTGTCTGCTGTCGTTGTTGTTGTCCGCCGGCATTGTTGTTGTTCGCTGGCGTTGTTGTTGTTTGCCGGTGTTGTTATTTTTGTTGTCCGCCACCATTGTTTTGTCTGCTGTCGTTGTTGTTGTTCGTCGGCGTTGTTGTCTGCTGTCGTTGTTGTTGTCCGCCGGCGTTGTTGTTGTTGTTTGCCGGTGCTGTCGTTGTCCGTCGGCGTTGCTGTTGTTGTCCGCCGGTGTTGTTGTTGTCCGCCGGTGTTGTTGTTGTTGTTGTCCGCCACCATTGTTGTTGTCTGCTGTCGTTGTTGTTGTTCGCCGGCGTTGTTGTTGTTGTTTGCCGGTGTTATTGTTGTTGTCAGCTGTCGTTGTTGTTGTCCGCCGGCGTTGTTGTTATTGTTTGTCGGTGTTATTGTTGTTGTCTGCTGTCGTTGTTGTCCGCCGGCGTTGTTGTTGTTGTTTGCCGGTGTTGTCGTTGTCCGTCGGCGTTGCTGTTGTTGTCCGCTGGCATTGTTCTTGTGCGTTGGCATTGTAGTTGTTGTCCGCCGGTGTTGTTGTTGTTGTCCGCCACCATTGTTGTTGTCTGCTGTTGTTATTGTTGTCCGCCGGCATTGTTGTTGTTCGCCGGCGTTGTTGTTGTTTGCCGGTGTTGTTATTGTCCGCCACCATTGTTGTTGTCTGCTGTCGTTGTTGTTGTTCGCCGGCGTTGTTGTTGTTTGCCGGTGTTGTTATTGTTGTTGTCCGCCACTATTGTTGTTGTTGTCTACTGTCGTCGTTGTTGTTGTTCGTCGGCGTTGTTGTGTTGTTGTTCTCCGGCGTTGTTGTTGTTGTCCGCCACCATTGTTGTTGTCTGCTGTCGTTGATGTTGTCCGGCGGCATTGTTGTTGTTCGCCAGCATTGTTGTTGTTTGCCGGTGTTGTTATTGTTGTTGTCTGCTGTCGTTGTTGTTGTCCGCCGGCGTTGTTGTTGTTGTTTGCCGGTGTTGTTGTTGTCCGCCACCATTGTTGTTGTCTGCTGTGCGTTGTTGTTGTCCGCCGGCATTGTTGTTGTTTGCCGGTGTTGTTATTGTTGTTGTCTGCTGTCGTTGTTGTCCGCCGGCATTGTTGTTGTTTGCCGGTGTTGTTATTGTTGTTGTCCGCCACCATTGTTTTTGTCTGCTGTCGTTGTTGTTGTCCGCCGGCATTGTTGTTGTTCGCCGGCGTTGTTGTTGTTGTTTGCCGGTGTTGTTATTGTTGTTGTCCCCCACCGTTGTTGTTGTCTGCTGTCCTTGTTGTTGTCCGCCGGCGTTGTTGTTGTCTGCCAGCGTTGTTGTGGTTGTTTGCCGGTGTTATTGTTGTTGTCTGCTGTCGTTGTTGTCTGCCGGCGTTGTTGTTGTTGTTTGCCAGTGTTGTCGTTGTCCGTCGGCGTTGCTGTTGTTGTCCGCTGGCATTGTTCTTGTGCGTTGGCATTGTAGTTGTTGTCCGCCGGCGTTGTTGTTGTTGTCCGCCAACATTGTTGTTGTCTGCTGTCGTTATTGTTGTCCGCCGGCATTGTTGTTGTTCGCCGGCGTTGTTGTTGTTTGCCGGTGTTGTTATTGTTGTTGTCCGCCACCATTGTTGTTGTCTGCTGTCGTTGTTGTTGTTCGCCGGCGTTGTTGTTGTTTGCCGGTGTTGTTATTGTTGTTGTCCGCCACTATTGTTGTTGTCTACTGTCGTCGTTGTTGTTGTTCGTCGGCGTTGTTGTTCACCGGCGTTGTTGTTGTTGTCCGCCACCATTGTTGTTGTCTGCTGTCGTTGATGTTGTCCGGCGGCATTGTTGTTGTTCGCCGGCATTGTTGTTGTTTGCCGGTGTTGTTATTGTTGTTGTCTGCTGTCGTTGTTGTTGTCCGCCGGCGTTGTTGTTGTTTGCCGGTGTTGTTATTGTTGTTGTCTGCTGTTCGTTGTTGTCCGCCGGCGTTGTTGTTGTTTGCCGGTGTTGTTATTGTTGTTGTCTGCTGTCGTTGTTGTTGTCCGCCGGCGTTGTTGTTGTTTGCCGGTGTTGTTGTTGTCCGCCGGTGTTGTCCGACACCATTGTTGTTGTCTACTGTCGTTGTTGTTGTTCGCCGGCGTTGTTGTTGTTGTTTGCCGGTGTTGTTATTGTTGTTGTCAGCTGTCGTTGTTGTTGTCCGCCGGCATTGTTGTTGTTGTTTGTCGGTGTTATTGTTGTTGTCCCCCACCATTGTTGTTTCTGCTGTCGTTGTTGTTGTCTGCCGGCATTGTTGTTGTCTGCTGTCGTTGTTGTCCGCCGGCATTGTTGTTGTTGTTTGCCGGTGTTGTCGTTGTCCGTCAGCGTTGCTGTTGTTGTCCGTCGGCATTGTTGTTGTCCGCCAGCATTGTTGTTGTTCGCCGGCGTTGTTGTTGTTGTTTGCCGGTGTTATTGTTGTTGTCAGCTGTCGTTGTTGTTGTCCGCCGGCATTGTTGTTGTTTGTCGGTGTTATTGTTGTTGTCCGCCACCATTGTTGTTGTCTGCTGTCGTTGTTGTTGTCTGCCGGTATTGTTGTTGTTGTTTGCCAGTGTTGTCGTTGTTTGTCGGCATTGCTGTTGTTGTCCGTCGGCATTGTTGTTGTCCGCCAGCATTGTTGTTGTTCGCCGGCGTTGTTGTTGTTGTTGTTTGTCGGTGTTGTTCTTGTCCGTCGGCATTGTTGTTGTTGTCCGCCAGCGTTGTTGTTGTTGTCCGGCACCATTGTTGTTGTCAGCTGTTGTTGTTGTTCGCTGGCATTGTTGTTGTCAGCCGGTGTTGTTGTTCACCAGCATTGTTGTTGTCCACCGGCGTTGTTGTTGTTGTCCGCTAGTGCTGTTGTTGTTCGTCAGTGTTATTGTTGTTCGTTGCCGTTGTTGTCCGCAGGGGTTGTTGTTGTCTGCCGGCATTCTTTTTGTTGTTTGACGGTGTTGTTGTCCGCCGACGTTGTTGTTCTCCGCCATTGTTGTTGTTGTCTGCCGGCATTAGCCCTGACATGGAGGGAGATCGGGCGGGGAGGTGGTTTGGCTGCGTGCTGGGAAGAGAAAGGGTTTCATTTGGGTTGCTCGTCCGGCTGTGGGGGAGTCTGTTGTTAGTTACTGGCCACTGGCATCCCCCGTTTGACATTCGTGTGCCTCCGCAGTCGCCCGTTTTGCATTGAACTTGTCATGAGCAAGGCTTTGCCACAGCCAAGAGGGGCGTGGCCAGACCACTACTCTGGCCGGTGACACCTGTCACCGCTCGCAGCTGTTTCACATCGGGACTGTAATCAGACAGGCATTTAAGTTGGAGCTTTTCTCACTGGCATTTGCTAGTTCTATGCGTAAGTTGCAGTAACCCTCGTCACAGCGATTCTGTGCCCTATTGTTCGATCCTGTCCGGTTGAGTTGTTAGTTTGCCCCACAGTCAACGGACCTTGCTGCATTTCTTTCGGATCCCGCCTAGCCTAGCGTTTCTCTACCTCTGCTTTGTCGGACCCAGTTTCCAGAATAAACTACGTTGAAGATTATGCCTCTGCCTTGAAGTCCTGCATTTGGGTCCAACCCCGTACCGGAGGTTCGTGGCAGAACTCTTTTGAAGAATGTACAGAATTTGACTTGAATCAGATGAAACGAGTCTTGAATCAACACTCTATTTTTAACAGGCTGGAAATGTAACACTAACTAAATAAATGACACAATCATTCCGTTTCCAACGGACTAAATTGCAAATCAACCCACTCGACGTGTCGCCAACTTAACAAGAATCCAGTCCACAATCGAACTGCCGAACCTATCAGCAAAAGAAGTAACGCAGCAAACAGTCAACGTTTCCTTTCCCACTCCAACATTTGCATGATTGGGAAAGCTTTTGAAGAAAATGGTGAGCGATCCAAAAAAAAAAAAAAAAAACGTGTGGGTGGGGTAGTGAGGGGCGGGGGGGGGGGGTGTGCAGGTTTGATTGATGGCTCTCTCCGGCCATGTTGGGAGGGGGCGTAGACCGAGAGAGGGAGAAGGGAAGAGGAGGAGGAGGGTCGTTAGCGGGACGTTTCCCCTCCTCTGCTCCATCCTGTCACAGTGTGAGCCTCATCCTCCACTCTACACCTCCTCCTCCCCCCCCCCCCCCCACTCGTGCAGGCAGCAGCAAGGACGTCCTCCTCTTCCTCCTCCTCATCTTCCTACTCTTCCTCTCCTTCTTCTTCTTCTCGATGCGAGCGGCGATCTGCTAGGAGAACTTCTTCTTTTCCTGCTCCTTCTTCTTCTTCCAATTCTCCTTCTCCCCTCCCCTTCGCGTTGCTCCCCGCGCGGATCGCAGGTAAAATAATCGGCGTTCGATTCCGGTGCTGATGTTGCGTGGGCGACGCGCGAGCCGCAGCGGAGCTGTCCACTCGCGGCGGTGCTGAAACGTTCCGCCTTCCACAACGAGGAAGTGCGCGCACGCGGCGGTCGTTTTTTATTTGATTTTTTTAAATTTTTCACAGCGAGCACGCGCGCGCGCACATCGAGGGGAAGGGCAATGGAAAGGGGGGGGGGCACGCGCTGCCCCGTCGCTTTCTGAAAAGGTGAAGAAGCCGACGGAGGGAAGGATGGGGAAAGTTTGACCGCATGAGTGGCGCGCACGCACACCTCCGCCGTGCACTTTTCCCTCTAAGTACGTCGCGCACGCGCACGGGCGGAGGTCAGACAAAACTAACAAGGGGTAAACACACACAACACAACACACACAAACCAAGCACATCTGATTGCATGTTGTGGCGTCAAGCGTGCGTGTCACGGTGGTGTGTTAGTTCCACTTGTAAGCTGCTGTGTAGTCGGAGTGCGATAGCGGAGTTGTGTACTGGTTGTGTGCGGCTTTTGTGTAGCGCTAATACGCCGCTGTGCGACGCTAGTGTGTCATTTGTGAAAGTTATACTGGCTGTGCCCTGATTTTGGTGGTTGTGTACTTGTACTGTACTGATTGTGTACTTAGTGGTGCTTGTGAGTGCTTTGTTTGGGAACGTTTTGTGTTGTTCTTTAGGGAATTGTGTGAAGGTTTTATGTTTTTAAGGAAATTGTGGTAAGATTGTGTATGAATTGCACACTGGTAGTGCACAAACAGTATTGTTACATGTCGTGAGTAGATTTTTGTGTACTGTAATAGCTCCGGTGTGTGCCAGTTGTGCAATAATTTCTGGTAAATTATTGTTATTATTTGTTCTTAACTTCATTTGCACGTGCTGTGGGGGTTGTGCGTTACTCGTGGATGAATTGCACACTGGTGGCGTTTACAATGTGCGCCGAATTGTGCGAGGATTGTGCGCCGGAGTGTGAAGGTTGTTTTCCTGATTGTGTGGTCTTGTGTGTTCCCGCTAGTGTGTGTTGATGTGTGTTATCCCCCCCTCCCCCCCACCTACCTCAATTGTGTGCTGCAGTATTGTGTGCAGTTGGGCCAAGAAATGCGTATCGCTGACTTGTGGCAGATGTTTGTGTTGTGTGGCAGTTGTGTACTACTTGTGTAGTGTGTGTAAAAGTGAACATGTGGTGTGGTCGTTTTTGTTTCAAAATGTAGCGGTTTTGTGCAGGTTGTGTAGTGCTCGTGTGCTGGTCGCACAGGTAGCGATTGTTGGTAAATTGTGTCCAGGTTGCTGTGTAAAAAAAATATATATATATATAATAAAATAAAAAAATGCTGTCTGGTCGTTTTGTGCGCAGATGCCCGCGGCGCGTGTTCACATCTTGCGTTTGCCGTTGCCACCCGTCGGCCTCCACCCCCCCGGTTGCGTTGCGCCGTCGTCGTCGTCCAACCGTCCGTTTCACTCACCCTGCCCCCCCCCCCTTTCCCCTCCTCTTCCTTTCAGATCTCGGGACTCGTACTCGTCGGCAACCTTTGAATGTGACATCCCTTCGGCAAGGCGGGGAATTAAAAGCCATCAGCCATGAATTTTGTGATGAAACAAGCGTTGGGAGGTAAGACGCTTTATTTATCTATTTATTCATGTATTTATGTATTTGACATTGTGGCGCACGTGCAGCATGAGTCAGCAAATGTTTGTTTGCGAGGAGGCTTTTCCCGTCACCTTCCGGGACTTCGCCACTCGCTCATTATTATTATTATTATTTTTTTTTTTTGGATCGAGAGGTCAAGCTGCGACCTGGTGAAGTTGAATTCAGACTTTGCCGTTCGGCGGCGAGCTTTACTGCCGCGCGCGCCGAACTTGCGGAGTTGTTTCGTAATTGTCGAGTGGTTCAAGTTTGCTGGGAATAAGAAAACTGTTTGAAGATTAAGTACACAAGGTTCAAATCTACTGGAGCAGCAAACGGGGGGTGGGGGTGGGGGGGTGGGGGGTGTAATCTCAAGGACAAGTTTGCCTTTGAAGGAGAAACCAGAAAGAGCAACGCTGAGCCTAAAATGGCAGCCTGAACCCAAAATGGCTGACATCTTGTGAGCTTCCGGCCAAGGCTCCTTGAGACTTTTTTTTTGTGGGTCGACTCGTGATCGGCAAGCCTGCCAAAATTTCAACTCTCTCGATGAAAAGAGGTTAAAGCGTTGGCCTCACAGTTGTGAGGTCCAGGGTTCGATCCCGGACCTACCTGTGTGGAGTTTGCATGTTCTCCTCGTGCCTATGTGGTTTTTCTTGGGCACCCCGGTTTCCTCCCACATCCCAAAAACATGCAACATTAATTGGACCCCCTAAATTGACCCTAGGTGTGATTTGTGAGAGGTTATTGTTTGTTCATTTCGTGTCCTCTGATTGGCTGGCGACCAGTTCAGGGTGTGACTCCGCCTCCTGCCGGTTGACAGCAGGGATAGGCTCCAGCACTCCCTCGTGAGAATAAGCGGCAAAGAAAATGAATGAACGAAAAGAGCATTGGGGGGGCTGAATTAAAAAAAAGAAAACGGTGAACATGCCCCCCCCCCCACACACACACACATTGGATGAGAAGGGATGTGTTGACTTTTAGGAAAGATAAAGCCATCAAAATTGCAATGTTGTTATTCTATGAATAATAACGAGGAGGAGATCAAGCAATTTTTTTTTTTTGGTGGGGGGGGGGGGGCTTAATAAAGACGCTTCCTAATCTGCCATCTTCTCATTTTGGAACACGTGATGCAATCGCGTGGTGAATATGAAGACGGCGACGCGCTTTGTGTTCCTCCTCGAAACTCAACAAGAGTGAGATGTAACTGAAAAAGGGAAAACATGGCGATGAGATTGTTATTATTCAATAAATGATCATTTATTGAAGCGCTTTTAAAAGCGACGTGTAGCGGTGCGTGGTAGTTTTGTCCCGGTTCTGGCGTCACTGGATCGTGGTGGTTGCGTTCCGGTTGAAGACTAATGTGTGTGTGTGTGTGAAATATTCCACATAAGACATTTTTTAAAAATGAAAAAAAAAAAAAAAAAAAAAAGTCTCAAAAATGTGGAAAGCCGTGTCAATGATGTAACTTGCGCCATCTAGCGGAAGAACATTTCAGTGGTGTGACTGTCACGATAGGTCGCTGGCAAAGATAGTTGAACGTAGAAATTTTGTCCCTCGTAAATCATTTTCCAACTGCTTAAACCACGGGTGTTAAACTCTGGGCTCGGGGGCCAGATTTAGTCCACCACGTTGTTATTGTTGTTTGTTTGTTTTTTATGTGGCATGTGATAGCAGGTTTTGTCAACGTCAATGAATCTTGCTAAAATCTGGTCCAAAATTTCATATGTCATAAATAATAGTATTGAGAGCACTTTTGTTAATGAACCCTTTGTTCCAGTAATTTGAGAAATAGCGAAAGAAAATATTGTTTTTGATTTCGGATTTGAAAACCAGGGAATAATTAATTTGCTGTGAATGTGTGACGATGGCGGCACGGTGGTTCAGCTGGAAAGCGTTGGCCTCACAGTTCTCAGTTCCCGGGTTCGATCCTGGACCTGCCTGTGTGGCATTTGCACGTTCTCCCCGTACCCGCGTGGGTTTTTCTCCGGGCACTGCGGTTTCCTCCCACATCCCAAAAACATGCAACATTAATTGGACACTCTAAATTGCCCGTAGGTGTGATTGTGAGGTCCCCGTTTGTTCTCGATGTGCCCTGCGATTGGCTGGCGACCAGTCCAGTCCGCCTCCTTCTCATTGACAGCTGGGTTAGGCTCCCCACGACCCTTGTGAGGATAAGCAGCTAAGAAAATGGATGGATGGATGTGTGACGATACGGCGAGGCGATTAAACGTGGATATGAATTCAGTCAGAAAGGGAAGCCTTGCGAGAAAAACGAGGTATGAAATTGATATCGTTTCCGTGGCGAAGTGGTTGGCGATGCCGCGTCAACAACGGCCGGCGTCGGTTTTGGGGCCGTACGGAAAGTCGAGGCTCACGCAAACTCCTTAGCGAGAGTTTGACCGGCCTTTGGCGTAACTCCGCACTTGGGAGCGTGCGGCGGATTAGCTGCAGCCAGTTATCTGGGCTCCTGCGTGTGAGCTACCGGCGCACGGTCACAGTCCGTCTGCTCGCGCTCGGTCCCGACACTCGCGATCCCGGCGAGGTCGTCGACCCCCGCGCGGCGCTCGCGAGGGCTCCCAAATTGCGGCGACGCGACGGCGGGTCGGCCGTGTCCTCGGCGGCTGCCGCGCTGTGGGGGGGGGGGGACAAAAACAAACGTCGAGCCGTCTCCAGTCGACCGGAAACTCTGACCGGTTCTGATTTATGAAGAGGTCTAGACGCAGCCTGTTATTATCTTGAAAACGCAACTTACATTTTTGTGGAATTTCTAGGTTCTTTTTCTCTCTCATCATTTGGTCTTTCCGCTTTTCTGAAGAAGCAAAATGTTTGTTTTTGCCTCTTTTTCTGTCTAGCTTGTGGGTTTATTATTCTTATTATTATTTTTTTGGCTCCCATATCAAATGAACCAGAAATATAAATTCGTTCAGACCCTGGCGATCAAAAAAAATTATTTTATTCAGTGTGTGTGTGTGTGTGTGTCCCGCTACCCATTGTTCCACAGCAGGTGGGTGAGGACTGCTGCGCGCAAGTGCGATATCAATTTTAAAAATATTAGCGCTTTCACCTCGCAGTTCAGAGGTCGCGAGTTCAAATCCGGGCTCGGGATTTATCTGAAAGTGCCACTGACATGAAATGCATGATTTTTAGTATGTCATTAATGGGGGAAAAAAAAGGCAGCCGGAATGGAACCATCCATTTTTTTTTCACCACAAAACGTGATTTTGACATATATGGGTATTTATCTGCGAAGGATTTGTTTTCAAGAAGGACCAGGAAGTGACGTTAGTAGCAGTTGCCCACTCAGGCGGTCTCGTATATTTTTACTGGTTTTACCTGCGGGAAGGTAGCTCGTTGTTCCTTCCTGTTAGCCAAAATGCCGGCTCGTTGTATTGCTGGATATTGTTTGAACACTCAAGAGGATGGATTCATTCTTCATGTCTGGGACTCCATTGTTAGAAGTGATCCGCATATCATCTAAATATGGCTCGAAACAATGGGGTAATATTGCCCCGGTCACTTCACTCGGTTGTGAGATGTTCTCTTCTTTGAAAAGACCTTCCGTGCCACCGAAGTCGTGCCTCGCGGCCGAGCACGGCTTCATACATATTGTCGGGGAGTCTGTTGTTAGTGAGAAGTAATCCGCATATCATCTAAATATGGCTCAGAACGATAGGGTAATATTGCCCCGGTCACTTCACTCGGTAGTGAGACGTTCTCTTCTTTGAAAAGCGCTTCCGTGTCACATCGTAGGTGGGCGGAGGAGCTGCCGCCGAAGTCGTGCCTCACGGATGAGCACGGCTTCATACATGCTGTCGGGGAGTCTGTTGTTAGTTAGAAGTGATCCGCGTATCATCTAAATATGGCTCAAAACAAAACGATAGGATGATATTGCCGCAGTCACTTCACTCGATTGTGTCCGTGGCAGACGGCTTCAGCCGGGCTGGCTCATACATACTGTCGGGGAGTCTGTTGTTAGTTGGAAGCGATCCGCATATCATTTAAATATGGCTCGAAACGATTGCCACGGTCACTTCACTCAATTTTGAATGTTCTCTTCTTTGAAAAGAGCTTCCGTGTCCCAGAGCAGGCGGCACAGCGTGTTTTCCATGGCAAACGTCGCGGAGTGACGTTACGAACTGACGTTGCAGGCAATACGGCGACCACTCGGATGTCGAACGAGACTTCTGCAACTTTGCGCGTGGATGACGCGCTCTCCGCTCATATTTATTTTTCCGTATGGACATTGAAGTGAATAATTTTATATGTATTTATCATTACAATATCTATTTTAGAATGTTTATAGGCGTGACACTTGACCTTTTAAATTGTGGGGGATTTTGTCCTAATTTAAAATGATGATGTAATATTAATGATAATTGGCTGCTTCCTGTCTAGTGAATTTCTACCTGAGCAGTTATCCAATCGGATTTAAGCACGGATGCGCCGTCGCCAGGTAAAAGGAAACAACGCTCGTAACCAATCAAACTCTTCATCGGCGCGGCGACGTCGGCATATTCGCCGTCATCCGATCGGACGAAGCGTTTTCAAACCGTCCCCCGACGTGCGTGAGCGTCTTTGGCATTTAACCGTCGTTTCCACGTTTTACAAGCACTCATACTTGTACAAGATGTACCAATCCGTCACAGCGATGCCACTTGACTAGCCTGGCGTAAATTTCTCGCGTTCGACTCGCTTCCTGACATTGTGGCTCTCTTATTTTTTTTTTTTTGGCGACATTGTCAACTTGTTGCACATTTGTGACTGAATTTTGTCAGACTTAAATTTGACTTTTCGCACGTCGTGAAAGTGTTTTCGAGAGGCGGCGGCTTCCTAACGATGGCGTCGCGAGGCGTTTTAATTAAGGCAAGGCGGCGGTGAAGGGGGGGGGGGCCTGTCAGCGCTGTAAACGCGACGCGTCGGCATGCATAAAACATTGAACGCGGGGTGGGAGCGCGTTCGACGCGGCGGACCCTCCTCGTCGACTCGCTCTTGTAAAGCTTCGGGCCAAATCGCTCGTTGTGAGAAAAGTGGACAAAATGACAAATTGATTCAATCTGCAAGTCAAGAAGATTGATGCGCGTTGGTGTGTGGGTGCGAGAGAGAGAAAGCGAGCGAGCGCTGGCGGCCGGTGAAGATTTATCATCGGTGACATCAGAAGTACTCGTAAAAAGCCGCCCGCGTCTGTGACCTCCGTGACAGCGACGCCTTCCCTTCCTCGCCGCCCCACCCCGTCTTCCTCTAGGCTGGGGGGGGGGGGGGGATGAAACGGGACAAATTGGTCATTTAGAAGCTGCTAACGGGGGGGGGGGGGGATGTTTTGTCTCCTCTGACTTCCTCCTTCCGTCCATCCGTCCCGCACATATCTGAGCCTTTCTTCTTGTTCGGCACCCGCCCTAAGCTCCCTCCATCCCTCCATCCCTCCATCCCGACCTCCCTCCATCCCGCCCCCGCCATGACTGTAAATCTGCAGGGCGAGGCGAGGAAACCTCGATCGGGAAGGCGGCGGCGAAAATGGCGCGTGTGGCCGACCGCGTCGGGAAAAATCTCTTCTGAATTCTTATTAAAAAAAAAAAAAAAAAAACAAAACTCCAGCGTGAACTCATCCAGGAACAAACTTGTCGTCGACACGGACTTGATGTTGATATTCGAACTAGCGTACGGTGAACTCCGTTGACAAATGAGCCTGCCTTTATTTTTCTTCTTGAACATTTTCCTCTGCCGTCACCTCGTTGCTGTTTTTCATGCTCCGTCTGTAAAGCCAGGAAGGTCCTGTCCAAACAGGAATGTTAGCAGAGCAATTGGTGTTAAGGAGGTACGCCCCAGTGACGCATCTCAAGTGTGAGACGAGGGCTCGGTTTAGCCTGGGTTGTTAGTGGAAGGTGCAGAGAGTCTTTGCCGCACGTGCGTGTACACGCTCACTTATTGGTTTACGGATTGGCTCCAGCGCTCCCGCGACCCTTGTGAGGATAAGGTCGCGGGAGAGCTGCAAAGCGGCTGGGGAAACGGATGGATGATTTTTTTTTTTTAAGATAACATTTGTTAGTCCCAGAATGGGGAGGAAGTAAAATCATTTTTGTTTAACACTCCATCCATCCATCCATCCATCCATCCATCCATTTATCCATTTTCTTAGCCGCTTATCCTCACAAGGGTCGTGGGAATACTGGAGCCTATCCCAGCTGTCAACGGGCAGGAGGGCGGGGGACACGCACCCTGAACTGGTTACCAGCCAATCGCAGGGTACATCAAGACAAACAGCCGCACTCACAATCACACCTATGGGCAATTTAGAGTGTCCAATTAATGTTGCATGCTTTTTGGGATGTGGGAAAGGACAGGTAGCGTGACTTTGAGCTGCTGCGTAGAATTTTTTTTTTCCACCATTTGGTCAACAAATGTTGTAATAACGACAATTTTTAAAAAAGCCTTTAAGCACTCTTGATATTCACGGTGAATGACGAGGGCTCATAAAACGACAAATTTTTCAATTATAAAATGAAAGCCGGTTATAAGGAGTGTGAAACACCCCCCAGCCATTTTTTTTTAACAAACATTCTATTAAATATATATATATATATATATATATATATATGTATGTAAGAAGAAGAAGATTCTATTCCTCAAACACAAATGGAAGTTAGCGGATTGGTGGCTAGCAAGCTCGCTAGCTTGCTAACAGTTATCCACTTCAAAGATAATCGGACAAAAATGTCAACGCGCCTTTGTGGCGGCCATGTTGGCAATGGCGAGGCCCCCCATGAAAGACGACCCATTGATTTTTGATTTGGAGTCGCGACTTGCTCCTTTACTTTTTTTAGTCAGTGCCCAGACGTGTGCTATCAATATAGAACATTTGAATAAATAATTTTTTTTTCACCTGTAAATCTTTATTCCCGGCGTTAGCCTCATAGTTCTGAGGTGCAGGGTTCAGTACCGCCCCCCGCCTGTGTGGAGTTTGCATGTTCTCCCCGTGCCCGTGTGGGTTTTCTCCGGGTGCGCACTCCGGTTTCCTCCCACATCCCAAAAACATGCGACGATAATTGGACACTCTAAATTGCCCCAAGGTGTGATTGTGAGTGTGATTTGTCTATCTCCGGTTGCCCTGCGATTGGGTGGCAACCGCCTCCTGCCCGTTGACAGCTGGGATAGGCTCCAGCACTCCTGCGACCCTTGTGAGGATAAGTGGCTAAGAAAATGGATGGATGGATCTTTATTCCCAGTTTCCTCGTCGCAATTTTACGACATTCTACACAACCGTACGCGACAGGAAGCGCCGGCATCCTCGGATTTCCTGCCGTCCACGCACACGGACTGCGCCGACGGCTTTTCGTTTACGAGCTTAGCCTTGCGCGCAACTCAAAAGTGATCCGTCGTGTCTAACTACAGGCACGCTCATAACATCAAAACTTATCATAGATACAGCAATGTACTGATACGCTGGCTGAGATTTTTACGTAGCCCAATCTCAAAAGTTGGAAGCGAAGGCGCTAGCGTGAAAGACGTTGTGTCGTTGTCCACGTTCCGGAGTTATTCCCACGTTTCAGGCTCGCTTTTAACGGCGTTATAAAGACGCGTACCGCGTGACTGACTTCCTTTTTTAAGCCCACGGAGTCATCCTGGCACAGAACACAATCGCTTCTCCTTATGATATTTCATTTCAACTCGAGACGTGCACGCAGGGACGCCGGGAACGAGACCCCCCCCCCGTGTGCTTTTTTTTTTTTTTTTTTTTTACATTTTTTTATCCCCTTCAGCACGCGCTCGCACCCTCCCAAACAATTTTCCGCCGTCTCGGCGCCGACGCGGGCTTTAAATAACACGCGCTTCCCGCCGCCTCGCGTCGAGAGAGACGCCCGGCCCGGCCCGACAGATTCAAATGAGATTTTTCACACTTTGCCGGCTCGGCGGAATCACGTTTTGCGGCCGCCAACACGGGGGCGCCCCTGTTTGAATCCACTGCAAACCAAGAGAGGCCGTCTAATCCCGATCAATTGATAGGCGGTAATGACATCGGACGCCCACCGCCGCGCCGCGGATGCCAAAGACGAAGGTTCAATCCGTTTTAACCGTTTGGCTGCGAGGCGAACATACGAAGCGTGAAGGGGAAAATATGAGGCGGACAGTATATTAATTGCATGTTATATCATCAGCGGCTCAGCTGGGAGCTGGTCCCCAGTTCCTGGTCGCTTCCTCACACATGAGCGGACTTTCCAATTATCCATAATTCATTGGACCCGGCAGACGGGCGTTAAAAGTGTTTTGTTTTGGTTTTTTTTCGCGTAAAATTGAAGGATAAACCTAAAACGCGCCGTGAGCCTAACAGTTGAACACACGTCCAGCTGTTCTCTAACGAAGAGCTGAAAGGCAAAATTGAAACCGAAGGGAAAAAAAATTGTAAAACGGTTTTGCGAGGTGTCGCTCAAGATCGAGATCGATTTTCGCATCCAGGATAAAAAGTCCCAAATCCGCGGAAATGATCGTGAGGTTGTCCAGCGTCAAAAGTGTGGATGGGGGGAATTGAAAGTCCATCCCGTTAAACTTAACATCGTTGTCTGATCCTGTCGTGTTGAGTTTGTTAGTTTGCCAAACAGTCTTCGGACCTTGCTGCATGTCTTTTGGATCCCGCCTAGCCTAGCGTTTCTGTACCTCTGCCTTGTCGGACTACTGACCCAGTTTCCGGAATAAACTACATTGAACATTATGCCTCTGCCTGCGAAGTCCTGCATTTGGGTCCACCCACGCACCGGAGGCTCTTGACCGAACGGACTGGCCAATGCCAGTGGCAAAAACTCCGACTTAAATTACAGTCCCAATGTGGAAAAAAACGGTGACAGGTGTCACCGCCTAGAGCAGTGGCGTGGCCCCGCCCCTCTTGGTCGTGGCCAAGTCTTGCTCATGACAATCATTTTTGTAGTTACAGCAAATATGCAGCAACGAACTGAAGGACTTTGCGCATTTTGTCTTTTAACCTGCCCGCTTGTAGGCAATAAAAACAATGTGGTGTGTTTTCGTCACTCTTTGGAGAGCGTTCTGCTCCACCTGACCCCCCCCCCCCCCATTACCCCTCAAAAAGTGATGAATGACAGCAGCCGACTTGAAACACAACTTCCCGACCGCATCACAAACACATCTCCAGGGTGGACCGCGCAAATCTGTCACCGACACGCACTGAAACTGGCAATTTTGGATCGTCGCTGTTCCGCTTCAGGCCTGAAGGTGTCAGTAGCAAGCGTTCGAAACCATTGCCAACTGGAATGCTAAGGCAACGCTAACGGAAAATGGGTTTCACATTCATATTTCCGGGGTTGCCTGCGTTGGGTTTAATGACACAAAGTATCAATAATTGGCTAAATTCTATAATCTCGACATCCAGCCAGAATGATGACGAGATCAAACTTGTCCTAAAATGTACGTTTCATTTCAGTCTTCAGGAATAGTGCTGCATGATAGAAAGGAACAACAAAATGACAAAATAATCCAGTCAGAAAAGTCAACGGCACGCTCGCTTGTAACGTTGATGGTGTCATGCTGGCCCCAAATGCAGGACTCCGAGATGAGGGCATGATGTTAGGCGTGGTTTTATTCAAAGTTGACGTCATGCACGGTGTAAGCAGTCCGAGAAGGCAGAGGCACAACAACGCTAGGCTATAAGCAAAATCCAAAAACATGAAGGAGGTCTGATGACTCAGAGGCAAACTTGGAAACATGAACCAAGACGGGACTAAACTACGCTGGCACAGAATCGCTGTGACGGGGATAGCTCACGCTCCACTCTCTCTCGGTGGTGGAGATTCCTGCTGGCGGTGAACGCGACTCACTAACTCAAGGCAACGAACTGGCAAATGCCAGCGACAAAGAGATGAGACCGCCCAAAGCGGTGACCACGCCACGCCACTCTTGGCCGTGCTCCATTCCTGCTCATGACAGATGGTACGCGCCATTTTGATCAATGTCATTACTATTTTCGCCAACTATTCGGGATAATCACCGCCGTGCAAATGTAGCTGTAAACACAACAAGAAAAAACTGTTTTAAAAAAGAAAACTGATTAAAAAATCAGGACAAGGCCCAGCGAGTGCCTGTTCATTCACAGTTGCGCTCTCGGTTGTTGTTGATTCATGATCCCATTTGGTACGTGGACATTCTCTAAGTAAAAGCCCTTTGTCATAGTTTTTTTCATTTTTTTCAGCATGAAAGTTCAAAAAAAATATGACTTTTGCCGCACGCTTATACGAGCACAATACGGATAGGGAGATTGGAGAGCAACAGCAGCAGCTGGCGGCCTTCCAACCGCATCAAGCCGAGCGACGTCGGCGAGGAACAACTTCCGACACCTTAATCACATCACTGAGCAGACGTGGTATTATTTTTATTTCTTCAGTACTCCCGCCGTTATTTCCCCCCCCCCCCCTCATCCGCGAAAGACGTCCTGGCGCTCATTTCGAGACCGCGTCGCAACCGTGAAATTAACGGCGGCGGAATTCCCCCAGCGGAGTCTCGATAATCACTTAATGGCTGCCGCAGTGCGGCTAAGGCGTTGCGGTGCGTCAGGGTGTTCCGCGACACCCGGGACGCGGCTGCGAAGTTGAACACCCGACGTTTCTTGGGAATCTCCGGGAACTGGGTTTCCCGTTTCGAGTGAATACTTTCTGATCGAAGAGTCCGGTCCGCTATTCCGATCTGCTGTTTCCACGAGTGAGTCCATTTAATCAGAACTTTAAAGTCCCACTGACATGCCTATATAATAGATATAATTAGAAAATAGATATTGTTATGAAAATGACTTATATTATTCACTTCAATGTCTATACGAAAGAATAAATATGAGCGGAGTCTCACTCGACATCCCAGTGGCGGCCGTAATGCCTGCTACGTCATCAGCAGATTCGCTGGTAGTGGCACCTGCTACGGGAGATTTTCGGATTTTTCCGGCGCCTCTTCTGACACGGAAGCTCTTTTCGAAGAAGAGAAAATCTCACAATCGAGTGAAGTGACCGGGGCAATATTACCCTATCGTTTCCATATTTAGATGATATGCGGATCACTTCTAACTAACAACAGCCTCCAGTACAGTACGTACGACAGTATGTAGCGTACTCAGGAGGACCCATACCGGGCGACACCCCGGTGGCCGGTGGGGGGAGGGGGGCTCCTTTCTCTTCCCGCATCCCTGCCCGATCCACCTCCGCGGCGGCGCTGTTCATCGCCACCGGCGAGCGACGACAACCAACGCCGCACGTCGCCACATTGAACACACCTGACTTACGTACTTTACTAACTCCGGAAGAGGGGTCGCGTCAGGAAGGGCATCCGGCGGAAAAACTGTGCCAAACAAATATGAGCGTTCATCTGAGAGAGACATTGTGGCGTCCCCAAACGGGACAAGCCGAAAGAAACTTACTTACTTACATACATACTTTATTAAGTTATTATGATACGGATCTTTTTTTTTTTTTACTTCTGAGAAGATTACATCCCCCCACACCCCCAAAACTATTATTTTTGTTTTAATAGCTCTATACACACCTACCTGTCCTTTGGAACCCACGAAGCTCTCGTCCTTTGCACCCGTGCAATCCATTTTTCACGACGAACCGGGTCTTTTGGAAAAGTGCGAAGAGTGAATCCATCCTCACGAGTGTTCAAAAAAATATCCAACAAATATACAACGAGCCGGGATTTTGGCTAACACGAAGGAACAAAGAGCTACCTTCCCGCAGGTAAAACTGGATAAACACACAAGCCCGCCTGAGTGGGCATCTGCTGATGATGTCACTTCCTGGTTCTTCTCCAAAACAAATCCCTGGAGAGGATTTTTCATGGCAAGCATATACGTCAAAATCATGTTGTGTGGTGAAAAAACGGATGGGTCCATTCCTGCTGCCTTTTTTTTTTTTTTATTTATTAAAAACATACCAAAAATCCTGTTGTTGATGTCAGTTGGACTTTAAGGTTTATTATTGATAATATCATTCTAGCCAGTGAGATGAAAATGTCTTATTTTCGACAAATGCCGCTCAAACACATATTTTTGGCACAAGTTTCTCTCATAACACTTTGGAGAAACAAATTTGTCACGACTGACATTTTAACATTCAACTTTTCTCGCAGCCCGAGCAAGCGTTTTGTTTAAAGGTCGGCTACGATTCAACTTTGGCCGTTCAACTGAGGTGATCCATCATCGCGCCATCAGTTGTTATCTCTTTATTATGGACTCCGGTTTATTAAAAAAATTCTCTGCGTGATCTTCCTCCGCATGGGTACTGGGTCCGATAAATGCAAGCCTGGCCGGCGGACCGCGTTCATTAGCATGTATTAGCTCTAAAATTGCTATAGACTAGCCGAGTAACAATTAGAACTGATTTAATGAGCCGTTAGCTGTTTCACTGTACAGATCCTTGCGTGGTTTAATATTTGAGACAGGATCGACCGAGCAGCCCCAGGGCCTGAGCAGGCAAGTGAGAAAGCGCCCGCGAGGTTTTGTGACGCAAGGTTGGCCCGGAGCCGAACGGTGCAGCTTAAAGCAGGAGGCGGGGCTTGGAAAACCAGGGGTGGCGAAACTGGTGGATCCTGAGGCCGTCTAACCTCATCTGTCAGCCTATCCATGACTACCGCAAACAGGAAGGAGCTCAGAGCGGATCCCTGCTGCAGTCCCACCTCCACCTTAAATTCTTCTGTCACACCCACGGCACATCTCACCGCTGTTCTGCTGCCGTCATACGTGTCCTGTACTATTCTAACATATTTCTCCGCCACACTGTACTTGCGCATCCAGTACCACAGTTCCTCTCTTGGTACTCTGTAATGGGCTTTCTCTAGATCCACAAAGACACAATGTAGCTCCTTCTGACCTTCTCGCCTGATGGATGCGCCACCTCTCGGAAAGATACGGAATATCTCAGGGTTCAATCGTTTGAAGTATGTTGCAGGGAGCGTGATGGTCGAGGTGTGCTTTTCTACCGAAGGGCCTGGACAGTTTGCGATCATAAACGGGAGAATCGATTCACAGGTTTAATGAAAATATTTTGTACAACAAATGAAGACCACCTGTCGAACATTTGAAGGCTAAATGGGCTTGGGTCGAGCACCAGGACAAAGATCCGAAACAGAAGCAGAGCAGCAGCAGAATGTTGAAAACGAAAAAGATCCGTGGTGGTCCAGTTAAAGTCCTGCTACTACGGGTCAAAGGGTCAACCAGATCCAAGCGATGATTGACTTTTTCCTCCCTGCCCTGTACAGTAAATGTTCACATTCTACTCTATAAAAATATGAAAACAGAACTGCGTCCCGCGAGCCCCGCGGCCAGTCGAGCCGCGCAGTTTGACGGCTGCCGTTGAGCATTTAAATGCTAATTTATTAACGACGGTGTTTATCGGGCGCCCTGCACGCTTTGCCTTAACGGTTTTACCCCCTGAAGACGCAGAAACTTATTTTCACATTATCTGTAAAAAAAAAAAAACGGAAAAAAAAAAAAAATTGGGATTTCTGTGGCTTTCGATCCAATTTAATGCTGGGAGGGGAAAAAAAATATTTCAATGCTTTTTTTTTCGAGCAAATCCCAGTGGGGGGGGAATAACCAAAAATTGTTTTGAATAATCACTCCTTTGCTTTTAATCCAGAAAAGATAACTCTTGCGGTTTTGGGTTGTTTTGTTACAATAACATAATGTTTTTAAATGTTTTCTTTTATGATATTACATTTTAATGGTATTTTCCTCAATGCATGTACCTGGCAATAAAAATCAATTTCTACACAAAATATGGATATGGCTAGTCAAAGTGACAAGATTCCAGAGGCCCTCTAATTTTTGTGAAAGAGAGCACAGAAGCATATTTTTGGAATCGTTGCGCATCTTTTACCTGAGCGTGTCAATCAAAAAATGGAGTATTTGGGCAAGGGGCTCGCGACGCACCGGCGACAAACTAACCGCAGCGGCGGCGACGGCAGAACGGATTGACAGCCGCTCATTCATCTCGCCGCAGACGGGGCGCCGCCGCCGCCTCGGCTCTGCCGGGATGAGTCATTGTGTTTGCGCTGAATATTTGCACCTGCATTATGCAGCGCCGTCTGCGTCGAGAGATTTGAAGGGGATGAATGCGTCGGGGAGGGAGCGAGGCTGGGGTGGGGGCACGCTTTGTGGCGACGGACCCCGCGGCAAAAATCGCATTGCACCGTGCCAGCTCACTGATTGCGCTGAATATCGTTTCACATCAGCTCTTGCTCTCGCGTAACAGAGCGTCATTCCCCGAGTTTGAGAGTAAAAAGTTAACATTACCGACAGTCCCGTCGCTCAACAGTCAACACGCTTCACGGTTGGCGAGTTAACAGCCGAGGTCACAACGCTCGGCTTTCAACTCTCGTTCCCCGACTCCCGCGTCACTCGGCGAGGCCGGGCCCCGCCTTTTTAAGGCCACACGCGCTCGGTCGCAGATGTTGCCGTGTGGAACATGAATATTGCAAACCCAAGTGGACGAAATAATACTTGCGCCTCACTTTTTGTTGTTGTTGTAATCATCCATCCATTATTCTTGGCTGCTTATCCTCATGAGGGTCGCGGGAGTACCGGTACCTATCCCAGCCGTCAAAGGGCAGGATGTGGGGTACACCCTGAACTGGTTGCCAGCCAATCGCAGGGCAGATAGACAATCACACCTAGGGGCAATTTAGAGGGTCCAATGAATGTTTTTGGGATGTGGGAGGAAACCGGAGTCCCCGGAGAAAACCCACGTAGGCATGGGGAAAATATTCAAACTCCACACAGGCAGGTCTGGGATTGAGCCCGGGACCTCAGAACTGTGAGGCCAACACTTTTACCATCTGATCCACCATGCCGCCGTGTTCTAATCATCCATCCATCCAATCCGCTTATCCTCAAAAAGGTCACAGGGAAGCCGGAGCTAGCTTCGGGCGAAAGGCGGACTACACCCTGAACTGGTCGCCAGGGCAGATAGCGACACCATCACTGAGAGGAAATCGATCCCACGCTGCCCGCCACAAAGGCAGGCGTTTGTACCACTACGCCATCAGTGACTCTATGTTCTAATCATGAAAAATCTATTTTTATATTATTAATTGGTGGGAAAATTCATTCCAAGATTATTTGCTAGCCCTAATTTGAAGTTGTTCACATTAAAATCCTTTGGATTTGCATTTCAACTTAACAATGTTCTTCATGTTTCTTCTTCTATTACCACAACTATGCTTTGTTTGTCATCATCAGGAACGCTGCATAAAGACAAAAAATCAGTTTTGAGAGAGGAGATGCCAAATTATAGTTTTGTCGCTAATTTCCATTCACAGTCCGTTTTTTATTTATCTATATATTTTTAGCTAGGATTCCAAGTCGAGTTGCTTTTCAATACCAGACTAATCCCAATCATCGAGGGGGCGACGGTTCCCCTAAAATAACCCGCGGTGACGTGGCCATGCAGCGTCCCTTCGCTTGGCACGGGGACAAGAACTGGATGTCTTTTCCCTGGCGAGGGTTCAAAGCCGGCAGCCGAGCCCAGCCGCGCGCTCTTGAACGCCGGCCACGACGGCCGCCCTCCTCGATACGTCGCGTCCCCTCGCAGTCACCGAGAAAACAAACGAGGCGGCCGTCCCCCCCCCCCTCCCCGGGGGTCTTGTTGGCGGCTCTTAGGAGGGTTGATGGCCCCCTCGCGCTTTCATTTTCGCCGTCGCTCAAGCTGAAGCACAGCTGCTGCGATCTCCTCTTTATCTCGCCGGTGCCGGCCTGGCAAATATATCGCCGGGACGGGAAAAGGGCTTCCGGCCCGCTCGCTGGACTGTGACCGATCATGCAGACGGCGCTGGCAACATTCTACCTTTTACGAAGACTCCCGGATGGCTTTCGCCTCGGAATACGCGCTTGTCGTCTGCGACGGGGGGGGGGGGGGGGAGATGCTGTTTGGAAAGTCTCACGTTGAAACACCAAAAGTGATACACGATAAAAAATCGATGCAGAACTCCTCGGCTGCTTCACCCCCTCACCCCATTTTAATGTTCAAAACGTAGACCGGAAGAAGAAGATCCCGGATCCAAGCGGCTGAAATTAGTTTCCTCTGCAGGGTGTCCGGCCTCTCCCTTAGAGATAGAGTGAGAAGCTCGGACATCAGGGAGGGGCTCAGTGTCGAGCCGCTGCTCCTCCGCATTGAGAGGAGCCAGATGAGTAGGCTGAGGCTGTGGGTCGTGGCCGAAAGAACAAGATCCTAGATCCAAGCGGCCGAAATGAGTTTCCTCCGCAGGGTGTTCGGCCTCTCCCTTAGAGATAGGGTGAGAAGCTCGGTCATCAGGGAGGGGCTCAGTGTCGAGCCGCTGCTCCTCCGCATTGAGAGGAGCCGAATGAGGTGGCTGGGGCATCTGATCCGGATGCCTCCAGGACGCCTCCCTGGTGAGGTGTTCTGGGCATGTCCGACCAGAAAGAGACCCAGAGGATGACCCAGGACACGCTGGAGAGACTATGTCTCTCGCCGGTCTTGGAAACGCCTCTGGATCCCTCTGGAAGAGCTGGAAGAAGTGGCTGGGGAAAGGGAAGTCTGGGTATCCTTGCTGAAAGCTACTTCCCCCACGACCGGACCAGGAAAAGTGGTAGATAATTGATGGATGGATGGATGGATGGATGGATGTTAGCCGCAGAACGTCCACAGTCTTTCGTCAGACGCGTTAGATCGCGTCCAGCCAGACTTGTATATCGGATCGCGAGCCTCTTCGTCGCGAGGCTTCGAAGGGCGCGCCGACTGGCAACTCTAGAAAAACCTTCAGCGAATTGCCGAGAGTTGTCGAAGGAAAGTTAGAAGAAAGCTTTCTGATGGTTAGCAAGTCCTCTTGTGTACTTGAGTCCCGAGCCGCCCATGAAACACAAAAACACAAACGGTAACGGAGAGAGCATTCCGGAATCTGCAACCCTGGTAGGCGTTAGGTAGAGAGATAAAATGGCGGCGCGCAGCGGTGTATGGGAAAGTCTGTGACATCAGTGAAAACAACCCATAGACTCTTTATTGACACATAGATAAATAGATGGATGCTGATTGGAGGCAACTTCCTGTGTGTACTTGTACGAAAACGTGAAAGTAAGTGCGGGTATGATTAAAAATTCATGCGCTCCTGTTTGACTAAGAGGAGTCGCGGGTCGGCGCCGTTAAAAGGTGTGAACGGCCATCACTTTCCTGACAAGCGGCGGAATTTAACCCCTGCGGGGGGGACCGTATGCAAAGTTCAGAGGTCGGCAGTCTGAGGATCGACGCTAACGTTTGTTTTTCCCTGCTTGTAAATCCTCTCGGCGTCCCGCCGCCCGTCATATGCCGAGCGCCCCGAAGAGACGCTCGCGCCTTTCCATCCCCGCCGGGCCAAGTCAAGCCGAAAACGCCGTCGTGATGTCGGGGGCGGTCCCGGAGGCGGAGCCGGGCTGTCGCGCGCGTGGGCCATGTGGCGGTGGGGAGGGGGTCGGAGCGGGAGGTCCGGGGCCCCCACCGGGCCGCTGGTGGGACCGCGCCGGTGACAGTTACCATCTGTCTTGTGAAAATGACGCCTTTAATCCATTTTTATCACAGTTGTCATAATGTCATACGTGTTATACAAATCCTGAGTGGTCTTTGGATTTGCTGAATCCATTTTTTTGGGGGTCGATGATGGTGCCGCACTGCCGCATTTGCCCTCTAAATTGCCCATAGGTGCGATTGTGAGTGCGGCTGTTCGTCTCTATGTGCCCTGCGATTGGCTGGCGACCAGTTCATGGTGTAACCCGCCTCCTGCCTGTTGACAAGTGGGATAGGCTCCGGCACTCCCTGCGACCCTTATGAGGATAAGCGGCTAAGAAAATGGATGGATAGCTAACAAAGTTTAGCCATTTTCAGTCAAAAGCATCCTCCGAGTCAATTTCTAGCGGTTTTCTGCCAACAAAAAGACCTCAGAAGTTGTTTAACCATCAGCTACGGCAACTGTGGAGGTTCCGTGTCTTGCTCGAGGGTACTTCAAGATAACTACAGATGGAACTGGCAACCTGCTGATCTTTTTTTTTTCTGTCTCTGACATTTACTTTACTGCATTTGGCCTCTAAATTTTCTCACTCTAAATTGCCCATAGGTGCGATTGTGAGTGCGGCTGTTTGTCTCCGATTGGTTGGCGACCAGTTCATGGTGTAACCCGCCTCCTGCCTGTTGACAAGTGGGATAGGCTCCGGCACTCCCTGCGACCCTCATGAGGATAAGCGACTAAGAAAATGGATGGATAGCTAATAAAGTTTAGCCATTTTGAGTCAAAATCATCCTCTGAGTCCATTTCTAGCGTTTTTCTGCCAACAAAGACCTCAAAAGTTGTTGAACCACCAGCGACGGTAACTGTGGCGGTTCCCCGTCTTGCTCGAGGGTATGACTGCAGATGGAACTTGCAACCTGCTGATCTTTTTTTCTGACTGTGACATTTACTTATTTTTTCCTGGCGTTCTTGAGTTGTTCTTGTTCGCCATGTTAAGATACTTTTGGGGGCGAGTAATTAATAAACTCCAGTCCGCACTTGCTGCCCTCCAAGCTAACCGCCTCCCAGTCGCTGACAGATGTTGACTCTGTCGTCTGTCTGCCGCGGTTTGATAGTTTCCGTGGCGTCAATCTCGGTCGCCATGGCAGTTTTCTCATCGCGGGCCGGCGTCTGAGCTCAGGTGATGTCGCCTTGGGGGTGGTGGGGTGCGATGACTCACTCTGTCCTCGGGCTGATCCCAAGGCTCAAAGTGCGGTTGCGGTTTTTGACACGCAGCTCTAGTTGGGACTGTTGGAACACACACAGACTCTCTTGCGGCCTTCATCTCGGTCGCGTTTCGCTTTCTAAGAGTTGTAAAGTCGGGTGGGCCGAACATCGCCCGGAAGCCCGAATGCAGGAAAACGTCTGACGTATTTTTTTTCCTCTTTGACTTTGTACCTTATTTAGTTTATTCTTCATTCGCTTTACCGCGCACGTTGTCATCAGGTTACGGCAGCGTCGCGCTTACGAACAAAGCAAGTCTTACCGGAGAAGGGGGGAAAAGCGCCGTGTTTGTTCCGCGACGGCAACGCATTTTTAAAAAGCATTTTTTTTTTTTTTTTGTCAGCTAACTTCAAAAAACGTAGACGAATCAAGGGTCCTTTCACAACCGTAAGCACAATTTATTTGCTCCAAACAAATGGAAGTTTTTGTACCTGTGTTGAATTTTATATCAAAACCTGACAGGAAAAAGCGAGGACAATCCGTTCCAGAAGTGAAGCGGTTCGAGAAGTGATTTGTTCGAAAACCGAAGCGATGTTTCCCATTGCAATGAATGGAACAAGAAATAATGTGTTCCAAGCCTAAAGATTTTCCTTATAATAAACTGCATAGTAGAAATACAGGTGTAGTTGAAATACTTTATATAATGAAATAATTTAAGGAATGCATTTATTTATTGCTTAAAACTACTGGATGTTGCTGCAGCTTAATTAAGAGAGAGAAGGTCCCCTACTAACCTGCAGTAGAATTTGCGACAGAGCAGAGAAAGTACTAGTACTGTATATTGCTGTGAGTAATGTTTGCTTGATTTGTATGTTTTGCTGCTCCTGCACGTTAAAGTAGCAGTTTATGGTCATTTCCTTCGCCTGTCTATGGCAGCTTTCGTGATGATGGCAGTAAATTTGTGAACCATACTGTTGTTGCCATATGATTCGGTTGAAATTTTGGGAGTTTAAATACACACTATTTGATTGTCTTGTATTATGTGTTACTATTTTTACGGTAAACTTCAATCGGGAGCGGCGCTTTGCCTTCCGTTCCTTGACGGCGGGAGATTGAAAACAGGAATGCTGAAAAAGACCTTTGAGACTTTTATTAAGTTCTGTTTTTATAAGTTTAATCGTTATACAGCATCGCTATATTGCAGTTTTTTTGTTTTTTATATCTTGGGTGGGTCTGGAACATATCTCGTGGGAGTTGGCATTCGCCAATAATGGCTCACGAATTGGCATGTCATGAAAAGGAACTCTGACTTGAAAACTTAGTTCTTCGGAAAAACTGGTCCACTGCAGGATTTCAACTCTGTGGGAACTCCGTGGGAAGGTCCGTTTTGTTGGAATTAATCCCCAATCAATTCCGCACGGTCAATAGAACACTCGGGCAATTCATTAATTTGACCGCGCCGGTCCTGTGAAGATCCCCGATTCCCACAAACGGTGGCTTTTGTAAAACTCTTCCAAGGAAATCGCGGAAACTCCACATTTCCCCTCCACCGCCGGCTTCCCGTCCTGGCCCGTATCGCGTGGCCGCCTCTTTGTTCCGGAGCGTTTCGTCCTCCACGTAGACGGCCGCAAACCAGACCCGAAGCTGGATCGCGGCGGGCCCGGCTTAGCTAGCGGAGCGCGTCGTGTCCTTTTACGAGGTGCCAGGTCCTGCAACGGAGAGAGCGAGACCGGGACCGCAGAAATGATGCCAAGTGACACAATGGAGCTCTAATTAGCTTGACGCGAATGCCAAGCGGATCCGTTTTGGTGAGGGGCGCCGCGGCTAAATTAGCCGCGGATTGGCGTTAGCGCTCGGATAAAGCGTCCTTCTCACTTGTGCAAGCACATTAGACGGAATCCGCAATGAGCCGGAACGCGTTGAAGTCACCGAGAGGAAGTGGAGGAAAAAGTTTTTCTGTTTTCTAGGTGATGAATCCCCCGAGCTCTGGTTCGAATCCGCCATTCTGTTTGATGAGCGTCTGATTGCGGATGAGGATTACTCGATGACTGACAACCACCAGAGAACCAGCCGTACTTGCTTTCTATCCGGCTCAAATTAAAAACACGTCATTCAGTCCAGAGGTTCCGGTCCAATCAATAACTACAATCACTTCAATTAATCGGAAAAGTCGAAGCCATGAGTGCGCCTGCTCAAGCATGAGTGTCTGATGTCATTGTGTCAAACAATAAATACGAGCTCTCCTCCTGTTTACCTCGTTCACTCCCATGGACGTTTATATCCGTCAACTAGAATCCAGCGGGTTTCTGCCGCCGCTAAATATAGTCATCAAGTAATTTTTTATTTTGACAGCTGGTCATGGAAAAGGGTGTCGGGCCGGCTTGTCTGTGAGAGTCAGGTTCGTAAACAGCTGTAGTGACTGACGGATCCCTGTAGATGGCGGCGTTGCACCGCTGTGGATGTGAGCTCGGCACAGCTTTTGAGCAGACGGAGGGAGAGAAATGCTAACATTGCATATGCTAAATGCTAATGTCGGGAATCGCGCAAGTTTCGGTACCTGGTTTCAAACAGTTTGCGGTATAATGTAAAAAAAAAAAAAGCCACAGACCTTCGACCTGAGCCCCACGATGACTCAGCATTTCTCTCTGAGCGTTTCTTAGTTACGGCTCTGTAAATAATATATTTGTTGTCACATTAAAACCGCTGTTTATGAAAGAAACAAAGGGAACAAATATTATTTTCTACAGAAAGAAATTCTGGTCTTTCTTTTGGTGGGTTCGCGGCTGATATTATGGCACAGCGCAAGATTCTGTGTGTTTTAAATGGCTGACGATACGGGAACTATGTTTTAATAAGTTTTTTTCCGGAAACGTGGTAATGATGACCGGGATCTAGCACGAAAATAATAATAACACAAATACTAATAATAGAAGAATTTGAAATTGTGACGCATATTTATGGGGGTGCAACACAGACGCGGGATAATCAATACAATCGCTCATAAATCATTACGATCCCTCCTCTTACTGTCTTTAGTAAGAGTAATTTAAAAAAAAAAACCCCAGCGGAAGCAATCCACAAAGTCAAGCGCCAATCACGAACGGGCGAGAAATGTCGTCGTGTCGCCCAATCAATACGATCGCCAACGTCAGCTATTAATGATAATCACCACCCTTGCGAGTCGGAAAATAATCCGCACTTTCATCACTTTTGGCCCTCGTGCCGTAGCAACGACGGCATCACCGGCAGCCACGGAGACAGAAGCGCTCGTTCCGCGTTGGCGCTGATTGCGAGCCGGCGCGGGCCAGATTCGTTATCATGGCCGCCGCACGCTCTGGACGACATCGGCGTTTTGTTGTTGTTGTTGGTGGACGAGACGGAGCCGAGAGGACGACTCTTTATCGGAACGCATCTAACGAAGGCACAATGGCGGCGTGCGAGCCAAACGGGCGACCTTTGCGGCGACGACGGCTGGCTGTAAAATGTGTCGAGTCACGAGACGGCGCTCTTAAATCCAGACGCGCTATTGGCTGGCGTGAAGCATTGACTCGGCTGCTTTAATATGCACGGGCTTCATATTGCCAGCCATCAATCAAACGCCACACCCATAAATACATACTTTGCGTAGCTGAGCTCATAAAGCAATCTGACCAGCTAATCCATCAGTGAATCTGTTCAGATCACTTTTGCATCCGTCCGTCATCCATCCATCCATCCATCCATTTTCTTCGCCGCTTATCCAAACAAGGGCGCAAACATGAGTTGACATCTGTGACCTAGCCATCAGTCATCCAACCGTTCATCATCATCCAATCATCTAGCCAGCTAGCGCTCAACCATCTGTCATTCCCCATCCATGTAACTAACAATCAATCTCACATCCATCCATGTCACAGATACTGTACGTACAAAATCACCCTGCTAACCCGCCTCGCCATGAATCCAGACGCTGTGATCTGACAGGCGGGTGTGCGCCCGCGCGCCGTCGCCCTCGCAAATCTGCACAGTCGACCACAAAAAGTCGTAAAATTTGTTAGTAGTAGAAATGCATAGATATTGAAAGACGTCGCTTATTTTTGTGTAGTCTTGACCAATCTTCCCTCCATGGTGTGCAACTGCGCAATTGTGCACTTGCTGCACACTCTCTGCGCACATGAAAACCGATCCAGTGCGATGAATCACAGCCTTTTTTAAATTTTAACGTGGAAACACAGTTTCTTAACAACGAGCTGCTGCTCAGCCTACTTCTACTTCCTAGCCTGGTGGACCACACCTGTAACTATATATTCGTGGGCATGACTAATAGAGCACACCCGGAACTTTATATCTGCGGGCATGACTGATGGACCACACCTGGAACTTTATATCTGGTGGACCACACCCGTAACTTTATATCTGCGGGCATGACTGGTGGTCCACACCTGTAACCTTATATCAGCGGGCATGACAGGTGGACCACACCCGTAACTTTATATCTGCGGGCATGACAGGTGGACCACATCCGTAACTTTATATCTGCGGGCATGACAGGTGGACCACACCTGTAACTATATATTCGTGGGCATGCCTAATGGAGGGCACCCGGAACTTGATATCTGCGGGCATGACTGGTGGACCACACCTGTAACTATATATTCGTGGGCATGACTGGTGGACCACACCTGTAACTTTATATCCGCAGGCATGACTGGTGGACCACACCTGCAACTTTATATCCGCGGGCATGACTGGTGGACCACACCTGCAACTTTATATCTGCGGGCATGACAGGTGGACCACATCCGTAACTTTATATCTGCGGGCATGACAGGTGGACCACATCCGTAACTTTATATCTGCGGGCATGCCTAATGGAGGGCACCCGGAACTTGATATCTGCGGGCATGACTGGTGGACCACACCTGTAACTTTATATCCGCAGGCATGACTGGTGGACCACACCTGCAACTTTATATCTGCGGGCATGACAGGTGGACCACATCCGTAACTTTATATCTGCGGGCATGACAGGTGGACCACATCCGTAACTTTATATCTGCGGGCATGCCTAATAGAGGGCACCCGGAACTTGATATCTGCGGGCATGACTGGTGGACCACACCTGTAACTTTATATCCGCAGGCATGACTGGTGGACCACACCTGCAACTTTATATCTGCGGGCATGACAGGTGGACCACATCCGTAACTTTATATCTGCGGGCATTTTTCAGATGTGACTGACTTCGTGAATCCATTAAAGTACCCTGCCATGCCATCCAACTAACCTATCCCCCAACCATCTACTGTAAATGTGTATCATATAAATATGATTGACCGATTCACCCACCATCCAACCATTCATCCATCCCCCCTACTCAAGCATCCATCCACCCTGCAAACAAACCTCCCAGTCGTCCATACGTCCGTGCACGGCCGTCAAACTAACCTACTTACTCCGTCACGCAAGAAACAAACAGCAACATTTTATTTACTGCGGCAAATCCGCATCTCAAAGAGTCGCCAGCTGTCGTCAAAAAGTGTGACGACGTCGTGACGCAACTCCAAACAAGAAAAAAAGCTCATTCGCAATTCGGCGACAGCGTCACGCTAATTGAGTTGAGAAGTGTTGATTGGAATCGGTTTCTTGTGTGAGTCAGCGAGGGGAAAGGCGGCGGGGGGGTGTGTACACTTGCGTGTGTTCGTCTTTGAACTTCATCCGAGGCGACATCGGTTGAGCGACACCTTCCACCTCCGAGTGAGCCCGCTAAAAAGCCGGCACGCCGCGCAAACCTCAGGGGTCACCTGCCTCCGGCCTTCATTTTCCGACTTGTCGCAAGCGTTCACGTCCCGGCGACTCGCAGCTGCGTCGGTGCGAACACAGCACCGGGCCCCTGAACGCAACGCGAGCTTAACAAAGCGAGTGGGGCAGCTGTAGGGCGTGATCGTGTGACGCGTTAGAAAGCGCGAGCGGGCCAACTGAACAGCTGCACAAATATGGAAATATCTTTTGGTCTCGTTGGGATACATTGTCCCGATAGTTGAGCCGATATTTAGTACTGGTCCGATATCTGCACAAAAACGAGTATCGGATTATATCAGAATGGATCTGAAATGGGCCAGTTCAGGGCACATGGAAACAAACAGTCGCACTCCCCGCGACCCTTGTTTGGATAAGCGGCGAAGAAAATGGATGGATGGATGGATGGATGGATGGATGGAATATGTATGATTCATGTTGATCTGGTATCAGGTTGTACTCAAGGCTGCTGTATCGGAAATGGATCGGGACCGGCATAAATTTTCGCCTTGCGGATCCACTGCAGAGCCTCGACTAGATCTAATTAGTAAAGGAGGACAGTAATCGAGGCCAAGGAAGTCCGCTGAACTGATGCATCTCAACGAAGATACAAAGTACAGTACAGCCTCGGTTCTTGAACAAATCGGTTTTCGAATGAAAATTTCTAGATTTTTTTTTTTTTTATTGCTTCTGTTGTCGAGCGAAAATCGGTACTCGAACGCCCCCAACCAAACCCGGAAATAACTGCACGCGCGCGGCCCGACCGGCTAGCCCGACCACGACGCCCTTTGTTGCGCGGCGCTTGATAAGATTTTCGAACAAATCGGTTTTCGAATGAAAATTTCTAGATTTTTTTTTTTTTTTTTATTGCTTCTGTTGTCGAGCGAAAATCGGTACTCGAACGCCCCCAACCAAACCCGGAAATAACTCAACGCGCGCGGCCCGGCCGGCTAGCCCGACCACGACGCCCTTTGTTGCGCGGCGGTTGATTAGATTTTCGAACAAATCGGTTTTCGAACCGCCTTCGAGAACCCGAGGCGCTGCTGTATTGCGTTGGGGCGGAGCTAAGTTTAGCCAGGGTTGTTAGTGGAGAGCTTACTTTATTTGCATTTCGCACCAGCAATCATTTGTTGCCCGTTTGTCTTTAGCGATCATAGTTTGAGGTATAGTATCGGTATGTTTTTATTTATTTATTGTTTTTGCGTTACACAGCAGGCCCCGGCCACTGCCTTTCCCGAACAGCGGGGTAATTTCCGCTCCCGACGACCGAGAAATAGCGGAGGCGAACAAGTCCGCTTTCGCAGACTTCGGCTTCCAGTTTGACGTAAAATGAAATTTGTGTTTGCGGCGACACACCGAATAAGCGTTAGAGTGAGACATCTGTTGCCCGGCGCCGAACAAAGCGCCGTTGTGTTACCGCGGTAATCCCTTGTGATGATTACAGGATCATATTTTTTTTCTCCCCCCACCTCCACGGATGCTTCAAGAATCACTTCTGTATGGCCGATCGTTTTCTCTTATTACTTTGAGCCACGAAGTCACGGATAGCACCAGAAAAGACACGCGGCTGTGGTTTTTTTTTTTTGTGCAATAACTGCAGTATTTTTTTCGTCGAAAGCAAACGTGGCGGCCTCGAGTCATTTGCTTGAAGGTTCACACTTGTTTGTATGAGTAGCACTAATTGGAGGTTTGGAAATACATAACGCATTATTATTTCATCTACTCAATGTATTGTATTTTGAGCAAAATAGAAAGATTACATTGGGAGTGTAGTTGGCTACAATTACATGTTACTGTGTTGAAAATGTGATTTTAGTATAGCTATTCCCATTACTTTCTGAAAGTAATGTAATTACATGGTAATAACATTTCTTAATTTGAAATGACTGCATGAATGTTGGATTCAAACCCTCCACCGTTCTTTTGGAATTAACTACATAGTTTCGAACTGATACCGGGACATGATGAAATATGAATCTACAATAATAATGATGATTCACGCTCATATTTGGAAAGATGTGTCATGTTTGGGCGGCACGGGTAGGGCAGCTGGTAAAACGTTGGCCTCACAGTTCTGAGGTTCTGGGTTTGATCCCGGACCAGTCTGTGTGGAGTTTGCATGTTGTCCCCGTTCCTGCGTGGGTTTCCTCCGGGGACTCCGTTTTTTCCTCCTACATCCCAAAAACATTCAACATTAATTGGACTCCCTGAATTGCCCGTAGGTGTGATTGCGAGTGGGGCTGTTTGTCTCGATGTGCCCTGCGATTGCTTGGCGACCAGTTCAGGGCGTACCCCGCCTCCTGCTTGTTGACAGCTGGGATCGGCTCCACCGCTCCCCGCGACCCTCGTGAGGATAAGCGGCAAAGAAAACGGATGGATGGTCGTCACGTTTGAAGCACGTGACCAGAGAGAGCCAATCACAATCATGGGCTCCAGAAGCTGGAAGAAATGTAAAAAAAATATATATATATATATTCTGAGCTTTTGATGCCTATATATATATATATATATATGTATTTGTGTGTGCCCGTGTTTGGGCCGCGCTTGCTACTTTTGATCATAACGGCATCGTGACCGAAACGTATCCTTACTCACTATTAGCCGTAATAATCTCCCGCTCCGACGCGCTCGTACATCAAGGCCGACGCCGTGCGTACATTTCCATTAGCGGTGCCCCCCCCCCCCAACCCCCGACCCCCCCGGGAGGACCCCGGGATTCTCGCCGCTACGAGCTCAGCGCGGGTCCAGCGGTTCTAATAATACCTGGCGGCGTTCCGGCTGACCTCGCCTCGGCAGCCTCGCCTTTGTAGTCGCGCCAACTTCGCCCGATTGAAGCGAACGCACGTCTAATAACGCCGGCGAGGTCGCGTCAGGACAAATTGCGCGCGGGGCCGTAATGCCTTGCAAGAGCACATTTAGGAACATTTTCCTTAAACCGCTTGACTATTTTCTCACCCCCTTGATGACAAAGAGGTGACCCTCGCCCATTGTGCATGACTTGCAAATTATTGTACAGTAAAGCCTCGGTTCTCGAACGTCCCCCTTTACGAATGAAAATTTTGAGATTTTTTTTGCTTCTGTTTTCGAACGAAAATCGGTATTCGAACGCCCGGAAATAACATATTGCGCGCGACCAGACAAGGTGACTCATGACGCGCTTTCTCGTGTATTCCCACGCACCCGAAAAAAAAAGATCTAGCGTGGCGCAAGTAATTGACCCACCCACCCACGACGCGTTTTGTTATTGTCATTTCGAACGCCCCCCTAAAAATCCCGAAAATAACATCGCATGCGACGCAAGCAGTCGACCCACCCACGGCGTGTTTTGTTATTGTCAATTTGAACACCCCTGAAAAAAAAAACAACCCAGAAATGACATAACACGCGGGATGCAACCAGTGCACTTTTGTTTTTCTGTATAAAGCAGCCGCTCTACACAGACGGGTCCCGGTAGTGACTGTTGTTTTTCTTTTTATTAAGGAGTACATTTTAAGCAAAAAATAAATATATTATTTAAACCATACATGTATATCTAATATGCAGTTTATTATCAGGAAAAGCTAAAAAAAATGCTTTAAAACGCCTCATTTTTTAGGCTCGGAACGCATTATTTCTTTCTCCATTCATTGTAATGGGAAACGTCGATTTGGTTTTCGAACAAGTCACTTCTCGAACCGTTTTCTGCAACGGATTGCGGTCGAGAACCGGGGCGTCGCCGTATTCAGTTTAGTTGACCCGCTGGTGTCAAACTCAAGGCCCAAGGGCCAGATCCGGCCCAGCACAGGATTTTACGTGGCCCTTTCAGAATTCTTGTTCAAATCTGTACCAAAAGTTCAACTGATAACGTTGCTGTTGCGGGCCCATAACGGCCCTCCGAGGGAAACTGTAACTACAACGAATTGTGTAAAAAATGAGTTTGACACCCCGTGATTCAACACAATGCCTCAAATGCTTTGGAATTGGGTCTGAATAACACGAACGTCGAAATGTTTAAAAGCGTCGCCCGCGTGGCGCTCTCGCCGCGTCGCACGCTTGGCACAAAAAAACGGGATCCTCGCTTTTGAACGAGACGCGCTTCAAAGCGGCGACTCGGAGGGGTTTCTGGTCGGCGTTGCTCGGAACGGTCCGGATGGGATTTTTCTACTTCGACCTCAGAGATTATCCGCGGTTTTTTTTCGTTTGTTTTTTTTTTTTTTTTTTTTTTGTGATGTACTCCCCCGCCTTTGATCGTCACTTATTTATAACACGATGCTTGAAAAGTTTGATTGAAACGGGGGTTAAAAAAAAAAAATTACATTTGGTGCTGGAAGTTCACTCGAGTTGTTGAATACGCCCACTGACGCTCTGCATGGAGGAGAAGACAATATAAAAATGTGCTAAAAAAAAAAAAGAAGGAAAAGTCAGTGGGCTTGCACACAATATGCAGCAAAAACACAATATTTAATAAGTAATACAATAAATAAATTGTACAATGACGACTAAACATGATGGAAGACTACATACACAGAACGCTAAAAATGCGGATGTGAATGTGAAAAAAAACAGAACGGTCAGCAGCATTTTATATTGCAACAAAAATGATATTTGTATCAATAAATATGACATTAAAAATATGCAAATAGCAGCTAGAATAGTTGGCAGTGTTGTACTGTACGAAGCAAGAACGATAACCATATCAGCATTGTTTGCATATGCAGTACGACCTTGGGAAAAAAAAATGATTCCACTGTTACTGAATTTTTACACCGCTAAGTAGTCCATCCATCCATTTTCTTTTTGCCGCTTATCCTCATCAGGGTCGCGAGGAGCGCTGGAGCCTATCCCAGCTGTCAACGGGCAGGAGGCGGGTTACACCCTGAACTGGTCGCCAGAAAATCGCAGGGCACATCGAGGCAAACAGTCGCACTCACAATCACACCTCGGGGCAATTTAGAGTGTCAAATTAATGTTGCATGTTTTTGGGATATGGGAGGAAACCGGAGTGCCCGGCGAAAACCCACGCAGGCACGGGGAGAACTTGCAAACTCCACACAGGCGGGTACGGGATTGAACGTGGGACCTCAGAACTGTGAGGCCAATGCTAGTAGTGCCAACGAGAGCTAGTCGTGCTAACGAAAACATCATACTTCCATCCATCCATGATCTGAGTTCCTAATCCTCACAAGGGTCGCAGGGAGTGCCGGAGCCTATCCCAGCCATTGTCAGGCAGGAGGCGGTGGTACACCCTGAACTGGTTGCCAACCAATCACACTCGCGATCACACCTACGGTCAATTTAGTGTCCAATTATCCAGTTTTTGGGATGTGGGAGGAAACCGGAGTGCCTGGAGAAAGCCCATGCAGGCAAGAGGAGAACATGCAAACTCCACTCAGGCGGCGCCGCGATTGAACCCTGGTCCTCACGACTGTGAGGCAGACACGCTCACCCATCGGTCTCAAACATGCGGCCCGCGGGCCACAAATGGCCCGTGATGTGATATTTTGCGGCCCCCACCTTAATATGGAAGTATGATGGTATGCATGGCGCTTTTACAGTGTTGTGCGCGTCCGTCGTTTTTGATTTCTAATTTTAATTCCGCTTAAGTCCACGTGCGGCGGGGCTGCGGCCCAGCTTCAACCAGACTCCGCCTCCGGCGGCGCCGAGTTAAATTGAGTTCGAGTCCCCTGCTCTCACCAATCACTTCGATTTTGTTCTTAACGTCTTAGTTATCAGTTAAAAAATGGAAGGGAAAAAAAATCTCCACAGAAACTCTTGGAATGAAATTAACACCACTATTAATTACTATACATATTTGCATATTTGAATGTCAGCAAGCATCGTATGTTGCGAAAACAACACGTGGGGATCGGTTAAAAAAAAAAAAAAAAAAAACGGCGGGTGGGACGTCCGCACACGCGAACGCATACGCGCGGAAAAGATGCCACAGCAAAGCGCCTCAAATCAGCAATCATCTTTTTTTTTTTTTTTAAAGACATAAAAGACATGCAAATCAACCTCCCGTTGCCTGGGTGACAAAAAAAAAAAGGAGCCGCGAACAAAGCGCAGAGGTCAGAGGTCACCACGGACGGGCGGAGGAGGCTGATTAAAGTTCACGTGCGCACACGAGAATCCACGGCGACTCGACGCCGCGTGTTTGATAACGAGAACGAGCGGTTTTATTACGCGCCGTTACATCATTAAAAATGGAGGCCGCAGAAAAAAAAAAAAAAAGAGTTATTCCTTCCTCACAAGTGTCGAGCCGCTTCCGTGGCGGAATAAATCACGTCGGCGCGCGTGGAGGACGCGACGCCGGCCGCGCTCCTCTTTCATCGCCCGTTTTTATTACGAGGAAGCCTCGCGTGTAAATATTTGTCGTCTTTCTACGCCTTGCTTCGCAATTCACAACATAAAAAAGGGGGGGGGGGCTTTTTTTGCTGGTTACCGTAGCAACGGGAGAGGGTCAAACGACAGAGCGGCGCTTGCAAAATGAAGTCCAGTGAAGAAATGAGATTATTCTCGTCGGATTATAACGCTTGTAAAAAAAAAAATCTTAAAATTTTGCCTTGCTCAAAAATATTTCAAAATTGTGATTTTTTTTATTATTTTTTTTCTTATAAAATTTAGACGGTTTTCCCCCCATAAAAAAAAATGTTAAACTGATAAAATTCTGATTTTGTCTACTCAGAAAATAAAATATTTTCATTAAATGTTCCTGGTCGTGTTTTTTGAAAAAAAAAAAAAATTAATTCCAGGAAAAATTAAATCCTGAATACATATGACTTTAATAGAGCTCATAGTTTTTCTCAAAAGGGAAAATATGCCTTTATTTAACATTACACCTTTTAGGTTTTGTGTAGCTGCAGCCTATTGCTTTCACAAATGAAATTATTATTATTATTTTTATTTCTTATAATATATATTATAATATATAAATATAATATATGCCTTTATTTAAGTTTACAACTTTTAGGTTTTGTGTCGCTGCAGCCTATTGCTTTCACAAATGAAATTATTTTTTAAATTTATATAATATATATAATAATATATAAATATAATATATTTATTATATATATATTATTTATATTATTTAACCGCAACGTTTCCATTTCACGAGAGTCCGTCAAATGTAAATAAGACTCCAAACATCAACGAAAGGGCGCAGGCGGGCCAAGCCCGTCAGCGGCGTTTGACGAGCGTGCCCTCGGTTATCATGGAAATCACATTCGAGGGTGGGGGTGGGGGGTTGGGGGTCCAAAACCCAGCCTGATTATGCGCGGCGGGAAACCGCACATCCGTCGAGCTAATTCGGCGGCCGGGCCTCTCCAAAGACGGATTGGACGGGAGCCGCCGGCATTAGCGTTGGAGAGGCTGCCGGGGAAATTGGAGTCAAATGCATAACTGTGGGGGTGGGGGTCCAGAGTGTGCGGGGGGGGGGGGGGGGTGTTGCATATATTTGGGTGTTAGGGATCAAAGGGCGAACATAATCCCGTGACAGAAGCTAAGCGTGCGGCCCGCTTAGTTTAGGGGACGAGCGCTCGTTTCTCTGCTTGGGATGAGCGTCTGTGCTCATCCTGCAACATTTCACAATGCGGTTACACGGTTACCATGGGGCCTTTTCTGAAAAACATAAATACATTTCAAATGGGATTTTGATGAAAAAGAAACATCTAGCATGTGTTGCCTTCAGTAGTGTAGTTCAAATATATTTTTTTGGCATTATTAATGGACGTTGCCTTCTGTCTGTCTGGGTTTTTTTTTGTCATTTTTCACGCAGACAGCTTCTGCCGTCAATCTTTTTATCGTTTACGGCGTATTTCCCACATTTGAGGCGACGTCGGCGGCTCCACGGACGCAATTAAATTGCGCCTCTAAACGCCTCTAAATTGATATATTGCACTTTCACGGCAACATTTTGAATGAAATGGCCGCGTCGACCTGCTGGTTTCCTCGTTGACAACGATCCTTTGAACGGCAAAATGGAGTCAACAAAAAAACTGTTGTTCACTGCGTAGGAAGATTTTGAACAGTTTTGGACAAAAATAACCCTAAACCGGCATCGTCTGCCGTGAAAAAGCTGTTTTACGCAGACCTCCGGGTAAGGTGATGCATACGGGCGCCGTATACGCAAGGAGTAGCCGCAAGTACGTAGAGTAGTTGCTGACAATCGTGTGACGACCCATCGAGACGGAGGAGGACCCAAATGCAGGACTCCGGAGACGCAGAGGCATTTTGGGAAAAAGTGTTTATTCGTTCCAGGGTCGGGGATCAGGTGGACAGTCAAGTGCGGTACACGGGATATCGATCAAAAGAAGGCAGGAGTGTCAAAGGAGTCAGTCGGAGAACAGGCGGAGGTCGGTACACACGGGTTCGCGATCAGAGATACGGGAGTGCATGAACGGGGCATGAGTAGCAACGATCTGGCGAAGACCAGTCGTCCTCAGGGTCCTACATATACACCGGGGAAATCACCGCCGATGAGGCGCAAGTGTGCGCCTCCTAATAAGAGCAGCTGTGCGGGGAACGGCGCAGCCAGGGCTGGACCGGCCGGACCACGACAGATCGAGAATACAACTCCGGAAAAATAACCGTCCGGACTGTTATGGACACAAAGTTCAAAAGCCAGCATCTGTGATGGCACTGGGCTATGTTAGTGCCAGTGCATACAGGTTTTGGAGAAACATGCTGCCATCCAAGCAATGTTTTTTTTTTTTTTTCCCCCCACGGATGCCCTGCTCATTTCAGCAAGACGATGCCAAACCAGATTCTGCACGTGTCGCAACAGAGTGGCTTCGTAGTACTAGACCGGCCTGCCTGCAGTCCTGACCTGTCTCCCCTTGAACGCGTGTGGCCGTTATGAAGCGTGAAACACGACAACGGAGAGCAAGCAAGCGGCGGTCGTCGGTCGAGATGCGTTGACGGCGCACACCTTCGGGCGTCGCTACTCCTCCTCTTTCCCGGCTCGTCCGCCGCGGGCAGTTTTGGTTCGGCCCGCTGAGCCGCGATTGGAAACGACGGTCCGGCGAGCTCCTGCCGTTCGGCGTCCGGTCACCGCCCGACCGTTTTACCGGCTCCCTCCTTCTTTTTTGCTTGTTTTGGATTCTGATTTTTGACAAGTGCGATTTGCCCGGCGCGCTGGGCGGAAATGGGAAAAGTGGAAAAGTGGAAAATCCCGAGGCCGCCGGCTGCTGCGTGTGCCTCGGACTGATAAGCAGTGTTTAAAAGAACAGGAGGGGGAAAAAAAGAAAAAGAAAAAGAAAAAGAGAGAGCGAGCGCAAGCTCTTGTGGGATGTTAAGAGCACGCTCCAACATAGATAACGCTTGTCACGCTTAACTGGTACAATATTGGACAATATAATGAGGTCCAATATGAGAGTCGGAACATCAATTCTGCAGGATTTCTGTATCGCTTGTCCAAAATTGTATTCAAGGGGACGTATTATTCCATTTTTCGCACAGATGAGCACGTTTCCCAGCAATAATACGTCAAGGGAGCGAGGGATCGTCCGACAATGAAGAATTTAAGGGCGCCTCTCTAAACAGCATCGTTGAAATCGGTTCTTAATTGGGGGGGGGGGGGGGGGGGGGGGTGGGGGTCCGGGTTTTTCCGGCTCCTGTTGCGTTCATGCACGCATCTGACAACGTTGAAACGGATTTTGGTTGTTGACGGATCGGCGGCCACTTTATTCTCCTGTCGTCGCCGCTCGTTTGCCTCTGAAAAACAGAAACGTCAGTCGTGCAACATGACGACTATGCCTAAAAAAAAAAAAAAATGGATTTGCATAGCATTATATCCTCAAAAATGGTGTTTGATCTTCTTTCGGCACGGTGCATCCGCTGGTTAAGCGTCGGCCTCACAGTTCTGAGGTCCCGGGTTCGATCCCGGACACGCCTGCGTGGGTTTCCTCCCACATCCCAAAAACATTAATTGGACACTCTAAATTGCCCATAGGTGTGATTGCGAGTGCGGCTGTTTGTCTCTATGTGCCCTGCGATTGGCTGGTGATTAGTTCAAGGTGTTGACAGCTGGGATAGGCTCTGGCACGTGACCCTTGTGAGGATAGGCGGCAAAGAAAATGGATGGATGGATTGATGGATGGATAATCTTTTCATCTTTCTCATCATGCTTTTGTTTTCTTGTATACATTCCACCCCCCCCCAAAAAAAAAAACACGCAATTTTTTAAAAATTGAAACTAATCATAAGATCACCAATTTCTCTTCCTTGAAACATCTGACTTCATCCTCGTGAGATTAGGACTTTTCTAAAAAAAAAAAACCATAAATGTAAATATCGTAAGGGTGACATTTTTCCCACAAGAAATACAAATTCTCATAATTGATTTTCCTGGGGGGGGGGATACCTTTGTCACGATAATGTGCATTTTGCTCTAAAACAAACAAAAAAATAGTCCAACCTCGTATGCTTGCCACATCTTTTTTTATTTTCCATACATTTAAAACTTCATTCGTTTAACCCTTTCAGGGCACGGTTTGCAAATTTGCAACAGGTTTAATATAATCAAAAATTTTCAGTCCAGATGATCATTTTCTGAAAGATTTTTCTCTCTGCAAAATTTTATTTAGTCCAGTGAGGGTTAAGATTGCACGAATCCCTCTGCAATACGATTACATTAAAAAAAAAAAAAAAAGCAAATGTGACTTCAATTATAAAGTCACTTTTTTCCTCAAAAATATTCACCATATGATATTGAAAAGTACGGCTTTAATCACACGACAGGACAATACTTTTGACATCATGCTCATTAGATAATAATTTGTATTTTTCCACTGGAAAAAAAAGATTTTTGTTCCCGAGTCCCGGTTGCAAAAATGGGCCTCCTCAACGGGTCCGCGTTTGTTCGACTGTGATGGACGTTTTCTTGCAGTCGCCGCGAATTTGTTGTGTGGCCGCTGAAGTGCTGTATCCGTGACTCGAGTGTGCGTGCGTGTGTGTGGTCGGCCTTGTCCTTGACGCGACCTCCGTGGTGATGGATGCAGTTTGTCCCTTTTGTGTGTGTTTGTGCGTGTGTGTGTGTGTTGCCGTCTTGTAGGCTCGGCGCACCCCAGAGATGCATTTTGGGGTCGGGCCGGGCTTTCACGTCCTTAATGTTCTCGTCTTTCTCGCCGTCGGAACACTCTGCGCACTTGCTGGAGAAATTATTCTCGAATTTCTTTCCCCCCGTGCCGGCACTTTGCTTATTTTATTGTGATGTAAACCCCCCCCCCCCCCACCCCAAGGTCGAATTCAATCGGAAATTGAGATTATTTCCCACGGGAACTCTTTCAAATGGAAATAAATTTTACAATTAGGAATAATGGTAAAATCTTCTTTAATTATAATATTTGAACTGAAATGTTGTGGTGTTGCGCAAACAATCATAGTGACAGTCTCGGGGTTCATTTTGACGACAGGCGACGACGTTATTCGCTATTACGTAACTTAGCGCCTTACAAATAACAACAATTATTTTCGTCGTAATTTCCGACCTACAGAGCGCACCTGATTATAAGCCGCACCCAGTACATTTGTAAAGGAAATACCATTTGGTACATACATAAGAGATATTTACAAAGAAAGAGGGTACACAAAGAGTTTTCAAAGTTTTAATATCTTAGCTTAGCTTAACGTAGCAACAACACGGTAGCATGAACAGCGCTGGTAAAAAAAAAAAAAAAAAAAACATACGGGTAAAAAAAAAAAAGTAGCAACATGATAGCACAGCACTAACACGGCCGGTTAAAAAAAAAAAAGAACAAAAAAAAACCATACCTTAATCACTGAAACGCGGCAGCAACATGCTAGTGTGGCGCTAACGCGAGTGCGGAGCTGACAGGGTCAGTTTTAAAAAAAAACTTTCGGTAAAAATGCCTGAAACACGGCAGTAGCGCAGCAGCAACATGCTGGCTAACGCTAGCGCAGCGCTAACAGGGCCGGTTAAAAAAAAACCATACCTTAATCACTGAAACGCGGCAGTAACACAGCAGCAACATGTTAGTGTGGTGCTAACGCGAGTGCGGCGCTAACAGGGCCAGTTTAAAAAAAAAAAAAACATACCGGTAAAAACAAACAAACAGCCGCGGCACCTACACAGTAGCACAGCGCTAACAGGGCCAGTTAAAAACAACATACCGAAATCACTGAGACGCGGCAGTAACACAGCGGCAGCTGCTACCGCGGTACTAACGGCTAGCACGGTGCGGCGATAACCGCGCTAACCGCTAACGACACACGCGTACACAAAAAGCAAGATATCCGAGTCAACGCACACACCGTTGAGTTTGAGAGTGACACGGAGACAATATGTGGGAACAAAAGGGGGGTGGGGCGCTAGCACGATGCTAACCGCTAGCATGGTGCTAACAGGGCCGGTTAAAAAAAAAATATATATATATACCGGCAAAAGTCACTTCCTCGACACATATTCCACAGGTCTCACTCTTACCTTTTCCACTCAAGTGCCCCCTAGCTTGTGGCCATTAGATAAAATGCACAAATGAACCGCATCACCGCGTCAGCCGCAGGGTTGAAAGCGTGTGGAAAAAAGTCGTTCCGGTAACCCGCAAAAAAACGAAAACAAATTAGGCCCATTCAAAGACTGGCAGACTTTGGCACAAATCAATTCCGCCCCCGTCGCCTATAAATATAAAATACAAAGAAGTTGCTCATTAGCACGGCGACCGCGTTCCGACTTGTTAGCTGCTAGCTCGCCAGTTCCAAAAAAGCTTCCAGCACAGTGGGACACAAAAAAAGTGACTCAGAGCTGATTTCACTTGATCCCCCGCCCCCCAAAGCGCCCCCCCCCCCATTTTATGAAGGTCTGACGCTCACAAAAAAAAAAAAAAAAAAAGCCAGCGTGGGAGTCGAATCGCACCCACGCTGCTCTTTGAGCAGCACCGAGCAGCCGCGACCTCTCCGTGACTTTGAAGAAGTTGGCCAAACGGAAAATGTTCGGGACGCGACTCCGCAGCGTCGTATTCTCAGATTTATGATGAATTATTGACGCTTTATTTTTTAAACTTAAAGTAGGAGCAGTTGAACTTCATATAAACATGTTAGACGCAGGGCGGTCGGCCAGAGGCTGAAATCCGTCGGGCTCGAGTCGGGGAACGGACTTGCCTGACTTGGCTGAAGCGCAAATCCCGGTCCGAGGACTGAAATTGACACTCGGACTGAAATCCTTGGGAAATGGAGCGTCACGCTTATTTCTCGTTAAACTTGCTTCAGACGGGGGCTCATTTGGGGTGAATTCCCTTCATGGCGCTTGACTAAAACGCAAAAACTGCAGCTCGCGGATTTCGGCGTAGAACCGGCGACGGCTCCGGCTGCTTCGCACGATGACGTTTGCTAACGTGAAAGTCCCTGAAATGTTGCCATTTTGACTTTGACGTTGCGCGGCGAATGAACTGAGGCCCCGCCCACTTTTCATGAGCTAGGCTAAAATCAAACACAACTGCTTCTGTTTGAGGCTCATCCCTACGAGGACGTTTTTACTTTGCACCCTGTCACTTGCCGCTGTAATTGAACCGGACGGAGGCTTTTGTCATCTCGGTTACGTCGCTCACCCGGGAAACGCGACGCACAGCAACGCGGCTGCTAATTAAGAGCTGTAAAGTTTGTTCTTGTTTTTCCACACGTTTTCGTCCTCACTCCCTTTCGCAAAGTCCAATCCAGGCCGTCCACGCGTCTTTGCCGGCGCTTTCCCGACGCCGCCGCTTCCCGCTAAGCGGAGGAAGCAATCTCCCGCTTCGGGATCAAAGCGGTCCCCGGTCGACCGCCAAAAGTCGATCCCAAACCGCTCGCGCCGACGCTCATTTCCCGGCAACCGCATCGCATCGCCCGAACCCCCCCCCCGGAACTTAATCCTCCATCTTGTTCAAAGAGTTTGGGGACTGTTTGAAGCTTAACGTACGCCGATAAAGCGAGCGGGTCCGGTGAATTCGGCGCGGAAGAAACCAATCAAACGACATCAGGATAAACTAGAACAGAAAAGGACGTTTCAGAGACTAGTCGCGTATCGTGAACATTTTATTAATACAATAATTCAGCGATCGCTCCCGCTAACAACGAGACTGCGATCATAATTTAGCGACCGGTCGCTATCTTGCCGACAAAAGCGGAGACCAGTCAAGCTTTGCAGTTGGACCTTACGACGTTAACTTGTCAGGGGAAAATGTTGATTTATTAACCATCATGTTCACGTACACGCTTTTCCCGAGAGGAAGCACTAATAATATCTTGCATTATCTCGAGTTATGAATTTTGCGTCACTTGATGTGAGTTCATGCTGAGGGGTGGAAAAATGCTCGCAAGAGAATTCAATTTTCGATCGGTGAAAAACAAAACAAATAAAATCATTTTTTTTCTATCGGAAAAATCTATAGATTCCCCCCCCCCCCAATCAAGTATCTAGTATCATAAAAATCTTCAAAAAATACACATTGGAGAATAAAAAATATTTGGTTGTTGTTAGAGATCGAGATGAACCGTGAATTGATCCGAAAGGAGTCCCGGGTGACTTTTGTCCAAGTCGAAGCTGACGGCCCGAAGTCAGGCGGCGGCGCCGCTTTTCCCGTTCGGCGCGGTTCTTGATCGCGGTCGACGTTCAAGGACGAGCCCTCCGTGTTCCGTCGCGCACGTTCGGTGGTTGCCATGGAAACCCCCCCCCCCCCCTCCGTTATCGCGTATGCGAGGTAGCAACAACCTCGTTCTGGGACCGTCGCCACGTGGAAGGAAGAGATCAAACAATCCCGCAATGCTTTGGGAATTCCCCCTCGCCGTTAATCCCCTTTCACGCCGACGACTCGTTTGCGTCGAAAGCGCGTCCGATGATGTGAACGCGTGAAGCCGCAGCGGCTGAGCGAACGTCAAAGGTCGGGTTTTATGTTTGAAAGGCGGAGGAGGTTGGAAACAAGCCGGGTTTGGAACCCGAAAACCTTTAAAGGTTCTTTGTCGAAAAAAACTGAAGTACACGACCCCTTTCTCACAAATAATCTTCCGTTTTGCATAATTTATTGCAAGACATTTTGCGGAGCCCAAGCTACATGTTTTGAGAACTGTCCCTTTAAGGTATGAGTTCCGTTGAACTAATGATGCCAATAGGAGACAAATGACAAAAGTCATCAATGTATTTTTCGGCGAATGGACCGTCGCCGCCGCGGGGGTTGTAACCGCGTCCTCGTCTCGCTTCCCCCAGGTTGGAGGGGGGCAGGGGGAAGCTTTTTTTGGGGGGTGGAAGGACGTCCTTCCCTCGCACTGCCGCGCCGCAACTTTATCCCCGCAAGCTAATTAGCCGCCGACGTCAAGATTAGCGGAGCGCAGCCTTCGAAACGGGCGCTCTCGACCGCGCTCGGAAATCCGAGAAAAGGCGCCGTTGCCTCGCTCAAAACGGTTTTCGTGAAGAGAATTCGGCGCGAGGATGCGCTCACACGGGCCCTGCAGCAGAACAGTGGAGCAACTGGTTACAGCGTTGGCCTCACGGCTCAAAAGACCCGGGTTTAAATCCCAGTCCCTCATGTGTGGAGTTTGCATGTTCTCCCCGTGCCTGCGTGGGTTTTCTCCGGGCACTCCGGTTTCCTCCCACATCCCAAAAACATTAATTGGACTAAACTAAATTGCCCGTAGGTGTGATTGTGCGCTGCATGTGCCCTGCGATTGGCTGGCAACCAGTTCAGGGTGTAACCCACCTCCTGCGCGAAGATAGCTAAGATAGACTCCAGCACTTCCACGACCCTTGTGAGGATAAGCGGTTCAGGTAATGAATGGGCACGAGCCTGCGTATGGGCTGCTGTTATGTTTAGCAATAGTGTTTAAAATGGACTCCGCGGTTATTTGAACTAGGGTCTTTTATGTAAAAATGTCAAATTTATGTCATTTATACCCGAGTTGTTTTCCCTTGCAGTACCGCTCAAGAAAGCTTTACAAAAAAGTTTTGAAAATTTTTTTTTTTCTATTTTTATTTGTCTTGGGCGGATGACGCATTGCATTCACAAGAGATTTTCTCCACGGACGCGTCATTGTCTATTGTAGAAAGTCCCTCAACGGGTGCTCCTGTTTTGGTTCGCAATCGTGCAAACGGTCGTTGGACTTGGTAGGAGGTTTGGGGGCAAATTTATTTGTCTTGAGTGGACTAAGCAGGACCGGGGTTTCAAACTCATTTTTCCCGCAGGCCCCACCGGAGCCACAGATTCCCTCAGAGGGCCGTTATGACCGTCAAACCACGAAAAACCTTTCGCTTCGTCATATTTACACATGAAATTTATGAACTAGTCACTAACTATTGATGATGTTCGGAAACACAAATCCTTCCCATATCTCACCGTTATCATAAAAAAATTTGGTACAGAAATCACGAGAGTTGATACACTAGATAACGCCTTCGCGGGCCACACAAAAAAAATCATACGGCGGGCCATATCTGGCCCCCGGGCCTTGAGTTGGACACCGGTGAAATATGGCATGAAAATAGCACATTTTTACTTGTAACACCCCATTTTTTCTCAATGTAGCTATTATGATATAATCTATAAAAACCGAGTCAGCGCTGCTGTTTTCGTTTTGAAGCGTTTGTGCCCGCTAATTGGAGTAAAACGGAAACACGTTTCATATTTAACGGCGCCGCGTTTTTGCGTTCTCGCGGGAAGAAAACGCCCCCTCGCCGTTTTTGCCGCAGACATTTCCGAGCCCACGCCGGCATCAAATGACATTTGGCGGTGATCGGCACGCCGCTAACGAGTTGATGAGAAAATGTCACCGTGGCGGGATCGGAGGCGCCCGCTGAATTGTGGAAGAGGGGAAAAAACTTCCTCTTTCAGACTCATAAAACCCGCAAATGAAAAGTTTTTCAGAAGGATTATTATGATTATTACCGCTGCGAAAGTGCCCTCGAGCCGTGAGTGGCGATATTAAACACGCACACGCACACAAAAAAAAAAAGTTTTCAGTCCTCTTCAGCGAGTTTTTTTTAAGTTGTGGCCCGGAGTGTCTTCGGGCAAAAATATGACGTACACCTGCGGATAATAACGACACGATGCGACGAGAAAAATTTGCCGTTGGGGGAATAAAAGACACAAAGCTTTGTGTAAAGAAAAAAAAAAAATCAAAATCCTGTGTGATATTTGCATAATATTTTGCATAAAATGCTTATGTGGGGCAGCATGCTAAAGCGTTGGCCTCACAGTTCTGAGGACCCATGTTCGATCCCGACCCCGCCTGTGTGGAGTTTGCATGTTCTCCCCGTGCCTGGGTGGGTTTTCTCCGGGTGGGCACTCAGGTTTCCTCCCACATCCCAAAAACATGAAACATTAATAATTGGACACTCTAAATTGCCCATAGGTGTGATTTTGTGAGTGCGGCTGTTTGTCTCGATGTGCCCTGCGATTGGCTGGCAACCGGTTCAGGGCGTACCCCGCCTCCTGCCCGTTGACAGCCGGGTTAGGCTCCAGCACTCCCCTGCGACCCTCGTGAGGATAAGCGGCAAAAGAAAATGGATGGATGGATGCTTATGTGGTGTCAGCAAGGTTCACATCTAGTAGATACAACAGATAATAAGTCTACACACCCCTGTTCACGACATTCAAAAAAATGAGATCATGCCCGTTGACAGCTGGGTTAGGCTCCAGCACTCCCCGCGACCCTCGTGAGGATAAGCGGCAAAAGAAAATGGATGGATGGATGGATGAATGCTTATGTGGTGTCAGCAAGGTTTAAAAAAATGAGATCATGCAATCGTTTGAAAACGTTTTTGTGATCAATCATCTTCCACCGATCGACATGGATTTCGCCGGTCTTGTCCGTAACCGGGCGCACAAAAACGTCTCCAAGACTCTCGTTAAGATTTTAGCTGCTCTCTAATTTGAACGCATTATTTTTACACCCAGACATTCCCCAAAAAGGCTTTTATCCGGAACCTGTCGTGCGGTTTTTCCAAATTCTTGGAGCCATTTTTTGACAAACTTACTGATTCAGCCTTTCCGCATTACCACGACACGGATGATGTTAATAATCATAATAATAATAACAAAGCCCTCCCTGCTACCGGTTTCACAAATATCAAAACGGATTCCGGTGGAGACGGAAGGACCTGCGCCCCAAATTTGACAGGAAGTCAACCATTTTGGTTTTGCAGGTTTCCATTTCGGACACTCCTACGAGTGAATTTGCCCAAATGAGCCCCCGATCAGGATCAGGAATCCTCCACAGACTTGAAGGTCTTAAGATCCACCGACGGATGTCACTTGACAAAATCGGAGTTCATTAATTAACCGTCATCTGGGCTGTACGGCGACGGGCGGTTGCTTGTCCCGGCTTGTCGACGCCTCGCCTTCCGAGCAGTCGCCGGGAACCTCCGGATCGCCGCCGTCTCATCAGTTTTCCCGCCTCGAGCAGATGGCCGCGTCCCGGGATTTCTTTCACAGCCGGAATGTTGGGGGGGGGGGGGGGTCGCCGGCCTTTTTTTTTTTTTTTTTTGGGTTTTCTTTTGTAAATTTTCTCCCGTGAGTTGGTATGGTTCGGTTCTGGTTCAAATCATTTTGTTCCCGGTGTGAGCGGAAAGTGAAGGTGGAAGATTGGCGAGTCGGACTGGAAACAGGAAGCCGCGGATGGATTAGCGCGTGGAAGGTGGTCCGCGGGCGGTCCCTGCGATGGGATTTCCGCATCCAGAGTCATTTCCCAGAAAATTTTGCTTCTAAGTGCAATTAACACCATTTAGGAGTTAGCGTCTTTTATCCAAAGTTGTAACCGCGGCATGCACGTCGCACACCTGCCTAACAGTCAGAGGTTCTTGGTTCAAGCCTGACAAAAACACTTGGTCATGTTTTATTGTTCGGGCCTGATCACCCCTCGGAAGACTTCATAAACCCCGACGTCAACTTGGCGGCTACAACCGTAATTCCCGGCCTACAGAGCGCACCTGGTTATAAGATAATGTTTGCGCCGCGCTAGCGCTAGCCCCACGCAAACGCTAGCGTGGCACTAGCGTTCAACGCTTTCTGTGTACCGAGCTTTACAACCATGTGCTCTAACGCTAGCACTGCACTAATGCTAGTGCCGCGCTAACACTAGCGCCGCATCACCGCATAAACCGCGGTGTTGAAAGCATGTGAAAAAAAATCACGGCTTGTACGCCGGAAATTGCAGTAATTTACATGAGATACAAAACCCGGAGGGAATATTATTGCTTGATTAGCACATAAAAAGCAAGAGTTGAGAATACGAGCGGAGCGCTATAGTTGGTCTTGTGGCCCCATTTATCGCTGCCTTTCGGCTTCTTCGCCCCGGGGTCCTAGCATTAGCGCGGTGATAGTGTTAGCGTGGCACTAGCGTTAAACTCTTTCTGTGTACCAAGGCTTATAACCAGGTGCACTAACGCTAGTGCCGCACTAACACTAGCGCCGCATCGGCGCATAAACCGCAGGGTTGAAAGCATGTGAAAAAAGCCGAGGTTTGGAGCTCGGAAATGACAGTAATTTAAACGAGATGCCAACGCGGGAGAGCATTGGCATCTCATGTGAAAAAAAAATCACGGCTTGTACGCCGGAAATTGCAATAATTTACATGAGATACAAAACCCGGAGGGAATATTATTGCTTGATTAGCACATAAAAAGCAAGAATGGAGTTGAGAATACAAGCGGAGCGCTATAGTTGGTCTCGTGGCCCCAATTATTCGTCTTTCGGCTTCTTCGTCCCGGGGTCCCAACCTGAGGTCCGAGTGGACGCTTTGGATGAGGAGATGCTAGTCCAGCACGCCTTTCACGACTCGACATCGCTCTTGACGGACGTCTCTTGTTGTGACAATACGCACAAAAATGTCTCAAGGATCCATCAAATGTTTGCATTCCCTCTCCGGCGTCTTTTATGGCTCAATATTAATATATATTAATATAATTGTGTGGATGTAAAGTAGTTCTGTGGACACCCCTCGGAAGACTTCATAAACTCCGACCTCAACTTGGCGGCTACTACTGTAATTCCCGGCCTACAGAGCGCACCTGGAGGAGTATAACATTAGCGCAGGTCTAGTGTTAGTGCGGCGCTAGCGTTAGCGCGGGTCTAGCGTTAGCACAGGGCTAGCGTTAGCGTTACCATGGTGCTAGGGTTAAACTCTTTCTGTGTACAGAGGCTTATAACCAGGTGCACTAACGCTAGCGCCGCATAAACCGCAGGGTTGAAAGGGTGTGAAAAAGTCGCGGCCTGTAGGCCGGAAATTACGTTATGTTACATGAGATGCCATTGCGGCAGAGAATATTATTGCTCGTTTAAACATATAAAAAGCAAGAATGGAGTTGAGAATACGAGCCGAGCGCCACAGTTTGTCTCGTGGCCCCGATTATCGCTGGCTTTCGGCTTCTTTGTCCCGGGGTCCTAACCCGAAGTCCGAGTGGGCGCTTTGCATGAGGAGATGCTAATCCCCTCCGGGAGGCACAAAGGCGATGAAGAGAACGAGTAATAATTTAGCGGCGCCGCTTTCATCGCAGCCACTCACCTCTCCCGTCGGGCGCTTTTGCTTTGGTTTCAAGTGACGGCTTTTTGTCTTTGACTCGAAGGACGCGTCGCCATCTGGGCTCGTCGGTGCGCCGTTTGGGCCCAGCGCGCTTCCGCTTTCTCCGACCGTTTAAGGCCGTGTTCCTGCAAATGTGAAATGACGGCGGGCTTTTTGTCTCGTTTTGTCATCTTTCACTTCAGCCCTGCCGCGGACACTTATGGCCCACTAAAAACAAAATATGCATAATTTGTAAATCTGTCAATAAGGAATTCTGTCGGTCCAGGGGCCACCAAGGACATGGGCAAGATGCTGGGCGGCGAGGAGGAGAAAGACCCCGACGCCCAGAAGAAGGAGGAGGAGAGGCAAGAGGCGCTGAGGCAACAAGAGGAGGAGAGGAAGGCCAAGTACGCCAGGATGGAGGCCGAGAGGGAAAACATCCGGCAGGGCATCAGGGACAAGGTACCGAAACCCACCGCGGTCCGATAACAAGTCTACACACCCCTCTTCACGATATTAAAAAAAAAAAAATGAGATCATGCCCGTTGACAGCTGAGATGGGCTACAGCACTCCCCGCGACCCTCGTGAGGATAAGCGGCAAAGGAAAATGGATGGATGGATGCTTGTGTGGTGTCAGCAAAGGTTCACATCGAGTAGATACAACAGATAATAAGTCTACACACCCCTGTTCACGACATTCAAAAAAATGACATCATGCAATCATTTGAAAACGTTTTTGTCTATCTATCTATCTTCTATCTATCTATCTATCTATCTATCTATCTATCTATCTATCTATCTATCTATCTATCTATCTATCTATCTATCTATCTATCTATCTATCTATCTATCTATCTATCTATCTATTATCTATCTATCTATCTATCTATCAGTTACTGGTTTGGTCAGTGTCATGTCGGAAAAGTACACTTAAAATGTGATCGCAAATGTCTTATTTTGAGACACTGCGACAAGACGGGTCGATATCGCGATAATCGACGAACGAATGGATCGATTTGATGATCAATTATTTGTCGATGACTCACTTAATTGTGTCCACCCTCCGTTTGGATCGAAATCTGAACGCAATTACCAGTACTTCATCCCGCTTCAGCGGCAAAACCGGCTTTGCCTGGATGTGGTGAAAACAAAACAAAACAAAACAAAGAAAAAAGTCAATGAAATGACTAGTACGCAAAGATGTCCATTTTCTTCACCGCTTATCCCCACGAGGGTCGCAGGGAGTACTTGGAGCCTATCCCAGCTGTCGACGGGCAGGAGGCGGGGTACACCCCGAACTGGTCGCCAGCCAATCGCAGGGCACATTGAAACGAACAGCCGGACTCACAATCACACCTTGGGGCAATTTAGAGTTACGCAAAGATGTGAAACAGTCATTTCAAAATTGGCAATATTTGAATTTGGAGCAGACTTTTTGTCCCTGCGCTGAGTCACAGTCGTTCCCCCTTGTTACGTTTCTTTTTTTTTTTTGTAAGAAGCGAAAGAAGGCGACGTTCGGGGCTGGCCCGAGCGCAGCCGTCGGCTCTTTTGTTGCTCTTTGAACAACTCCGAAAGGCAGCCGAGCGAAGAAAAAAAAAAAAAAAGGACGAACACGACGGCAGAAGGCAGACGAGCTCAAGCCCGTCAAGAGAGTCCTCAAAGCCGCCGCTGCTTGTTAAGAGACTTTTTCATTTTTTTGGGGGGGGGGTAGGGAAAGTTTGCCAACTGGAATAAATTTATAGATGGAATGGATGACATTTTTTTTTTTTTTTTAGGTGGAGTAATACTTTTACTTTGCACTTTGAATTGAAAATTAGAGTTTTAAAGCGTTCTCAATTTTCAATCAATGCCGGCGACGTACAGTGACAGGTATAAAAATGACACACTCGAAGCTAAATGTTGGCCAGTTCCTAGCTATATGACAAAAGTCAGCACACGCTTTGCGCATTTTGGAGTATAGCGACCATTATTTCACTATATATATATATGTACAGTAATTTCCGGCCTATAAGCCGTGACTTTTTTCACACGCTTTCAAACCTGAGGCTTATGCACTGATGCGGTTAATTTTTCTGCTTTTTTTTTTTTCTAACGGCCGCAAGGGGACACTCGAGCCGAAAAGGTAAACGTGAGATCGGTGGAATATATGTGCCGAGGAAGTAACTTTTACCGGTCCGGCCCTGTTCGCGCTGTGCTAGCGTGTTACTGCTGTGTCTCAGTGATTTTTACCAGTGTGGTTTTTTTTAAACAGCCCTGTTAGCTCGGCGGCGCTAGCATTAGCGTCAGCGTGGCGGCACTAGCATTAACCTCTCTGTGTACCTTCTTTCTTTGTAAATATTTCCTGTTTCAATGTGAGCACTTGCGGCTTTTACACGGCTGCGGCCTATGGATGTACCAAATGGTATTTCCTTTACAAAATGTACTCTGTGAGGAAGTGACTTTTACCGGTGCGGCCCTGTTCGCGCTGCGCTAGCGTGTTTCTGCTGTGTCTCAGTGATTTTAACCAGTATGTTGTTTTTTTTTTTTAATCAGCCCTGTTAGCTCGGCGGTGCTAGGTTTAGCGTTAGCGTGGCGCCGCTAGCATTAGCGTCAGCATGGCGGCACTAGCATTAACCTCTCTGTGTACCGTCTTTCTTTGTAAATATTTCGTGTTTCAATGTGGGCACTTGCAGCTTTTACACGGCTGCGGCCTACGTATGTACCAAATGGTATTTCCTTTACAAATGGACTGGGTGAGGCTTATAAGCAGGCGCGCTCTGTAGGCCGGGAATTGCGGTACTTTTGGGAGATGTTGTGGTGTGGCAGGACATTTTTTTTTTTTCATCTACAGTATATGCCGCAATAAAGGTTGGCAAATACTGTCATAGATGATAAGTCACAAAAAGTTAACGAGGTCCTAACGGTGTTGACACAGCAGATCAAAAAAAAACAACATAGAGGACACGTCATAAAATATAAATTCTGTCACTAGGGGTTTGTGAGTCCGCCAACCTATTATTGTTGCAATTTAGACTGTTTGTACAAAAGACGAACACCGCATTGCTCTGAGATTGCACGCGGTCGCCTCGGGGGTCTCCAGTGGGTCGCACGCAAATTTTTTGACAAAGAAAAAGCTGACGAACCGTTTTCGCAGACGATAATTTTAGTCTAAGCGATCCCCCGGACGAGCCCGCGGCCCGTCGGTGGAAAAAACACACAAAATATACCCCCCCCCACCGCACCGGTTGTCTTGCTCCAGGAAATATATTGGCCCATTACGGGGGAAGCGGCGACGAGGTCACGCCGGAGTTCATCTCATTTTCCGCATCTCTGCCTCGAGATCAAGCGTCGTGCCGGCCGTTGACCGACCTGCATTCATTATTCATGCGCAAATGCAAAAAAAAAAAAAATGCGGTAAAATGTTTATTTTGGGCCGTCTTACCAGAGGAAAACACAAATAATAAGTCGGAGAGAAGTTTGAGGCATGCGATTAGCATTAGGTTAGCTTGCAGCTCAGACTGTGCCATTAATGTTTATTTTCCTTTTTTTTTTTTTTTTTTTTTTTAAAAATGAATAGCGCATCGCCGCTGATGTGCATTGCTTTCTCTAACAATATGGCTGCAAACAAAGAAGGGCTAGCTTATAAAAACGCAATCAGTGTTGCCACCTTTGACAATAGGTAACTCTATTGAGCCTATTTTCAATTTAAAGACATTTTCTATACTTCTATTATTAGCATTAGCATTATTAGCACAGTGGATCAGCTGGTAAAGCTTTGGCCTCACAGTTCTGAGGTCCTGGGCCCAATCCCGGACCCGCCTGTGTGGAGTTTGCATGTTCTCCCCCTGCCTGCGTGGGTTTCCACCGGGCACTCCGGTTTCCTCCCACACCCCAAAAACATGCAACGTTAAATTAGACACTCTAAATTGCCCATAGGTGTGATTGTGAGTGCGACTCTTGTCTCCATGTGCCCTGCGATTGGCTGGAAACCAGTTCAGAGTGTACCCCGCCTCCTGCCCGTTGACAGCTGGGATAGGCTCCAGCTCTCCACCCTCGCGAGGATAAGCGGCAAAGAAAATGGATGGATATTATTTCTGTCATATGAGGAGACGCGGAACAGGAAATCTGACAAAAATTTCAGGAGAGATTTTAACAAAAACCACAGAAGACGAGACACGTGAATTGTCTTCGCGGGCCACATAAAAATCAAGTCATCGGATCTCATTTCATGTTTTTGGATCTTGCCTGTAGCCTCCCGTTTTTGTGCTTCCACCTTTTTTGGACTACTTACTTGTGTATGACCTCAGCCAGCAACAAAACCACCCTCAACATCATGTCCTTGCCTCGGAGTCCTGCATTTGGGTCCAGTCCCTCGCTGCTTGCCCGTGACAAACTTTTGTGTTTTGTTTACAATGATCGATTGAGTCTTTAGTAAATCTAATATACTTTTCATAAACATTGTTGGATTTTGACTCTTTGATGAAACTAACTGCTTAGCTAACTTGCTAACATGCTTAGTAAATACTGAAGACAATTTTGAGTCTTGAGTGAAACTCCTGGGGCAGCACGGTGGGACAGCTGGAAAGGGTCGGCATCACAGTTCTGAGGACCCGGGTTGAATCCCCGTCCTCCCTGTGTGGAGTTTGCATGTTCTCCCCATGCCTGCGCGGGTTTCTTCCGGGCGCTTCGGTTTCCTCCCACACCCCAAAAACATTAATTGAATGCTTTTAGTTGCCCGTAGGTGTGATTGTGAGTGCGACTCTTGTCTCCATGTGCCCTGCAATTGGCTGGCAAACAGTTCAAGGTGTATCCTGCTTCCTGCCCGTTGACAGCTGGGATACGCTCCAGCACTACACCCTCGTGAGGATAAGCGGCAAAGAAAATGGATGGATGGATATTATTTCTGTCATACGAGGACGCACGGAACATGAAATCAGACAAACATTTCAGTAGAGATTTTAACAAAAACCACAGAAGACGACACACGTGAATTGCCGTCGCGGGCCGCATAAAAATCATGTGGCGGACCGGATCTGGCCCCCGGGCCTTGGCTTTGACACCCGCGGTTCAGACTTTGGAACTCCTTCTGGAGACTTGCGTCGAACGAGCCCGAATACGGAGGCAGATGTGACGCTATTGAGAAAAATTCACCCATTACGGGGGACGAAGGTTCCATCGCCGCATTTGATTCGGTTCTCTGTGTCCCCGCGCAGTACGGGATCAAGAAGAAGGAGGAGAAGGAGGCGGAGGCGGCGGCCGCCATGGAGCAGGCCTCGGAGGGCAGCCTGACGCGGCCCAAGAAGGCGGTGCCCACCGGCTGCGGCGACGAGGAGGAGGAGGAGAGCATCGTGGACACGGTGATGAAGTTCATCCCGGCGCCGCTCATGGATATGTTCAACAAGAAGTAACGGCCTTTCGCATACGAGCGCCTCCCTCCCTCCTCCGCCCTCCCCACGCTCTGCTCTTCTTCCACTGCTGCGACGCGACGTTACCTTGGTCAGAAAATGGCTAATTTAATATCCTGTCTGCTACTTATTTAATAAAAGTCGTCGTCATAATCGCCCCCCCCCCCCGTCATGCCCACTTTTGATTTGTAAATAGGCCGGCGTCCACCAGAAAGATAGATGAGTACAAGCCATATTTTTAACTTTGAAGACAATATCCAAATCATATTTTCTTCTTCCTGGTAAAAATCTAATACATTTACGTGACGTAAAGAAGTCATCGATTGATTTGTAAATTTTTTGTGCTTTTTTTTTTTTAATTAACGGCATGCAGTGAGATGTGACGCGGCCGTTTGTCGCCGCCAAGCAAAATATTTGAGGCAATAACCCACTTTTTTTTTTTTTTTTAACAAATTTAAATCCGAATCGTCGACTGTGTTAATTGTTCCTCCACGTCGGGGCGAGCGGCGCTTCGAGAAAATCTCTAAAAATCGTGCGAAATTCGTCTCCGAGCAGTAAACGGTTGTCGTCGTCCGGTTTTGTTTCCGTTACGTGATTGTAAAAATATGACAAAATAAAAGAACTGCGCCGAATATTTCATTTCCCGCCGAATTGTCTCCTATCCGTCCGTCCATGGCAGTGACAGACAATCTTCATTCTTGCGCGTTTGGACCAAAACGCAGGACCCGACTAACGTTTCATCTTTCATGATATAAAAATAGAACGACATGCATTCCTGAATTATGTTCGTTATTTACAGCAACAACTAAAGAATTTTAAGACTGCAGTGTTATCGTTTCTTGGGAAAACATGTTTTCACGTTATTTTACTCAAAGTTGGCCCGTCACTTGAAGCTGGAAGACTTAAAGGTACCGGTGTGACGGTCTGAGCGGTCCCCCGTGCTGAAAAGTCTCCTTGTGATGAATGTGCCTGCGCTACTAACAGAGAGACTCTGGGTACGTAGCGCACGCTTACTGGAAAATCCCCCGGTCTGGTAGTTCCCCTTCTTCTACATAGAGGGAGCTAACATACGTTATATCCTAACCCCGTCCATTGTGGTAAAGAGGGAGTGAAGTCGAAAAGTGAAGCTCTCAGTTTACCAGACGATCTACGTTCCTACCCTCAACCTATGGGCATGAGCTGCGGGTCGTGACCGAAAGAACAAGATCCCGGATTCAAGCGGCCGAAATGAGTTTCCTCCGCAGGGTGTCCGGGATCTGCCTTAAAGATAGGGTGAGGAGCTCGGTCATCAGGGAGGGGCTCAGTGTCGAGCCGCTGCTCCTCCGCGTTGAGAGGAGCCGGATGAGGTGGCTGGGGCGTCTGATCCGGACGCCTTCCTGGTGAGGTGTTCCGGACACGTCCCACCGGAAAGAGACCCCGAGGACGACCCAGGACACGCTCGAGAGAGACCATGTCTCTCGGCTGGCTCGGGAACGCCTCAGAATCCCTCCGGAAGAGCTGGAAGAAGTTGCTGGGGAAAGGGAAGTCCGGGTATCCCTGCTGAATCTACGACCTGTTCATCTTTCTGAGACTTCAATAACAAACATGAACACTCGACGACAAGTTGTCGCACGGTACACGTTGAAGCATGGATGGGGATGGTTCAGACTGGCCGGAAGTTTACAAAATATACACACATTAATCACAAGGAGACTTTTCAGCACCGGGAGCGCTCAGACCGTCACACCGTATCATCGTAACGTCAGAAAATGTAAAAAAATGCTGCAAAAGGTCTTCTCCTCGGAAAAAAAAGCAACAACGGTTCACCATCGCGTGTTTCAATGTTAGCTTGCTGCTCGGAAACACGACACACACGGATATAATATTGGTCTCGTAACATTATTATTGTTTTTTTTTTTAATATATATATTCCACAATGTCTTTCTAAACTCTTCCAGGCAGTACCACCGAGTTAATCCATTTTCGTATGAAAATGTAACGCCGCGCTAAAGCCCCCGTAGCGTTTACATGCTAGCGTTATTCTTCATCAGGGTAAATGCAGCAAACGTTGAAGGCTTGTCAAACGTGATTTTTTTTTAAATATCTGAATCATTCCGCATCATCTTCTTGAGACATTCCATTGATTTCATACAATAGTGTAATAAGTTATTAGCTACAAAAAAAGAAGTCATTTTTAGATGGTTTGCAGTGTGGCGTTATTCATCATAAAATGGAGGAAAAAAGACAGCACATGAAGATGGATGGGTAGTCGTGGTTTTTTTGTTATTATTATTATTATTATTAGTTTTACCTCTATAGTCTTTCCGGAACATTCCAGCTGTTTCAGACATTCCGCTAACTTAGCCTCGTTGTTAGCCAAAAGCTAGGCTGCAAAAAAAAGGAAAAAAAACACGCAAGCATTTCCAGAAATCGACTGTGACTGTGCTTTTATTTTCACGTTACATCCGAGCAACAATCCAGCTTGTACGTGACAAATTGTAAACATTAAAGCTAAATGTTTCCACCTGAATGTGTCATATTTCCGCTCGGATCGTGTTAAATTGGAGCGTCGGAGCGGCGTCCTTTTCATCCGCATGACGAGCGTTTCCCTGTAACTTCACCGTGCTAGCAAACTGCCTCCGCCTGCATTTAGTGCGCTAGCACCCGATTGGCGACCGGAATCGTACATCCACAAACGACCTAATCGAGTCAAACCAAAGAAGGACCCTCATAGTAGTACTAGATGACATCTTTTTTTTTTCATTTAAATTTTCTTTCTGCATATCTCAGGTGTTGTCGCTTGTACCTTCGCTAGCCTTCTTCGACTGGCCTCGTTAGCCAAGCTCGCTCGATTCTCCGAGGGCCTTGGAATTGTGCACAATCGTTGTTTACAGCCCCGACCGAAATGTTCCGAGCTATACTACTGCCCCCCCACCACCACCAATTTGTACGACTTACCGGGCTGCCCACGCTCTCCTCGTTGCGTCGCTTGTTAAAATTGTCACGCTCCCCGTGGCTGACAGATCACTGCCGCTCGACAAAAGCCTTTTAGTTTTTTTTTTTTGGGCTCATCAATCATCGTAATATTTAGAATAAATCATAGAATAAGCCACTTGATACTAAAACTACTCTTCAATGTGACTTGAATGTAAACGTCTTATGTTTGTACTCTGTGGTGTGTACTCGTGAATGCTAAAGTTAGCGCGCTAATCTCTTGTGTTGTGTCTAAGGTGATCTTGTTCCCGTCCTCTTGGTACCCGGTGACTGTTTTTAATGTTTGTTTTTGTTTCTTTTTTTAAAAATTATTATTATTATTTTGGTTTCAAGTATATTTTAAGTGCATATTGAAGTCTTTTCTACTGCAAAGTGTCCCCCCCTCCCCCTTCCATGGTGGATTGTATGCATGCTCTGTGGTGTGCGATTGTGCGACTATAAAGCGTTTCGATGTGTCCCATTGTGTGTTTTGACCCCAGCCCCCCTCCCAGCCCCAAAACGCCGCCGTGTTAGCCTCACTTGCATGCCACTGAAGACAGAATATTTTAGTCAGGAAACTTTAATGCAAAAAAAAAAAAAAAAAAAGACAAGAAAAACGTGGAATCACTGCACATGGAGAATAAAGTGATTTCATACAAACTTTTTTTTGCGTGGTCTTGCTCTTTGACATCAGTTTCCCCGATCAAAACGAAATTGGATGTCACGCTATTGACGGCACTTGTGATCCGTTTGCCCGTGAAACTTACGCCCAGTCACCAGGTGCCCTGAAAGGGGCGGTAAAGCACGTGACCCACACACCCGGCCTTTTCCCACACCCATTTCTCACGGCGTCCGGCTCGGTATCGCTGACCTTAAAACAAAAAAGACTGGATAGCGCATACATATCTAGCGGTATGTCGATTGGTTGAAGCCAGTTGGCCACCATCTTGGTACTCTCAAATTTTGTGGAAGACATGGTTTACAGGTTGGATTATGGCGGGGGTTTTCCTCAAAATTTGGCAAGTAGAGTTAAAACTGGTCGTGTGAGCTTGATATTTTTTCAGTTCTGGTAACATGAAGGATTTTTAATTTGAGCAAAATAGGTAAAGTGCAAAGGAAAGACATAGAACACCGTGACTATCAAGAAACCTAGCATATTAGCAAGGGCCCGATTTCCGTGACATGTTAACAAAATACGCTGTGAAGCAATATCATCATAACATAGCAAAAAAAACCTAAGCATTTTTTGTCATGGAAACATTAAATTTTAAGTCAGTCAGTTCGATATATTTTTGGAAATAAGGACTTGCAATGGGAAAATAAACTAGCTCAATGCGTTGTTCATTTGTCGTCTCTGCGACGTAAATTTAAACTTGTTGCTTCGCATTTGAAAATCAAATTCAATTTGCAGAGTTCTGTATTATGGAATTCAGCAAAAATCTCACAGAAAATGTGTTTTCTTGCTTATCCACTGATGAAGTATGTGAAAATATCGACATGGCTTTTCCGCGAAAAAACGTCGGCCTATAAAGGTGAAGCAGAGAGTGAACTGTGAACAACAACAACCGGAAACTAAAACTTTGTTCAAGTGAATTAAGCTCATCAGAAAATAACAGAAAAAAAAAAAAAACATTTACAAACGAACTTTAACAGTGTCAAAGTAAATCTTTCTAACTTACCTGTGGAATATTTTCTCACAGCCCCGAAACTGGTGATTAACGCACAGGTCGGCATGCTTGTTTTGGGAGTATCAAGATGGCGGACGGCAACTTCAGTATTGGTGGCCAATGAGCTCTCCAGTCTGTATTTTTTTTAGATTTAGTGCTTTGTATCAGAGGCGGGAGCTTGGCTGTGTCAAAGGGCGCATCTGGCCCTTTAAAGTTGCAGCAATTTCCCACCGTTGCTGGGTTCTGCGTGAAAGGCAAAGCTTCGGCTTGTCCCGCTTTGATCGCAGTGAAGCGAAAGGGTCGACGTCATCAGCAGCGGCAGCCGCGAGCAGATCCTCCCACTGCCTAATGTATTCTTATACATGATTTATGTATACGAATAGCGCGTTGGGGGCAACGGAAGTAGGAATACTTGTTCCTGCGTCGGGATCACACAGGAGTCAACGGGGGTGTTTTGCTCGGCGAGAAACTCGCGGAAGTTTCCTTGGGGGAGGCCTGGCACGAACGAAAGAGCTTGCGTCCAAGGACGCCATTTGCGGCTTTCCAGGAAGAGGGAAAAGTACAAAATGGCGGTTGAGGGGGGGAAAAAAAATAATAAACAATCATGCGTTTGCCATATATGGACAAAAATAATGGGACAGCTGGCAGTTCATAATGAGCTCCAAATTAATGTTTCCTCTACTAAAAGTTGATAATGATGTAAATGATTTGATCTTTCAAAATTCACTGGAAAAAAAATTTATTATACGGACAAGCTAGCAGGGCCAAATACCCCTCCAACTAAATAATTAAATTGTGTAATTTAATACTGATAAGAGACATGTTAGCAGAGTGCAGCATACCAGAAAATAATACAAAAATGACACAACGACACACTTGCAGATTTTTGGCTTGAATGTGAGTTTACATTGTGAATGCTAAAAAAGAAGTTCACATTTCGAAATCTTTTCAAATCATTTCATTCATTCTATTTTATATTGTATTTTGATATTACGTCAAATGTACTTGATTTCTTGTTGTTATTGGGCACAGCTTTATTCAAAAATCATATTCCCACTAGTTATATTATTCATGTTTCAATGCTATATATAACATAGTAACAAGGGTAATAAGCATGCATGGGTAATGGAGGTCACGTGGTCGCAACGGTCCAATCACTCTGCCCGATGTTTAATTGCGATCTTTCCTTTCCAGTCCCTCGGCGCCGACGCCGATCCATCATCCCGCTCGTTTAATACCCAACCGACGGTTTTAAGCGTCTTCGCTAACGAGGCCTATTCTTGGGCCTCATCAATATTCATGGGCGCCGTGATTCTGATCGAATTACAGCGGAATTAATCAAACGCTGCGTTTCCACCTTTGCGCTGAATAAACGCCTGTCGAGCGGAACGAAGCGGCCGTTGTCGTCAATAGTACGGATGTGCAAATCGAGTATTGATACCGCCGATATGTGAAATTCTCTCATGCAGATCTTGACACTTTTGATAGTTCAGTGGGTATTGACGAACATCTGCAATTATCGTGCCGTTTCCTGTGACGAAATGTTGATCGGCAAGCGACCGACTGCTGTCATCAATACATTTTTCGTTGAATATAAATCGTCAATGTCGTGTTTTCATTCTGAAGCTTATCATTTGAAATGCAACCTTCTTTTTTTTTCCCTGCATGCCTGCAAAAAAAAAAAATATTCACGTCGCTACCACCGGTTAAAAAGTCGTTTTTCCACTTCACACGGCCGCACTGAATTCCCCCCGAGTGCACCTGAATGCACCGCGGGACCGAATAAACAAACATGACAAACGGAAATAAATCCACTCGGCCGATTCAAGTCCAGATGTGGGAAATCCCGTGAAGCGTGAACGCGTTCTGTCAGAGAGCCTCAAGATGTACGCCCCCGCCCCTCGCCACAATAATGGCTGACAGCTGCCAGCATGTCACTCGCTGATGCCGTCGTTAGCGGCGAGCGTCTGACACATTGATCACGCTTGAGCCAAGCCAGGAGCTCCGGGAACGTTTGACTTTGTAGCCGTCGTCCCGATCTGGACTGATCTTTCAGGAACCGCGGAATAATTGTCTCCCGCGACGATACACGCTTGCTTTGGTGACACCTCGAAGTGTAAAACAACAAAACGGAGACAGAAAGATCCTTTGATGGCAAAATGATAATTGCGTTACGGATAAACAGCGCGGATACGAAACGCGCTCACTACAAAGCCCGAAGTGAACGTTTTTCACTCCGTGGACTGGACCATCTTTTCTCACGCTAATGACAGACTTTTTACTCTTTACTGCGACGCATACTCCAATTATACCTCACATGTGCATAATCTGTGCGCGCTTCAAGTGCATAAACATGGCCGTCTTCTAACGTCGCCGTGACGCGTCGGAATTCACCCGCTCTGTTTCTTCTGCTCAAAATTTGTTCTTATCGCAACTCCAAAGTGCTGCAACAGCGCCATCTGCTGGCATCTGTTAGTCATTTAAGTCTTTTACTAATGTGAATTTCATAGATGAGAAGGGCGAGACCCTCTTCCACAACTACCCGTTGAAAACGTACTTGACCAATACATTCGCTGGTGGGCAATAAGCAGTGGGATTACAATTGACGGATAAATACGTCCATGGCAATGAATGTGTGAAGTGAATCTTAAAGGTCCACTGTCATGAAATGCATGATTTTTAGTATGTTATTCATGAAAAATCAACAGCCGTTATGGACCCATCCGTTTCATATAGACATTGAAGTGGATAAAGTTATATGTATTTTTCATTTCAATAGTTTATAATGTTTATAGGGATGACGCTTGACCGTTAGCGTTGTTTAGCGACAATCGCTTACAAGCCGGGGCCCTTCCGACTCCAATACAATGTCGAAAGTTGGCAAATTTGCAGGGCGACTTTAACCGGCCCCCCGCACGCTTCCACCATCTGTTGTTTTTGCGCAGAAATGCGCTAGCATTTGACTTTCTAGCCACGTCTCCTGAAGGTTACGATAACGGCGGACGCTCGATTGAATTGTGCCTGCGATTGGCGGTGAAAAAAAAAAAAGATTCACGGCAAAAGCGTCACTTCGATGAAATATTTGCAGATGAAAAAGTTGCATTGCAAAGAAGCAACATTCCTCACGGGCCAGGAGACAGAAAGGAGGAGGTCTTTGAACGCACCGGCAGACATGTTGGCCTACTTCGCCTCCCGCAGGAAAAAGCACTCAATCAATTATTTAGCTGCGCACTGGAGTGCTTGAAAAGGGCACGTGTGTGTTTGTGTGCGCGCTAACGTCTCTAAACGGGAAAATCTTTTTTTGTTTTTTTTTTGCGCGATCCCCCATCAAGCAGCGGGTGTGCCGCAACATCCTGATAGATGTTTACTATCGCACGTCAGCCATCTGTCGAGTGCGCCGGGTTCAAATTTGGTAGCGATGGGACAAAATTTCTCGCCCCTGTTTGCCGTTGAAAGACAACTGGATGGAAGTAAATTTGTGCCACCAGGATTTGAATTTGAAGTGTAACATAATCACATTTTTAATTGTTGCAACAATTCGCTGTCTGAAATTCACCGTCTGTGCCACCAGGCGGGGTTACTACAGGTCAGAACCGAAGAGCCAGCCAATCCAGTTACGCTTTCTTAGTCATGTGACGTCACGTGACCAGCTACTGGATACGCTGCTTGTAAAAATAACGAGTGCGTTCAATTACAGCGCTTTTCTACGGAAGCGTATTACGGCCACACCCAAAAAAAAAAGGTCACTTTTCACATTATGTAAAACGTGACTTTTTTTTTTTTTTTTTTGGGGTATAGCCGTAATACGCTTCCGTACTTTTCTCATCCAATTGCAACTTTCTGAAAGCATTTGTTCTCGTTTTGTCTTGTCATATCACAATGTAACCTCATAAAATTATATTTTCACATCATTTTGTACATTTGTTTAAAAAAATACACATTTAAAAGAATTTTAACTTTTTGCAAATTGTAACTTTTGTCAAAAATGAGAACTAACTACAATTCGCTGTCGAAATTCATCGTCTAAATTCAGTGTTAAGAAGGCAGGGTTACTTCAGGTCAGAACCAAACAGCCAGCCAATCCAGTCACACTTTCTTAGGATGTGACGTCACGTGACTAAGAAAGCGCAACTGGATTGGGTGGCTGTTGAGTCCTGACCTGAAGTAACCCTGCCTTGTTAACACTGAATTTAGATGGTGAATTTTAGACAGCAAATTGGAGCCAGTTGAATTATTAACATTGAAAAGTTACACTGAAATACAACTATTGGAAAAAATGGGTCATTTTGGTACCCTTCACCAATATTCTGAGGTAATTGGGTATGGATACACTGCTTGTAAAAAATAACGAGTGCGTTCAATTACAGCGCTTTTCTACGGAAGTGTATTACGGCTACACCCCCCCCCCCAAAAAAAAGGTCACGTTTCACATTTTTTTGGGTGTAGCCGTAATACGCTTCCGTACTTTTCTCATCCAATTGCAACTTTCTGAAAGCATTTGTTCTCGTTTTGTCTTGTCATATCACAATGTAACCTCATAAAATTATATTTTCACATCATTTTGTACATTTGTTTAAAAAAAAATACACATTTAAAAGAATTTTAACTTTTTGCAAATTCTAACTTTTGTCAAAAATGACAACTGGCTACAATTCGCTGTCTAAAATTCACCGTCACAATTAAGTGTTAAGAAGGCAGGGTTACTTCAGGTCAGAACCAAAGAGTCAGCCAATCCCAGTTACGCTTTCTTAGTCATGTGACATCACGTGACAATCATCATCTCGGGCGGATTAGATTCAAACATTTGCATTTTTCACGAACGAATAGAACATGCAAACATCATTTATTCATCATGCGCGTGAAGCTCCAGAAGGCAGGAAATCAAAGCACATTTTTATAAGGCTGCATGACAAAAACATAATTTAAAAAAAAAAAAAAAATCACCACATGTTCAACACCAGGCTAATATAGATTAAAAGCATGCGTAATAATCAAAACATTTTGATTTAAAATGTATAATTAGTGGTGTGATCGTGTCGTCAGTGACGGTGGGATGATGATTAAATTATCAATTATTCATAGAAATCATGAAAAGATGATGAAAGGGAATTGGTGGGGGGGGGTGGGGGCGGGTCCTGATGCTAAGTAGGACCTTTCGCTCCAAATGTCAATTTGTTCCGACCCATAAGTCAAAGTACACTTCCGGTCTTGGGAAGGAAATGACTTCCTTTGGCGTTGATACCGTCGCTCGTTCGGAGGCAGTGGCGCCCTCGACTGGCCGCAGTCGGTGACGTCGCTCGCTGGGCCGCGCCCTGAAAATGGCGGCCTGCCCGTATCTGTTCGTACGTGAGACTTTTTTTTTTTTTTTCCCGTGGGTCAACTCGTGGCGGACGTGCCAGGTAAGTTTCTTCTGCCGAGTCGAACTGGCCCCTGGCGTGGAATTCTCCTCAAAATGACGACAGCATACCAAAATTTTAATACGCAGTGACTGCACTTCACAAAATGCTCATTTCTTTACGATGTCTTTTGTTTTTGCATCATGCGGTGCTATTTTGCTTTATTAAAATTGTAAACCTGCAATTGGGTGCCAACCAGTACGGAGCAACCAGTTCCTGCCTGAAAGATTGCTGGAATTAGCCCCAGGACTCCCTTGACACTTGTGAGGATAAGCTGCTCAGACAATGTATGAATGGACGGATAAAATTATAAGCCAAATTGTGTTTTGCCTGAGTCATTTCTACGGTTAGATTTCCGACGACGACACAACAGTCCCAGGAGTCCCTGGTCCGCCATCTTGTGTGTCACTACCGGTAATTGGAAAACTATCTTTTGGGGGGAAAAATGAGCGTGTATTAAAACTTTCGAATGGTGGTGCGTATCACACCTCCCGCCGGAATTCCGCCGCCCTTGCCAACCAGCAAAGAACTTGCAACACCCGCGAGGGACGGAAAAACCGGTGTTCAAGATAGTGCGGAAAACACTTCCGCTGTGGATTTCGTTCTACGTACTGATCTAAAAAAAAGACTGGATGGCTCATTGGCCACCATAACTGAAGTCGCCGTCCGCCATCTTGATACTCCCAAAACAAGCATGCCGACCTGTGCGCTAATCGCCAATTTCGTAGCTGTGAGAAAACATTCCAAAGGTAAGTTAGAAAGATTTACTTTGACACTGTTAAAGTTTGTTTGTAAAGGTTTTTTCTATAAATTTTCTGATGTGCTTAATTCACTTGAACAAAGTTTTGTTTACAATTCTTGTTGTTCACTATTTACTCTCTGCTTCACCTTCATCGGCCGACGGTTTTTCACGAAAAAGCGATGTCAGTATTTTCCCAAATTTCATCAGTGGATAAGCAAGAAAACACTTTTTTTTTTTTGGTCAGATTTTTGATTAATTTCAACATACAGAACTCTGCAAATTGAATTTGATTCTCAAATGCAAGGAAACCATTTAAAATGTTCTCTCTGAAATAGGACGTCGCGCAGACAACAAATGAACAATGCGTTTAGCGTGTTTTTTCCCATATTTCCAAAGATATATGTGACTTAAAATTTCATGTTTTTATGACAAAAAAATGCTTAGTTTTTTTTTTTTTGCTATGTTATGATGATAGTTCTTCACAGCGTATTTTGGGAAAAGTGAACATGCCACGGAAATCGGACCCTAGCTAATATGCAAGGTTTCTTGCTAGTCACGCTGTCGTTCTATGTTTTTACTTTGCACTTTGCCTTTTTTGGCTTACCAAGTCCAATTAAAAATCCTTCATATAACCAGAACGGAAAAACCGTCAAGTTCACGCGACCAGTTTTAATTCTACAAATTAAATTTTGAGGAAAAACCCGGCCATAATCCAACCTGTAAACCGTGTCATCCGCGCAATTTGGGTGTACCAAGATGGAGGCCAACTGGCTCCAACCAATCGACACATCCGCCGGCGCAAACTGCTCATCTGTCGGCCCTCAAACCAAACCAAGAAGACGTGGCATCGGATGCTCCCTGCCTGGTGGAGAACTCAACATCAGGACGACACGATTGTCATGAAAACGTGATTTATCAAAATGGAAAAAAAAAAAATCGGTGGTCAATTTTCTGTGCTTTGTAATAAAGTGTGAAACGCTTTTGCAAATTGGCCTGTCCAATTCCCCCTTGGAAGCGAGCCTGGAAATGGCGATAATGACACACTTTAAAACCAAAATGTGCGTTTTACAGAATGCTTCCAAACCTTTTTTTTTGAGGTCGAGTTATGTTAGGCGGTGACAGTAAATTTCATGAAACTGGCTGGGACGAGTTCGTCTCTGAAGGACCCCTGGGAAAGCCCCGGAACGACCCCTTCAAGACAAGATCACCGACTTACTGGACCTGATCAGGTATGCCGGACAATTTTGTTTTTATTTATTTTTGAACATTATCTGTATATGGCGGCATGGTGGAAAAAAGCGTTGCCCTCACACTTCGATCCTGGACCCACCCGCCTGTGTGGATTTTTGCACCTTCTGCCAGTGCCCGTGTGGGTTTTCTCCGGGCGCTCCGGTTTCCTCCCACATCCCCAAAAACATGCGACATTAATTGGACACTCTAAATTGCCCGTAAGTGCGGTTGAGTGCGGCCGTTTGTCTCGATGTGCCCTGCGATTGGCTGGACATGTGCCCGTTGACAAATGGGTCAGGCTGCAGCACTCCCTGGGACCCTCGTGAGGATAAGCAGCAAAGAAAATGGGCGGATGGGGTATCTGTCGATGACTTCTGTCCATTTTACAAATGCCGTGAGCTTAAAAGTTTGCCTACGTCTTCTTCTTCCTCTTCGTCTTCTTCTTCTTCTATGGTCCAGACTACCTTTTATTTACTGATTGATTGATTAACAATTTTTAAAAAATACAAAAATATCGACAAGCCTTTACAACATCACGAGATGCTCCCGAATCGCAATGTGTGGTCATCAAAACATGATAACCTTGAATGACCTTCAGGGAGCAGATGGAGGAGGCGTGTTGTGCGGCGCCCCCTGCTGCCCACACTCCAAAACTGCGGCAGGACGGCTTGGTGCGCTCCACGTGACCATGTTCCCCCCCCCCCCCCACTGTATATCTACTAGATTTTTATATGATCTTTATATACAAATAAAATGTGATATGTTTATGGAAAAATGGAAGCATCCAAATAGAGCCAACCGGGGGGGGGGGTTCTTAGATGAAATGGAAATGAATGAAATGAAATTCTTGGGTGATCTCTCTTTTGGTTTTTCACATTTTAATTTTTAATTTCACTTAAATGTGTTGCGCCCCAGCAAAAGAGGAATGCACGGGAATCATCAAATAAACATGTTATGAAATTAATTTCCAGGGGGTTGCACAGCTGGATTGATACAGCGGGACCACTCCATAAATATTAATAGAATGTTTGTTTTTTATTTTCTGGAGTAAGCCAGTCCCCTGCAGTGAGTACTAAAAAAAAAAAAAAAAAACTTTGACTTTTTAATCCTTTTCTTAATGCAATGCATGTAAAATACTTTCACGGAAATTTGAGTTTTGGGTACATTTTGATTACTAATAGCCTCCCTCGCTGATTAGGAAGCAGTCACACAACTTGGATTTGATATGATCACATTTACCAGACACAACGATTAAATTCTTTCAATCAATTTCAAACAGAGGATTGTGGTATTATCTCATCACTTGAATATTATCTAAAAAAATATATATTATCTGCTAACTCCTCAATATTCATAGAAGAATATGTTTAGACAACCCTTGTTCCCTCTTGTTCGTATTCTTGCCTGGTGCCACTAAGGTATATTACCTGAACACAACAACAAAAATTGCAGCTGATGCCATAATTATAATTAATACTTAGTTTTATTCAAGACAGCTCATTAGGGTGCACGCCATTACTACATGTTACCAATAGGCGGCGGTATAGCACTTAAACTACCGAGGAAAACAAAAAGAAGTCTCCGATGCACTTCCGGGTTAGTCTGCGTGGCTTCCGCTAGCTTTCTTGCTTCATTTTTTTCCTACTCACAAAACTAACCATGTCTCTGGAGATTGAATCGGCAGAGTGAGTAAAGAAAACAAATAAATCAACATTTGGTAATTGAAATACAGTAAAAAGAACGCAGCGTTTTCGGAAAACAAATGGTCGCGTTTCCACGTACTCAAGCGTCCTCGCATGCGAGGCTACTGCTTCTCCTAGCTAACGTTAGCGGTCCGGAGCTAAACTACATTAGCTCCGATTCTCTTCATGCGAGTTGTTTTCTCTTGCAAAACGTACTCGAATATTTCGGGCAGAGCTCTCAAACTTGTTCCATGGGGGGCATTGTAGTTATTACAGCAACCGTGAAAGCACACGCTTGTGTAGAAATACGCATAAATACAACGCAGGGGAAAACTCCCAGTTTAGAGTAGAAATGTTACTACTCAGTATATTATTATTTTTATTTCAAAATAGACGATGCAACCTGACCCGGAAAAGTGATAGAAAATAGATGGATGCATAATAAAGTATGTCATTATTTAGAGGCATCAAACAAGAATAAAATGAGCCCTAGTTTGTAAGATTGTAATAAAGTAAAAATGATCCAGTGTACCTTATGAGGTTATTATGGGTTCACTTCTTGTGTTGACCCCCCCCCCCCCATAACTTGACTTGTGTCGCTCCCCAGCGTGATCCGACTGATCATGCAGTACCTGAAGGAGAACAACCTGCACAGGTCGCTGGCCATCCTCCAGGACGAGACCACCGTGTCGCTCAACACGGTGGACAGCATCGAGAGCTTCGTGGCCGACATCAACAGCGGCCACTGGGACACTGTCCTCCAGGCCATCCAGTCCCTCAAGCTGCCCGACAAGACCCTCGTGGACCTTTACGAGCAGGTCGGCTCACTTTGTTTCTCCGCTTTCACCCGTGGCACAATATTAGGTACACATACGAAACTTTGATGAAGAACACGTTGAGTTCGCTTTGAACCCCAAATCACTGACCAACATTTCTCATGATGTGGCAGTCCATCGCATGCTCATTTTGACCATTTTCAGTCTTCTTCATAAAGGAATCAGTGCTAGTTTGTGATATGAAGTGGACAATAATCGTTGCATTTGGCCAAAAAGGTTAGCAGCGACGTTCACTTGTGCGCTGTGTTGTGTTCAGGTCGTGCTGGAGCTCATCGAGCTGAGAGAGTTGGGCGCGGCGCGTTCCCTCCTCAGGCAAACCGACCCGATGATCATGTTGAAGCAGACGCAGCCGGAGCGGTACATCCACCTGGAGAATCTGCTGGCCCGCTCCTACTTTGATCCCCGCGAGGTGAGGATGACGCCTCGTCGTCATTTTAGCAGACGTGGGGTTTTTCCGTTTATAGGTGGAATTCTGTCTATTTCAATTACATTTATAAACATGACAAATGTTCAGTTTTTCTGCAATATTCCGATCGTAACCCGCGCCAGAATCCACACTCGTTCATATTCCGGTCCGACTTTTGCAAGCGAGGTGGAACCAGAAATCGTCGGAAAGAAGGAAGTTAAGTGACTTTATTCTCAAAATTGATCAGCCCGGTCTATTGACTATTGATCAAGAGGTTTCAAGGCATTGGAAGTTCACGCAAAACGACAAAAATACGTCAAAAACGGAGAGCTGCGAAAACAAACTTTTCCGTAGTTGCTACATTAAGTTGTCAACCCAAGGCCAACAAGCAACCCCAGTTGCAGGCGGTGAGAGTTCAGAAGCAATTACTCGTAAAAATGTCTGTATGACGTTAATAATTGTTGTCAAATTCATGCGTTGCGATCATTTACTGAAACAAGAAATGAAAACGTTTTTGAATGGATACGATATACGTGCTATGAAATATATAATATATGCCACGATGCAAATCTGAATTCAAGTTAGTAGTTTACGTAGTTGGATTTGTGTTTGAATTTGTAATTTTTTTGGGGGTAGCGGTATGCACCTAAATAATGAACGATCGTATTGTCTACATTTATAGATGTACTAGATATATTTCATGTATAAAACTTTCACGTGAAAATTGGTGATCCTCCTTTGATTATGCTTGCAGCCCGGCTATTTTTCATTCTTTCTTCATAGAGTCAAATCACACGTCTTGTTTTAGTTGATTATTAAGCGGGTCCTAACGAGCTAATTTTCCAGGCGTACCCAGACGGCAGCAGCAAGGAGAAACGTCGGGCGGCCATTGCTCAGGCCTTGGCGGGGGAGGTCAGCGTGGTGCCGCCGTCCCGTCTGATGGCTCTGCTGGGCCAGGTGAACCATTGGCGCAAAATATGTTGTTGCGAGGTTTTATTTATTTAGTATTATTTTATTTAAACATTCAGTCGTGACATTTGCTTTGAAAAATACGAGTAAAGTTAAGCTCTTGATGGTCCTTGACTTGAGCACTGGATTTGTACCTCTTGAGTGTCATTTGATTTGATTTTGTTGTAGTTTTGACTGTTTTTTTTTTTGGTTTGTTTTTGCGGCCAGTCGCTCAAGTGGCAGCAGCATCAGGGTCTCCTCCCCCCCGGGATGACCATCGACTTGTTCAGGGGCAAAGCGGCCGTCAAAGATGTCGAGGAGGAGCGTTTCCCCACGCAGCTCAGCAGACACATCAAGGTAGCGTCGGCCGTGACACCCCCCCCGAGTCTGCTTTTGGTTATTTCCGAACAAGGCTGAAATGTTTAAAAATGTCTTCTTTTTTTTTTCCCCATTTACACAGTTTGGCCAGAAATCCCACGTGGAATGTTCCAGGTTCTCCCCCGACGGCCAGTATTTGGTGACCGGCTCCGTGGACGGCTTCATCGAGGTGTGGAACTTCACCACGGGCAAAATCCGAAAGGTAAAAGAAAACATCTGGTTGAGGCGTTTAAAAGGTGGACATGTTATGAGAAAAGCCGCTTGTAATCGGTCAGCATACATTGCATGAAATTGATTATGTTTAAATATGCATAAGCTGTGTGTTTATACTGAGCCACAATGTATGCATGTGAGATTGGTTTAAAAATGTTTATGCAATTGATTATGTTTAAATATGCATAAGCTGTGTGTTTATACTGAGCCACAATGTATGGATGTGAGATTGGTTTAAAAATGTTTATGCACATAGGGTGCAACATTTTGGTTGTAAAAGTGTCCCATACAAAAACGTGCCCGTGTTATTTTTGTTCACTTGGGTTCGCCATCCTATCAATTTATACAACATTTTTATTTTTTGGTGACGTTTAACGTACCCGCCTTTAAAAGGCAGGCGTTGACCTGTTGAGTGACCTGAAAGTGAACCGATGACGATCTCTAGTTTAGCTCCAGTCGCTGTTTGTGCGGAGTGACGCCGTCACTTGGAGCGATTCGACCGATTCAGAGAACACCGTCCTCTCTATCCAAAGCACCTGTCGTTATTTACAATTATTTGTTCCGTGATGCACTGAACCTGCCAACATTTTTGACATATCACTTTAAGCTTGTCTGTTCGTCCGGTTACGTTTGGTCGCGTAAATTTGAAGGGCTTCCAGCACTTTGAATTGTCAGGAAGTCCTTAAAAAAAGTTAAAACATCACCTACCGTAATTTCCGGCCTATTAGCCGCGAGTTTTTTCACACGCTTTCAACCCTGCGGTTTATGCGGTGATGCATGTAATCTGTGCATTTTTTCGTAATAGCCGCAAGGGGGCACGCGACCGGTGGAATATATGTGCCGAGGAAGTGGCTTTTACTGGTCCGGCCTTGTTAGCCCTGCGCTCGCGTGTTACTGCCGTGTCTGGGTGATTTTTACCGGCATGTTTTTTTTTTTAATCGGCCCTATTTGCGCAATGCTGGCGTTAGCGTGGCGGCGCTAGCGTTAAACTCTCTGCGTACCATCTTTCTTTGTAAATATGTCGTGTTTGAATGTGGCTTTTAATGTGGGCACTTGCGGCTTTTTCACGCCTGCAGCGTACGTACGTACGTACCAAATGGTATTTCCTTTACAAATGTACTGGGTGCGTTTTATAATTAGGTACTCTCTGTAGGCGTATTTGATGTTCTAGCTTATTTGTATGGCGCGAGGTCACGTAATAGCGAATAACGTCGTCCCTTGTCATCAAAATGAACCCGAGACTATCACTATGATTATTTGTGCAACACCACAACATTCTGTAGGCCGGGAATTACGCGACTTGAATTTTGAAATTCAGTGTCTCTGGATTATTGCCATTTTAAAATCAACATTTTGCATGGAATTTCGGTATTTGAGATGGCGTACGTTGGCCGCATTAAATGTGCTTGAGTTGAAAATCATTGCTTCTTTTGTGTTGTCGGCCGGGCGCGTCATTATTTTTGTCTCATTCAGGATCTGAAGTACCAAGCTCAGGATAACATGATGATGATGGACGACGCCGTGCTGTGCATGAGCTTCAGTCGAGACACCGAGATGTTGGCCACCGGCGCCCAAGATGGAAAGATCAAGGTGGGCGGCTTGTTTTCTTGTTTGTTTGTTTTTTCCCCAACACGAAGGCTGACTTTCCGATCCGCGTCTGACGTGTCGGCAGGTGTGGAAGATCCAGAGCGGTCAGTGTTTGAGGAGGTTTGAGCGCGCCCACAGCAAGGGGGTCACCTGCCTGAGTTTTTGCAAAGACAGCAGCCAGATCCTCAGCGCCTCCTTTGACCAGACCATCAGGTGACCAGAAAGCGATCGAAGTGCAGAGATTGGACGTTAGTACCGGGGATAAATATAGCCATGTGTGAAATGTACAGTGAGGTAATCAACGTTAAACAATTCCATAAATAACTGGTGAGCAGCTTGGTTTAAACCAGCCGACTCCAAACTTCTTTCGAAGGCCACGTGCAGAAAGATTGGAGACGAGGTTTAATGTATTGAGCACGTTAAAGCTATGCAAACCAATAATAGAGACCTTTTCATATAAACTAGCGCTATCAGCGGCGATTCGGAATGACTCTTGAGTTTGCTAGAAAATATGAGGACTGAATCTCAATATTCATGTTAAAACAGGGCGGTCCCCAACATGCGGCGTGTGGGCCATTGGCGGCCCGCAAGATGACATTTTGCGGCCCCCACCTTAATATTAAAGTCGAGCGGTAGTGCGGCGCCCTAGTTTTATATAGATGGCACTTTCACAGTGTTGTGTACGGAGCCGATCAATCACGGTGGGGTCGATGGTTATCGGGGGTGAGGCATCGACCGGGAGAGAAACAATTTTCAATGAGAAATTTACGGCAGTGTTGTCAAGGAGAGTTTTCTTTTTTTTAATAGTTTTACACACAAGTTGTAAACACCAGCGTCCTTCATCTTGTTTTGTTAAAAAAAAAGTTTGAGAGGATGGGATTGTTTTTTTTTTTTTTACTTTCTAATTTTAATTCCACATATGTCCATGCGCGTCGAGGCACAGACTCCGCCTCCAGCGTCCCCGAGTGGAATTGAGTTTCAGACCCCCTGCGTTAAAATCAAAGACTAAAACAGGACACTTTGAGAAATGAGCTGTAATCCACCCCCTCACCACCTTTCTTATCCTTTTTCTTTTTTGGCGTCAGGATCCACGGGCTGAAGTCTGGCAAGTCCCTGAAGGAATTCCGCGGCCACGCGTCGTTCGTCAACGAGGCCACGTTCACTCCCGACGGCCACCACATCGTCAGCGCCTCCTCCGACGGCACCGTCAAGGTGCGCCCGACGTGTGCGCCTTTTTTTGTTGTTGTTTTTTGTTTCGTTTTGGTAAAACAGGACTCTTTGCGTGCCTCAGGTTTGGAACGTGAAGACCACCGAGTGCAGCAGCACTTTCAAGCCGCTGGGCTCGTCGGCCGGCACCGACATCACCGTCAACAACGTCCTCCTGCTGCCCAAGAACCCGGAACACTTTGTGGTGTGCAACCGCTCCAACACCGTGGTCATCATGAACATGCAGGGACAGGTACGAGTGGGCGAAGTGCTGCCCCGAAAGGATCCACTAGATGTCACTGTTGTATTTGAATGGAAATGAATGCTTCCTGTTCAGCTTCCAAGACCGCTTGAAAGTACGGCGGTACCTCGGTTTCGGAACGTCTCTGTTTTCGTACAACTCGGTTTTAGAACGAAAAGCGGTATTCGAATGCCCCAGACCAGCTGACCCACGACGATTTCTTATTATTGTGCTTTACAAGGCTAGAGGTCGAGTCGCTCCAGATATGGCAATGCACTCCCAGGCTAGCATACTCTTCTAGGCTAAAGCATACATTTGAAGTAAAAAAATACATTATATCTCTTAAATGATTTAATGATATAAAGTATTTAAACTACTAACTAAACTAAAAATGTGAATCATTTGTGATTTGTGTGCTTTTTTTTTTAACACTTATGTCTGTGCATACCGTTTTTTTTAACTATTGTTGTTTTTGTAAAATTATATATGAAAAATCTAATAAATATATTATTTTTTTAAAAAGTATTTAAACTATACATGTATTTCTACGATTCAGTTTATTATCAGGAAAAGCTAAAAAAAAAAAATGCTTTTTTTTTTTTTTTTTTTTTTTTAAAGGCTTGGAACGCATTATTTCATTTTCCATTCATTGTAATGGGAAAACGTGCTTTGGTTGTCAAATGTTTCGGTTTCCAACCGGCCTTCTGGAAGGGATCGTGTTCGGCCCCACTGTTTTTATCCTCCCCTCGCTTGTTTGATCATTAATCAATTGCGGGAATGCTGCAACTTTGGTCTTTTTCTAGATCGTGAGGAGCTTCAGTTCGGGTAAGAGGGAAGGCGGCGACTTTGTGTGCTGCACGCTGTCGCCGCGCGGCGAGTGGATCTACTGCGTGGGCGAAGACTTTGTGCTCTACTGCTTCAGCACCGTCACGGGCAAGCTGGAGAGAACGCTGACGGTACGGGGCTGCGCGCGGGCCGGCCGTTTTAGCGGCGGGGGAGAAAAAAGGCGTTTTCCTTCTCGACGTTTACCCCCTCGCCCCCCTCCCCGCAGGTCCACGAGAAGGACGTGATCGGCATCGCCCACCACCCCCACCAGAACCTCATCGCCACCTACGCCGAGGACGGCCTCCTGAAGCTCTGGAAGCCCTGAGCTAACCCGGCCGTGGACTCGTTTGCGGGCGGCGGGACGTGAAGAGCGGCACCGCGGCGGCGGCGTTTCAGGCGCCCCGTCGGAGTTGTGCGGAAGAAGGAAGGAACGCGTCACTTGCCCAGAGAGAAACAGGATTTAGATTTTGCGTCCAACTGGGTGGATTTATTCTTTATTTTTTGTCATTTATCTGTTCTTCTTCCCAATTTTGTAAATATTTTGGAGGACGTTTTTTTTATGATGATGTATGATTTATTTTCTCTGAGTAAATGCAATTGACACATGCACGTACAACAGGTTTGAAGTGGGATTATTTGAATCCTCGTGAGAAACATCAAATCATAGAAATCTGGACAATTTTTTTGTTTTCCCTTCTTTTCTTTTTTTTTTTTTTTTTTTTGTACCTCACCTCAATGGCGATTAAAGCTGTTTGACCGCCCTACAATTGTGTTTAATTTTGAATGTTGCTGATATTAATGTTTGGGTGGGAATCATATCATCAAAAATAGTACAATTATATGTTGGATTAGACCGGACCAGACCAGACCCGGACCATCTGAATTTAATATTTGTAAGAAAAAAAAAAGGTCTCAATATTACAAGATGAGGGTTGTATACTGTAATTTTTATTTTATATTTTTTCGACTTTAGTCTGATGTGATTCAAGTCACGTTGATATTGTGACTTCATTGTTCCCAAAAATCTTTTTTTTTAATGGCAAGATTGACTTTTTCTGAATAATAATTCCACTTGAATCTCGTAATATCTTAAATCTTTGACTTGAATCTCAAAATATTTTAAATTCGAAAAAAAAAAAGCCCTGGTTCTGGTAATATTCATACTAAATATATAAATAGCCTTTACTCTTTGAAATTTGATGACTGTTTCTTCACCTGATAAGATTCAGTTTTTCAATTTCCGATTAAAAAAATGTTTTCTCTGAAATGTTGAGGTGGCTGAAGTGAGTCCAAAGTGTTTTTTGTTTTTGTGGTATTTCAGGAGAACCGGAGTTCCGCGACGTGGCCGGGAAGCACGGCAACGAGGTCCTGGGCCGCGAGCTCCTCCTCAACCCGACGCGAGTGCGAGACGGGAAACCGGCGGGTGGTCCGCCTGCTGCCCTCCACGAACACCCCGACGGGTACGAGATGGCCTTCCGAAAGGTTTGGCTCGCCTTCAGTCTCAACGAGAAGTGGGAGTGGGAGTGGGGTGGGTGGGCGCGGGGGGGGGGACATGCGTATTTTCAGAAAAAGATCTGATTTCCTGTGATTAAAAGCTTATTTCTTCTGAGGAAAAAAATGTGACACGAATAAATGTATTTCTGTGGGGAAAATTTGAAATCTCGCAACAAACATTTCAGAATCGTGTGTCCCCCCCCCCAACAAAAGTGAGGTGGATTGTTACAGGAAAAGAAGTCATCTTATACAAAGTAGTATTGTTAAACATTTTCTAAAAAAAATCATATTCTAACAAGATTAAAGTGCATATTTTTTGGGGAAAAGTCATTATTATGAGAATACTTACTCGATACTTAATACATACTTTTATGAGAGAAAAAAAGAAAAATTACAATAAGTGATTTTTTTTGGGGGGGAGGGAAAAAAAGGCAAATGAGAATAAAGTCATACTTTTCTGAGAAAAAAAATTAAGAAAAATTACAATAATTATAAATGATATTATGGGGGGGAAAAGGCAATTAAATAAAACCAAGTCAGAAATAGTAGTAATTCTAGTTTATTTCATATAAGTAGTTATAATCAAGCTCTTATTTGACAAAAATAAACAAGATTTATTTGTAAAATTTCACTAATTTTGTAGTTGTATTTTGTACAATAAAGAAGAGGAAAAAAAGCACGCCAAATGTATCTGTAAAATTGTCTTTTTAAAAAAAAAAAAAAATTTCCAATGAACTACTTCGGCAGGGCTCGGAGCTGTCGGGTTGGACTTTAGGCCGCTACGACTACGAAGGCATGGACTCGAACCGCAAATTTGCCGACCTCGACGCGGTCATGTGGAGCGGCATGGAGCTGGAGAAGGACCGCTCAAAACTGGTCGACCGCCACGTCCTGATCCCCGAGCGCGACGCCTCGGACGACGCCTTAGTACGTGGCCCTCCGCCGACGAGAGCTTCTTCCGGCGCCTGGGCGTCGCCTACGCCGGCACCAATCGGGTGACTCTATGCCGTGCCCGATACATGCCATACAGCGGTGCCTTGGTTCTCGAACACAGTCCGTTCCAGAAGCCTGGTTGAAAACCAAAACGTTCGAAACCCAAAGCACGTTTTCCCATTACAATGAATGGAAAATGAAACAATGCGTTCCAAGCCTAAAAAATATTTTTAACCATTTTTTTTTTCCCCGCTTTTCCTGATAATAAACTGCATAGTAGAAATACATGTATAGTTCTGTGGCGCGAGTACGCAGGAGTCCTGTGTGATCGGAACAAGTATTTAAAAAAAAAAAAAAAAATCAATAAGAAAAGTAAACATCATATTTTTGCCATGACAGAAACGCGATGCTTCCGGGGCCGTTGTCGCGGGCGACTGCCGGCTTGCCCAATAGAAATAAAGAGCGGGCGTGTTCCAGGCGCAGCGCAGCATCAAAGGTCCGGGACAAAACGCGCCGGGGCGGGAATCTCGGACGCCGTCGTTCAAGTGGAAGACAACGGCCGTCACATTCGATCAGGTACCGGCGACCCGCCGTCGATCCCGCCAGGCGTAGAGCTCGAGTATCACCGCGACGCGAGCGGTCCCAACGAGATAGCGGCTGCGAGGGCGAAGGTCATTTTGCGTTGTTTTCGCGTTTTGTGTCGCGCGGTGGAAATGTGCCGACTGGTACCGGTAGCGTGCGAAATAGACGGAAAGAATACGTTGAGATGTTGATGAAGGAAGAGAAGAAGAGGCGAGTGTGAAGGATCAGGAAGTGTTAATGATTAGTAAGGGGGGGAGTTCGAAAGCCGCTAAAGAGGATGACATTTTTTTTTTTTTTTAAAAAGGCAGAAATTGGTCCTGATGACACCCGCGGAGGTCAGGAAGAGTTTTTGGTGTGGAGTTTTTGTTCGACAGAATTCTTGGCGGGTGAGAAGATTTTTGCCCTGATTGAGTTCCCAGTTTGAAGAACAAAGGTCGTTTTGGAGAGCTGAGGGAGCTACAGAGCAATAAAATTTATGAGTCACACGATAAAGTTGCGGTTCCTTGACACCACAATGCTGACAAAACTGGATTTGTATGCCCTGATTGAAACGCCTCAATTTACGTCAACATCGTTCCTTAGCACCGAGATGCCACCAAATGGCGACGAAGCGCGTTATTTGGTAAAATGACACGCCTCAACTCAGTTCAAAATAGTTCCTTGACACCAAAATGACGGCACAATTCTCAGTGGTACCGCTCAACTCACTTCAACATGGCTCCTAAACACGACGGTGGCAAGGTACATTTTTGGGCGAAAAGAAACTACTCAACTCACTTCAGGGTAGTTCCCTAACACTCAGATGGTACAAGATGTTTGTAAAGGACAATTTCGGGCTAGAATGAAACCCCGCAACTCACTTGAACATGGCTCCTTAACAGTAAGTCGCCACACAACGCTGCCAAAGCACATTTTTGGGCAAAAAGAAACTACTCAACTCACTTCAGTGTAGTTCCTTAACCCTGAGATGGTATAAGATGTTCGTAAAGGACAATTTTGGGCTACATGAAACCCCTCAACTCACTTGAAAACGGTTCCTTGACACCACAATGGTGGCAAAGCACAATTTTGCCCCGATTGAAACTCCTCAACTTACGTCAACATCATTCCTTAGCACCGAGATGCCACAAGATGGCGGCAAAGCGCGATATTTGGTAAAAGGACACCCCTCAACTCAGTTCAAAATAGTTCCTTGACACCAAAATGACGGCACAATTCTCAGTGGTACCCCTCAACTCACTTCAACATACTTCGTTAAGACTGAAAAGGAGCAAAGTCAAGTTTTTATTTAATAGGAAAAAAAAAGGTAATTTTTCATTTGATGCCATCGTCAATGTTGTTTTTCCCTCTTAGATTTACACATTCATGATGTGACAAAATGCAACGCTAAAGTCTTGCTTCCGAAACGTTGGCGCGACGATCTGCGAGCATCCAAGCGCGACCCGAACAGGACGAAGCAAAGGCGAATTCGGTCAAAAACAACAAGACCGCCGTTAATCTCCAAGCAAACGCGCCTCTCAAAGCTCCTTTTGTCAAAAAATGGGGACGCAACGTTTCCCTTGCAAGCACAACAAGGCCACGCCCTCACTCGAATTTACGGACGCGCGTTAGCTTCTATTGGATGGAAGGAGATTCGTGCCAACGGGATTTGAATATCAATAGTTGCTACGATTCGCTGTCTGAAATTCACCGTCTGTGCCACCAGGCAGGGTTACTTCAGGTCAGAAGCGAACAGCCAGCCAATGGCACTTACCTGCAGGTCACCTGACGAAGAAAGCGTAACTGCGATTGGCTGAGTGTTCGCTTCTGACCTGAAGTAACCCTGCCTGGTTAACATTGAAAAGTTAACACTGAAATCCAACTATTGAAAATGTGATCACTTTATATTTCAAATTGAAATCCTGGTGGCACTGATCTACTTCCGTCCAATTGGACTCCACCTGGCGCCACCCCCCACCCCCTCCCTTTTTTTTAAAAAAATTTATTACTTACCTAACTGAGCAGGCAAAACTGTCGGGAAGTGGCGGAAAATGTGACAACAAGAATGAGGACGTATTCCCTGTCCTGTTGCACTTGCTTCTTCTTTTCCTTTCGGCTTGTCCCGTCGTGCATCTTCCTCCTCTCCAACACCCGCTGTCCTCATGTCCTCCCTCACAACATCCATCAACCTTCCCTTTGGTCTTCCTCTCCCTCTTTTGCCCGGCAGCTCCATCCTCAGCACAACCTCCACCAATATACTCACTCACCGCAAACAGGAAAGGGGCCCAGCGCGGATCCCTGATGCACTCCCACCTCCGCCTTAAATTCTTCTGACTCACCCACGGCACATCTCAGCGTCCTGTACTACTATTTAACATATTTGTCCGCCACACCGGACTTGCGCATGCAGTACCACAGTTCACCTCTTGGTACTTTGTCGTAGGCTTTCTCGAGGTCCAGAAGGACACAATGTTGCTCCTTCTGACCTTCTCTGAACTTTCGCACGAGCATCCTCAAGGCAAATAATGCATCTGTGGTACTTTTTCTAGGCATGAAACCGTATTGTCGCTCGCATATCCTTACGTCTGTCCTGATTCTAGCCTTCATTGTGTGGCTCATCATCTTTATTCCTCCGTAGTTTCAACAGTTCTGAACGTCGCCCTAGTTTTTAAAAATGGGAACTCGTACGTACACTTTTCCTCCATTCTTCTGCCATCTTCTCTCCCGCCAGTATTCTGTTGAATAAGTTGGTCAAAAACTCCACAGTCACCTCTCCAAATCGCTCCACTGTGTGTGCTACAGCATACACCCATCCGTCCGTTTCCTTTGCCGCTTATCCTCACGAGGGTCGCGGAGCGTGCCGGAGCCTATCCCGGCTGTCGACGGGCAGGAGGCGGGGTACGCCCTGAACCGGTCGCCAGCCAATCGCAGGGCACATCGAGACAAACAAGAGTCGCACTCACAATCAGACCTAGGGGCAATTTAGAGTGTCCAATGAATGTTGCATGTTTTCGGGATGCGGGAGGAAACCGGAGTGCCCGGAGGAAACCCCACGCAGGCACGGGGAGAACATGCAAACTCCACACGGGCGGGGCCGGGATCGAACCCGGGTCCTCAGAACTGTGAGGCCAACGCTTTACCAACTGAGCCACGGGCGGTGCCGCCCCTCCAGCATACAATTATGAGGAAAACAAATCATTTAAAATGGACAATAAATCCGAGCTGAGAAACATTTTTTCCAAATTCTACATTTCGAATGGCCCCCAGAGGACTTTCAAAAAGGAAAAGTAACGTCGCGCCACAGCTGACAGATGGCAGGCACACAAGGATGCAGGCTCCTGTTTGCCGTGGGAGGCGGCGCTCGGTTGCTTCCGGAAGATTCTACGAGGTCCAGAACAAACACGACAGTGTCAACCCGTATCTGGGAGGTGGACGAGATCGCCCTCGTAAAAGCGCACTTGCAAGACAACGTGCACCTTCCATTTGGACAATGGAGCGGAAACGATTGTGGATATGACTTTTCAAAAGTTACGGTAAAAAAAAATTCAAATTGAAAGATCGCGTCGAGGTGGAGGGAGAAATTGGGAGGGCGGCACGGTGGATCCGATAGTAAAGCGTTGGTTTCGCAGTCCTGAGGTCCAGGGTTCGATCCCGGACCCGCCTGTGTGGAGTTTGCATGTTCTCCCCGCGCCTCTGTGGGTTTTCTCCTGGTGGGCACTCCCAAAAACATGCCACATTCGTCCATCCGTTTTCTTTGCCGCTTATCCTCACGAGGGTCGCGGCAAGTGCCGGGGCCTTTCCCGGCTGTCGACGGGCCGGAGGCAGGCGACACCCTGAAATGGTTGATGGACAACAGCCGCACTCGCAATCACACCTTGGGGCAATTTCGAGTGTCCAATTAATGTGGCTTGGTTTTTGGGATGTGGGAGGAAATCGGGAGTGCCCGTAGAAAACCCACACAGGCACGGGGAGAACATGCAAATTCTACACAGGCGGGTCCGGGATTGAACCAGGGACCGAAGAACTGTGAGGCCAGCGCTTTACCAGCTGACCCACAATGCCGCCGCAACATGAATTGGGTGTGATTGCGAGTGCGGCTGTTTGTCTCCATGTGCCCTGCTATTGGCTGGCGACCGGTTCGGGGTGTACCCCGCCTCCTGCCCGTTGACAGCTGGGAAAGGCTCCGGCACCACCCTCGTGAGGATAAGCGGCAAAAGAAAATGGATGGACGGATGCTCACGCGGTGTTCGTTTCGTTGGGAATTCCAGCTTCCGGTTCCCACGATCGACGCGGATTTCGCTGGACTTGTCCGTAACCGGGCGCACAAAAGCGGCACCAAAACTCTCGTTAAGGTTTTAGCTGTCGGCTCCAGCACTCGCCGCGACCCTCGTGGGGATAAGCGGCAAAAGAAAATGGATAGAAATTGGGAGTCAACATGTGCGCAAAAAGGTTCATCTTTCCTAAAAAATGGAAGGAAAAGCCTACTAGAACCACCGAGGTTCATTTGGGGAAATTATTGGCTCTTATAAAATGTTGGCAAGTAAGTGTGTACACCTGTGTAATAAATATGAATGTGATTGGTTAACGCTGGAAAAAAAAAAATCGGTGCAAGGTATACAAATAAAATTGGATCAATTCCCAGGTCAGGACAACATATAAAGACTATAGAATGACATCATATAATAATTAATATCATGACCCTCAGGTGATTCCTCTTCCCATAAAAATAAACGACATTCGTCTTTGGTGCGTGGAAGCTCAAAACATTTCCCCGGAGGAGGGCAAAGATGAGCCGGCGTTAAAAGCCAAAGTCGACTCCCGCCTCCCTTCAGGCGTGGCGGACATGAGGCCCGCCGGCCGGCTCAAGGCGGTTCTGCTGGCCACCTTTGCGGCCTCCGTCCTGCTGTACCTGGTCTCCACGCGGGGGGGGAGCCTGCGAAGCCGCTCGGAGGGCGTCCGGGGTCCGGGGACCTTCGACAGGTTGGAAAAGTTGGAGGCCAACATTGAGAGAATACGTGAGTCCGTTTTTTTTTCGTTTTTAATTTGTTTTTGTCACCCCAATGAAGACGCTGGCATGTGCCACGCCCATCACGTCCCCCCCCCACCCCCACCCCCGTGCCATCTTGTGCAAAAGCGGGCCAAGCGGTTCTTGAATCCGCCCAACTAAGCATCGAAACGATCAACAGTGCTGCATTATTGCTTGCATTCATTTTCATTTTGAAGGAGTGGGGGGGGGGGTCATTCATTTATCAATTCATCATGAATTGATTCATTGAGTTGTTTTGATTTAAATGAAAATATTCCAACTGTAAATTATGTTTAAAAAAATATATAGTTAATTTGCATTCATTTAGCCATCCTGATGAAATGGATTCAGTAAAAATGTAATCATTATATTCTTCCTATTGTAAATTCAATTTAAATAATAATAACTATAATAAAATAAAATAATAAAAGTCCTTTAATCCTTAAATTGGTCCTTTAAAAACCGATTTTTTTTCAGCTGAATATCAAGGATGCGAATTGGATTGAATAGTTCTCAAACGTTTTGCAGTCAAGGCGGTGGACAAGCTGCAGCCGAAGGCGGCGGCGGCGGCGGCGGCGGCGCAGGGGAAAGCCGAGGGCGAGGCGGAAAAGAGGGAAAAGCCGGCGGTGAGGAAGGTGTTCCCCAACTCGGCCCTCTTCAAGAAGTGGGGCGAGGGGCTGAGCGAGGACGAGCAGAAGGAGGCCGAGGCCCTGTTCGCGAAGTACGGGTACAACGCCTTCCTCAGCGACAGGCTGCCGCTCAACAGGGAGATTCCGGACACCCGGCACGCCAGGTAGCCGGGGCGCAAACACCGACGCAACTGGAGAGCGGGTCGCTCCACCGGCGAGGAAATGGCCTGACCCCGTGGTTCTTGCGCTTCCTTCTCAAAAGATGCGCCGGGAAAAAGTATCCTGCCGACCTCCCGAGCATCAGCGTGGTGCTGATCTACCTGGACGAAGCGCTGTCCATCATCAAGCGGGCGATCCGCAGCATCATAGACAAGACACCCGCCGCCTTGCTAAGCGAAATCATACTGGTGGACGACCACAGCACAAACGGTACACGGTGACTCTAAGAGGGACGTCCGGGCATTTTCTTCCAGATCTCGCCTACGACTTTCGATAATCCACTGGTGTGCCGGTTTTAGAGCGCCTTGTTGTAGGCCATGAGTGTGCGCACATCAGCAAAGTCACACTTGACTTTCTCCATCTGGAACATTTCCAACGATACCGTTTCCGTTGTAACAATTGTTCACGTCCGCAGAGGACCTGAAGGAGAAGCTGGACCGCTACATCGGCGTCATCCACGAGGAGCGTCCGGGCCTGCTGAAGCGGGTCGTCCACAACCGGCAGCTGGGCCTCACCCGGGCCCGACTGTCCGGATGGAAGGTGGCCACCGGTGACGTGGTGGCCATCCTGGACGCCCACATCGAAGTCCACGTTCAATGGTTGGTGGCAAATGTTTGTGGTACTATTTACCCAAATGGAAGTAGAGAAACTTCTATCTACCGTCATTTCTCAAAAATAATGCGCACATTTTTCCCCAAGAAATATTTTCAAAAAGTTCATAGGGCGCGTTATATTTAGGTATGGGTGAAAAATTAAAAATAACAATCACATTGTATATTTGTATACAGGTGTGTAAAGTGGTAAAATATATATATATATATATATATATATGATAGTCGTATTCTTATGTTACACATTCATATTTATTACGGTAATGTGCGCACCCAACCTGAACTCCTGACCTCCTCGGGGACCTCGTATTTTATGACCGTTAGCGTAGCATGTTTGTTGCTACCGCACTAAAGATCATAAACGACTGCTCGCGAGTTTGTTCTAACTTAAACTAAGACAAAAAAAACATCAACTCCAACGGCTTTTAAATGAAATGTGTCACTGCTGGTGCCGATGACGCCGCCAACCCGGAAGTTGCGCCGCAGTCCGAAACAACGATAGCTCGCCTCAATGGCTTCAGGTGGTTATTAAAACGACGTAATATGAGCGTCATGGGCAAAATTACCCTCGTTCCCACCTACTTTGCGCTCACGTTGTTTTGATAGCCACCTGGCGCCATATTGAAAGCTACGGCGTCAGGCGGGCGAAAGGCTGCGCCGCTGCGGAACCAAAACTCTCGGGATTCAAAAAATGTCTCCCCAAAAACGCCACGGACGGCGCAGAGGGTGACATGCCCTGGGAGCAAAATATGAATTCGGGAGGCACCAGAACTGGACCAAGTCCACCAAAGGTCCCTACGATGGAGATTTTTCAGTTGCTTTTGAAGTCTTGGCCCGGGATGTGTAATGTAGAGGATAAACTGCACTATGCACAAACGTTTTATGCACAAATATTTGATGCAAAATATGCTCAAGTCAAACAGTGTTAAATATTTATTTAAGACTGTCATGTGTGTTATCAACAGTATTAATAAAATGTTACGCCATCGTGTCCTGTGGCCTGTCCCGAGATTATACTACGGCTACATCGGCATCATCAAGATTATTAATGATTGTTGTACGGACAGTTTTTCTTAAAAACAATACAAGTGCAAACCCAACAAAATATAAATACAGATAATTCCCAATATTTTGAGCATATGGGTAGCAGCAAATTGGTGGTGCGCATTGTACATTGGTAGAAGGGTTTTCTTTCTTTTTGTTGAGGTCAAATTTGGGGGCGCGCATTATATTTCAGGACGCATTATACTTGAGAAATTACGGTCATTTTTGTTGGTTCATTTTGGGGGCGCGCATTATATTTCAGGACGCATTATACTCGAGAAATTACGGTCATTTTTGTAGGTTCATTTTGGGGGCGCGCATTATACTCGAGAAATTACGGTCATTTTTGTAGGTTCATTTTGGGGGCGCGCATTATACTCGAGAAATTACGGTCATTTTTGTAGGTTCATTTTGGGGGTTGTCGTCAAGCATGACATCTCCACTCTGTCGTGAAATAGTTACGCACACATACAAAAACATTTCAGAAATTAAAAATATTTGTTCAACAGTACGCAACTTCCTAGCTGAAGCGTGTTGGCAATTAGCCATTAGCCAAAAAAATGTCCTCCGCGCACGTATTTCGCTATTTGTCTCAACACCTTCGTCACGTCCCACCACCGACGCCCGCCGGCGTGTTCAGGGCGGAGCCGCTGCTGGCCCGCATCAAGGAGGACCGGACGATCATCCTGACGCCCGTCTTCGATCGGGTCAATTACGACGACTTGACGGTGACCCGCTACGGGCCGGCGGCCGACGCCTTCGACTGGGCGCTGTGGTGCATGTACGAGTCCTTCAGGCCCGAGTGGTACCAGCTCAAGGACGAGTCGCTGCCCGCCAAGTGAGTCGCGTATTCCACGCCCGCCTGCCTCCAACACCCGCGACGATCGTTAGAATCGATTCGCAGATGAAATATATATATATAAATAAACGATACTTGGTCGATTCCCACGATTTGTTCTGATGTATCGGACGGCGATGTAGTCCAAATTATGTATATGTGTTTGAAAATACTGTATGAACAGGACACGGATTTTTAACGTCAATAATTTCCTGGCTAAATTAAGGTCAAGTGATCTGAAAATCATTTCCAGCTGTTTTCATTTTCATGCCGTTCCCGAGGAAACCGCAAGTCTAGTGTCAATTTGTCGTCGCTCACAAAAGGAGCCCGTCCATTATGGGGATATTCGTGGCGGATCGCAAGTTCTTCGGCGAGATCGGCGGCCTGGACGCGGGGATGAAGATATACGGCGGCGAGAACGTGGAGCTCGGCATCCGGGTAAGCGTCTTGAGAGCGCCCGGCGGCGGCGGGACCTTCGCTCAGCGCCGCGTTTGAGCCCCGCAGGTGTGGCTGTGCGGCGGCAGCGTGGAGGTCATCCCCTGCTCCAAGATCGCCCACATCGAGCGGGCCAGCAAGCCCTACCTGCCCGACCTCAGCGTCACCATGAAACGCAACGCGCTGCGCGTGGCCGAGGTGTGGATGGACGAGTACAAGCACAACGTCAACATCGCCTGGAACCTTCCGCTGCAGGTCGGTGCTTCTGAAAGCGGCTAACGTTTTGGACTTGAGCTGTAATGAGCGCTTGTCTGGAGCCAGTCCAGACAGAATTCAGCAAATATTGAACAATTCATCATAAACGAGGCTTCAAACGCTTTCATGCCGCGCCCGCTTCGGGTTTTACTCGCAAACTGAATTTGAAAAAGGACATCTCGAGTATTTAGAGGAGCCGCAGCTTTGCCTTTGAAAAGTCCGCTTAGCTTAACGCTAATAAACAACGGCGATCCCGGCTGACTTCGGATGAACTGTTGCCAGCCGGTTGCGAGGCGGACTTATTTCGAACTAACTCACTTTGAAACCCGAACCTCGTTTTGAAATTCTAATTCAAAACGCTAACCCAGTTTGGGATTCTGACAGCTCGTGATGGACTCTTCCCAGCCAATCAGAATCAAGTATTCACCAGGACCAAACTGGGACGGGTTCATCCGAAGTCAGCCAGGATCCCCTCCGGCGCCCCTAACCCAACCGGGACGGTTTTCAATTGGTTTGAAAGCGGGCTTCGGCTCTCCAAACTAAAAGCGCTCTGGAAAATGAACGGGTCGGGGTTAGGTTAGTTTCACCCGAGTCGTGATGAGTCGCCGCCCACAGTCACGATCACGACTCGGGGCAATTTAGAAAGTCCAATTCATGATGCGTGTTTTGGGGATGTGGGGGGACACCGGAGTGCCCACCCGGAGAAAACGGGAAGAACGCTTTGACGTGCTAACAGTTGTTTGTATCCAGTAGTTGCAGCAACACACGTAGACAGACACAGTTACAATTTTGTTCGGTTTGTTGTCTGTTTTTAAAGGGCCACTGTCATGCAACACGTGATTTTTAGTGTGTTATAAATGAAAAAAAAAACGGGAGCCGGTATGGACCCATCCATTTTTTCACCACAAAACACGATTTCGACGTGCGTGGCTTTTTGTAACTCCCGCCGTGAAAATCCTCTCGAGGGATTTGTTTTCGAGAAGAAGCAGGAAGTGACGTACGCGGCAGGAGCGCCCTCAAGCGGACTCGTTTGTTCCTATTAGTTTTACCTGCTGAATGATAGCTAATTGTTCCTTCGTGTTAGCCAAAATCCCGGCTCGTTACATTGCTGGAAATTGCGTGAACACTCGGGAGGATGGATTTACCCTTCAAAAGTTTCCAAGAGACCCGGTTCGTCGTGAAAAATGGATTGCACGGGTGCGCAGGACGAGAGCTTCGTGGGTTCCATACGACGGCGCCGCGGGAGGCCGTGATCCGCATATCATCCAAATATGGCTCGAAACATTGACAAGATCAATTTTCGAATGTTTATAGGGATGACATTTGACCTCTCAATGCCATCGAACAAACTCTGCACACCCAAAAGTATCCACCACGCCTTTGCTAACCGTGCCACGGTGTCATATTTCGCCGACATTTCAAGTCTACCGAAAGCTAGCACGGCGGCCATTTTGTGCGTCTCTCCTGCCCAGAACCACAGCGAGGACATCGGCGACGTGTCCGAACGGAAGGCGCTGCGGGAGCGGCTCGAGTGCAAGCCCTTCAGGTGGTACCTGGATAACGTCTACCCCATGCTGGACCCTCTCCTAGACCTGGTCGCCTACGGAGCGGTGAGCCCAAACGATCGCACGCATTGGCCGACTCGTCCGTTCTGTATCGACGTTTCACGTTGCAACGTAAAGCGCCGCGGTGCTTCGAGAAGGATCAGATGGCGCTCAAGTCAATCGGGACGATCCCCGCACGGCAGAAACTTTCATTGCTCATCTCTGCAGCTGATAAACCAGCTGAAACCGGATCTGTGCATCGACCAGGGTCCGGTCCCGGGCAGCACGCCCATCCTCTACTCGTGCCACTACTTTGCCCCTCAGGTCAGAGACTGATCATTTATCCAATACCGTTGGTATCCGCTTTCAGGTTCATGTACGAGCAGGCCACTTGTCCTCACAACAGTTTTTCCCGATATGCTAAAACTGTCCAGTTACTGTCCAGGAATATCAGACGGCAATAGCGGCAAACAAACATTACTTACATGCTAACTTGTCTTGACACAGCGCTGTTACTACCGCACCAACGGGCAGCTTTACGTGGGCGGCATCAAGTCCCACAAGTACAACAGCAACCGCTGCCTGGTGGATCCCGGCACCAGCGTCTACCCTGCGCTCTACGAGTGCAAGGTGGCCGAGCAGAAGAAGTTCCACATGTTGTGGGACTTTAGACAGGTACGCGGCGGCGGCGGTGGCGGCAGGCGGGGGATTAGCGAGACGCTACCAGTTTTGAACAATCCACCGACTACCTCTAGGGGACGTCCATCCAGAACCGGGAGACCAAGCGGTGTCTGGAGATCGCTCAGGGTCAAGACGGCTACTACCAGCTCATCGTGCAGCGTTGCACCGGTCAGATCTGGAACATACAGAATTACATCACAAATAGAGAGGCTCAAGGGTAACGAGGCAAACCAGTCGGGTGGGCCTGAATTGGAAGAGACCCCTTTGAAGGATTTTTGCACGACATGAATCTCAAGGATCGCTGACTGGTCCTCTCTCGAGTCAGCTACCGGTTGGTTGCCTCTTGTTGTTCTGACCGTGTGACGCGAGTTTAATAACGTAACGCTGTTGTTTGTTTGTTTGTTTGTCGCATAAGTTTGCATCGACGAGCCTCGTGAAGACGGGGTTCTTCTTGGCTTATCTAGTGAATAAAGTCCTTTATGTAACATGGGTTCCGGACTCTGTACACGCCAGAAGCATGGGGACGATAGTCGACCTTTCCGACCTGTCGATCACTCGTAGAATAATCAGCCAATCGGATTTGCAGCATTGTCTGGCCAGACGCGCCCCTGCCGCCGTGTTGTCCCACAAGCAATGCCGGTTGTCAGTAGCCCGTGCTTGGAAAAGTTCATGTTACGAAGAAAATGGTCGGGGAAGAAGCTATCCTGCTAGCTTACAAGGCTGCCCGCTTGATTCGTATTCCAAAGCCGAAAACACAGTTGAAAAAATAAAGAGTCTACGCTGGATTACGGCTCGCGGAAGAGCGCGCGTACAACTCAATGTGGGCAATATCAACAAATACTCTGACCCTGACATTGCGTCCCGCTCCGTCCAAAATCTTAATCCCGTGTACGTATCCTTGCGCGAGTGAAATAGTCGAGACCGCTCTGTAGAACTCTCTTGGACAAGTCTGACAACAACCTTTGGAATACGCCTTAGAGAATCGACTTCAAACATGTTCCGTTCGGTCGCCATTTTGGAAGCTTTTGTGGGACGTGGCAAATGGAGCTAAGGGAGGGCGGAGCTTAAGGTCGCCAGTCGGAAAGGTCCGTTAACGAGCCGCTGTTTTAAGGGCTTTGCCGCCATCTTGTAAACTGTAATTACATAACCCTTTTGGGGGTTTTGGAATTATTTGTACATTGTTACTATTCACAGAGGGGCTCTGTACTAATTCTCCACGAATGGCATGTTTTGCAGCTACTTTTGGAAGAAAACATTTTCTTTGTAAGCCCGACTGGATCACGTGTTTTTTGGAAAGGGTTGCCTGAGCTCCCTCCAAAAAAAAAAAAAAATAATAATAATAATAAATGTCTTTCAACATTTGCTTACCCACTGAATGCCTGGATCTGGATTTCTTTTCCAAAACATTTTTCTTTGTATTAAAACGTCGGCTGCGCGAGCTGTGACTGGCCACTTCATTAACTTTTGGACACATAAGTTGTGTCTGGATGAAGGTTTGGTGGAAGTATAACTTTATTATTTACATCATTTGTATTGTCTTACACATTCAAACAAAAAGAAAAAAAAAAAAAAAAAGAGAGGAACTAGTTTAAAAGGTCCAGCTTCCACTTGACGGCGCTTCTCATCGTAGGCGGAGTTGAAATCTCAATATCTGGAAGGACAAAATTTGAAAAAAAAAAAAAACATTTGAGTTTCTTTTGATTTAAAAAAAAAAAAAAAGTTATTTTGTTAAGGGTAGCACGGTGGAATAAGCTGGTAAAGCGATGGCCTCACAGTTCTGAGGACCCAGGTTCGATCCCGGCCCCGCCTGTGTGGAGTTTTGCGTGGACTTTCTCTGGTTTTCTCCCACATCCCAAAAACGTGCAACATTAATTGGACGCTCTAAATTGCCTCCTGCCGGTAGACAGCTGGGATAGGCTCCAGCACTTCTCGCGACCCTCGTGAGGATAAGCGGCCAAGAAAATTGGTGGATGAATGGACTATTGATTGACATTTGAAAATGACATTATAATACACGTTCCTTTCATGAATTTGGATTGGCGGAACTTAATTGTAAACCCCCGCGTCACAGCCAGGGGGGAGCACTACCCGTCGAGCGATGACGTGAGACTCGCTGACCTTGTTGTGACATCGGCGCCGTCTGCTGCTGAAAGGACGCCGTGATGCTGTTTGCCGTTGAATTTGGTCCGGTCATCTGAAACGGAGCGACCACGCAAAGTCACATTTGTTTCCATTTTCTTTGTCTTTTTTTCAGCCGGAAATATTAAAATCAATTACGGAATTTCCATTTTTGGAGACTATTAGACTCTTTAAAGGCCAAAGGTTTTGTCTCAGCACTATGGGGGGTGTGTGGGTGTTTTTTTTTTTTTTTTTAGTGTGTTTGCATTTTTAAATGGAGATTAAAGAGGTGATTTTTTTTTTTTTTTAAATTGTCCATTTATCTCTGCAAAGCATTTTGTGTTGCATTTTCAATGTAAGAAAAGCGATTCATCATATTTTGGTTTGAATGCTTTGCTTTTTTGCATTAAAAAAAAAAAAAAACTTAAAAATGGACAACAAGGGGTTCTGAATTTGATATTTTGATTTTATTTTAAATACAATTATAAAAGAAAACTAGTTCGAATTTCCTTTTTTAAAGTCAGATTAATTTTTTTTAAATATAAAAAAACATTTTATAATAAAAAAAAATGACTAAAGTTTAGTTACATCAATAGCTGTGCTATTTACAATGAATTACAAATAAAACATTTCACTTATGTACATGAATCTCTTCAATTTGTATATTCAAAATTTAATAAGAAAACATTAAAAATATTGTCACTGATTATTTAAAAAAAGGCTTGCACCAAGGGTTATTCACAAACAAAACCATTTTATTATTTTTTTAAATACAATTGGAAAAGAAAACAAGTTCAAATTTCCTTTTTTAAAGTCAAGATTTTTTTTTAAATATAAAAAACATTTTAAAATGAAAAAAAAAACCGCTGACTAAAGTTTAGTTACATTAATAGTTGTGCCGTTTACAATGAATTACAAATAAAACATTACACTTATTTACATGAATCTCTTCTATTTGTATATTCAAAATTTAATAAGAAAACATTTAAAATATTGTCACTGATAATTTAAAAAATGTTTGCTGCAAGGGTTATTCAGAAGCAAAACCATTTTGTGTTCATGTAAAGTTCATATTCGCATTTAATCTTATATTGAAAATATCCATGCAATTTTAAAATATAGAGGAAAATGTCATTTAAGATTTTGTATAAAATTTAAATGATACAAATTTTTAAGGTTTTCTGCATCCATCATGCAATCCGAAGGAATATCATTTTTAGTTATGATTCCAGACTTTTCTTTTTTTTTTTTTTTGGGGGGGGGGGGGGGGGGGGAGAATTCTAAAAACTTACCGGCGCGCGGCTGCTCGGCGTGCCCCGCGGCCACACTTCCGGGACGGCCCCCTCCATGGCGCGCAGGGCGTCGTCAAAGACGCCCTGCAGCTCCTCGGCTTGCTTGTCCAAGCGGAACAGCGCCAGAGCCTTGAGCAGCGCCGCGACCTCCTCTGCGGAAAAACACCGACCGACGTCCGCAAACGTGACGCCGGCGCCTCGAGCGGACGCAAGTGAACGCTCACCTCTCGTCTTGTCCACGGAGGTGACGATCTCTCCGAGGGCGTACGTGAGCGCCTGCTCCTCGGCGGGGTTTCCTTCCTTCAGGCTGAGCTTCTTCCTCTCGGCCTTGCGGCGGTTCTTTGAAGACCTCCTGTGTCGCGGCGAGACGCTTTTTAAACATTTCATGAGAGATTCCGTCCGGACTGTCCAGCACGATATGGATCAAATTTTAGATTTAGATTTTTTTTTTGGGGGGGGGGGACAGCAGTTAACATTTCATTCAATTGAAAATGTTTTTATATGCAATGTTCTCCAACCATAAATCCATCTTCTTTGCCGCTTATCCTCACAAGGGTCGCCGGGCAGGAGGCGGGGTGCACCCTGAACTGGTCGCCAGCCAATCGCAGGGCACATAGAGACAATCACACCTTGGGGCAATTTACAGTGTCCAATTAATCTCGCACGTTTTTGGGACTGGAGTGACCGGAGAAAAGCCACGCAGGCCACGGGGGAGAACATGCAAACTCCACACGGGCGGCGCCGGGATCGAACCCGGGTCCTCAGAACTGGGAGGCCAATGCTTTACCAGCCGACCCGCCTCAACCCATAAAATGAAAGGGGGAAAAAATAAAAATAAGATCTTGGTCCACCATTGTTTATATTTGTTTCATCAGTGTCATAAAGTACGAGATTTTTCATCAAGCACTTATAAATGAACAAATCTCTCCATTTATATTACATGTTGAATGATAATTAAATTAGTAAAATGTGGATTTAAATACTACAATTTCAATAAAAGTTTAAAATTATTTTAATGCAAGGTCAATTAAAAAGGACCGTTGTAGCTTGAAATGTTTTGATTGGAAAAAAAATTATACAATTTTATTAGATATTGAATTATTTTCCATTTAAATCCCTCAATCAATCATTTCTTTTAGAATTAATGCAAATAAATTTAATAGTAAAATGTATTATTATTATAATTTCAATTGAATTGTGTATATATTTTTCACTGCATTTTTTTTCCCCTGGGGAATTATTGTTGAAAATTGTCAATTATGGATTTACCCATAATTATTTTCCTTCCCTTTTAATCTTTTAATTTAAAACATTTTCAATACTGATTTTGTATTTACCCATTCATTTAACCAGAATTTTTTTTTTTTTTTTTAAATTAACGAGAGACACTTTGGACAGCCATCATATTCAACAGCATCAATGCGCACTTAAATCACAGTGCAGATTTAACCACATCAAAAAATGGATTTAATGTGCGTGTGTGTGTGTGTGAGTGCACACATCTTACGAGGAGACACGCGAGTTGCTTTGCGAGTACTTGGAGGCGCTCACGACGCCGCTGGCCTCAGAGTAAAGCTCGGCGTCGGCGCAGTCCGGCCCGTCGTCTTCTGCAAGGGGGACGTGGCCTTTGTTACCGTGGCGACTCCTCACGCCAATGTCCCCCCCACCCCCCCCCCGTCCTCACCCGCCACGTTGCTCCGGGCCTTGTCCTCCTTCCGCTGACGCACCACCGCGAGACGCGTGCGGTGGCGTGCGAACGCGGCCGCCTGCGTCTCCACCAGGAACGTCTGCGTGCTGGCCGCTGGTGTCAGAAGAGGAAAAACAAAAACAAACAAACAAAAAAAAATGTTAGATTGAAGGGTTCACTTTTTGGAAAAAGAAGTTGGAGACAAAACAGGTTCTTAAAGTTACCTTCAACCAGGGCGGGTTTCAAGTCCGTCTCCGTGATGTCAGCCCTGTCGTGCGCGTGAATCTCGAGCACGCGACAACCTCAGTTAACTAACAGCAGAAGGAAACTGAACCGGGACAAACGTCAGCACTGCACGGCTGCGTTCACGACGCCGGCAGTGGGGTTGAAGCAACGCAACGCAGGCGGGAAGCGGTTGTCGGGAATGGTGCCGACAAGTGAAATTCATGTGAATGAATTATGAATTGGGGAATGTGATCCTACAGAGCTCGTGCACGTGACGTCACCATTTCCACGGCGCCATATTGCAGGTGGAAAAGAGCTGCTCGGCATTGAGCCGGAGGAGAATATTCACAATGCCCGAGACTTGTTCTGCCCTTGGTTGTCACGACAGACGAGACAGATATTCAAATAGATTTATTCTATAGCATAACAGATGAAAAGACCAGAAAAAAAAAAAAAAATCTATGTATTTCGGGAATTAAACGTGATGGATGGTGCCCAACCAAAATACACACGTGCCCGTGTAGCCATCGCTTCATTTCAGGTCAGAATTATTCTTCTCAATCTCAAATTCACAAGAAGTATTTATAATGCTAAGTTGCGTTTATTATAAAAAAAAAAATTAAAAAAAAAAAGTAATCTCCAATCTACACGGAAGCGTGTTGCGGCTACATGTTCATCTTTGGTAAACCTCTCGCCGAAAGACATTTTTTTTTAAATTAATTTAAAGAATTAAAAAAGAAAACAAAGTCAGTCATACAGAGGTTGACGTCGGTTAACATGTGGCCGCAACGCGCTTCCATATACGGGGGCTGAAGCCTATCCCAGCTGTTTCTTTTCTTTTTTTTTTTTTTAAACGTACGCATTGGACTCATTTGAGAACAATGCATATTTTTAAAAAAAAAAAAAAAAAAAACATCTGTCACAGAGAGGTTTACTGAAGTTTAACGTGGGGCCGCAACGCGCTTCCGTGTACGAGGAGCCAATCGCTTGTTTTTTCCTCCAATCGTAGTTAATGAATGCGGGTTTGTGTAAAACCAGGCGTCATTTATTTAAAATATTGGTATTTGTATTGAAAAAAATCGGCGTGGCTCCATCACAATGTGGGATTTATTCTTGATTGAGAACAGATCAGGCAACGAAGCATTTGTATGAGTTGGGACTTTTCTACGCTTTCAAACTCCTCCGCGTAAATCTCGACGACTTCCTCACCAGATCCAGTAGTCCAAGACAAGCGGAAACAGGTTAACGGTCCAATTTCTTATCGGGGAAAACATCGACTTTGCCATTAAATACAGTATGGGTCCTCTGTGCCAAGTGTCTCTCATTTTTCCACGTACCTTCGTTTATTATCATCTTCCAAACGTTTGACGGTATTGGACAAAACTCTGGGCGTCGTGCTATAAGTCGGATTTCCGTGTTTGACCGGCGCTTCCGGCCAGTGACGTGATTTGATGACGTAGGTGCACGAGCTCGATAGCCGGTGATCTCCGCGCAGCGCTTGTGGGACCAAATATATTCGTTCAGTGCTGCATTTGCACGGATAAGGAATTAGCATTTTTTTTTTTTTTTGCCACTGCCATGATTGTGAACGCAAAGTGCGTTTGTGCACTTGATTTGTTTTCCACCAACCAGTCGTAGCGCCTCCTCCCAAGCCCCGCCGGAGATCAGCGCCAAAATGGCCTCCTCGCAGTCCTGCAGAGCCACGGAAACCGCAGTGAACAATCTGTACAATTATTGGTAGCAAAGATGTGCTTTGTGTGAAGCACCTACTTTAGCGTACTGGTCCAGCAGCACGGCTGCTTCCGTGTAGCGTCGCTGTTCGTTCAGCTTCCCTGACAGAAAAATATGAAGTCGCTAAGCAGCTGGTCGATACCGTGGAGATGTTGACACGGACCTCGCCTTGGCCGGTTGCTGTGCTATGTCAAGTTTTTTCTACTTTCTAGTAGAAGATTGAAGGTTAATTCTGAACACAGCCACATTATTGTAATTTCCGGCCTATAAACACCAATTTTTTCCCCCCCCACATGCTTTCAACCCTGCCGTTTATGCGGTGATACGACTAATTTGTGCATTTTTTTCTAACGGCCGCAAGGGGGCACTCGAGCGGAAAAGGTAAAAGTGAGACCAGTGGAATATATCTGCCGAGGAAGTGACTTTTACTGGTATGTTGTTGTTGGCTTTTTTTTTTCCAACCGGTCCTGTTTGCGGTGTGCTAGCATGTTGCTGCTGTGTTACTGCCATGTCTCAGTGATTTTTACCGGTATGTTGTTGTTTTTTTTTTTTAACCGGCCCTGTTAGCATGTTGCTGCTGTGTTACTGCCGTGTCTCAGTGATTTTTACCAGTATGTTTTTTTTTTTTTTTTTAATTGGCCCTGTTTGTGCTGTGCTAGCGTGTCGCTGGTGTGTTACTGCCACGTCTCAGTGATTTAAGTATGTTTTTTTTTGTTTTTTTAAACCAGCCCTGTTCATGCTACCGTGTTGTTGCTATGTTAACCTGAGCTGAGCTGAGCTAAGGTATTAAAACTTTAAAAACTCTTTCTGTGTACCGTCTTTCTTTGTAAATATCTCGTGTTTCAATGTGGGCAGTTGCGGCTTATGTATGTACCGAATGGTATTTCCTTCACAAATGTACTGGGTGAGGCCTATGATCAGGTGCGCAAAATTTTCGAAGAGGGCGCGTGGCGTACAATTGTTCAACCACATTATCGCAGTTGTTCATTTGTACTTCACAAGTTCACATTAACTGTGCAAGTGAAAACATTTCAAAACTTTTACTATCTTATTGTATACCACAAAAACCTGATCCACGAACAGGATTGCGTAGACATTTTATATCCAGGATAAAGTAAGTTTCTTTCGGCTTGTCCCGTTAAGGGTACATGATATAAAAATTGCAAATGATGCATCTTGCAATCCGGTGACCCCAGTTTGCAAACCTGTGTGAAGGTCTGAGTGCTCCCGGTGGTGAAAAGTCTCCTTGTGATTAATGCGCATGCGCGTATATTTTGTAAATTTCAGCCCAGTCTGAAACATCCGCATCCATGCTTCACAACGTGTGCCATTCGACAACTTGTCGCCGAGTGTTCGTGTTCGCTATGGACGTCTCCGAAAGACAAACACAGCGAACGTACATATGTGTGTATATCTTTTGTTTTAAGGTTAGGTTAGTGTTATGATATAATGTATACGTATAACGTACGTTAGCTCCCTCGATGTAGAAGAAGGGGAACTATGAGACCAGAGGGATTTCCCAGTAAGCGCCTGCTACGTACCCAGAGTTCCCCCGTTAGTAACGCATGCGCATTCATCACAAGGAGACTTTTCAGCACGGGGGAGCGCTCAGATCGTCACACCGACAAAGCGGCCAGCGGTCACCTGCCAACTCTCGGGCCAGCAGGGCGAGCTGGTCGTCGGCCATCTGGATCTGCTGCGCCACGCAGACGGCGTTCCTCCAGCTGGTGGCGGCGACGAAGGCCTGCAGGGCGCCGTCCAGTTCGCCGCATCTCCACAGCAGCAGGCCGGCCTGCTCCGCCTGCTGCTGATCCAGCAGGTGCTTGGCGTAGGCGCGGCTCAGCGCCTTGGGCGGGGGGACACACACACACACACACACACACACGTCAAAAGCAGTTCTGAGCAAAAACCGAGCGGGCCCCCGGGGGGGAAATGTGGCGTACCTTGTAGTGAGCGCCGTCGGCCGGGTAAAGACGCAGCGCTTGGGCGTACAGTTTCTGCTCCTTCACAAGCTGCAAGACTTCAGGGAAATGCTCCTCTCCTAAAACGAAAAGGTGTGTACGCGTCGAGTACTTTTTCGCCCACATTTCAAAGTGAGACAAAATGGAGGCCTACCAGACTTGCTGAGGTGGACCAGCGCCTTGCCGTAACGTTTCAGGTGTTTGTCGATGGTGTAACGCTGGTAGTGGGTTTCCAAGCCCTTCAGCATGTTCAGGAACGGGAGGTACTCTTTGGGGTCCTGCACGCAAAAGTGAGAAAAATATTCAAGGCAGCCACCGACAAATACCGATCCGTCCATTTTCCAAACCGCTCATCCCAATCACTGGGCAAGATCGACAAACAACCTTCCGCACTCGCACGTCTTTGGCACCTTTTGCGATTTCTCCGCCACCATGAGCACCAAGTCGAAGTCGTACGTCCCCAGCGAGTGGTCGTACAGATCGTTGACGTTGACGAGGAAGAGGAGGTACTTCAGCGCCTCCTCGGCGTTCACGCCGCCGTCCCCATCGGGAGGATTCACTGTCAACGGCGTAGCCAAAGTTGCTTAGAGCGGCTTCCGGTATTTTGCGTTTAGTGGACTAAAGCGGTGCAGGACATCAGAGTTTTCCCCAAAAGTGTGTCGCTAACCCCGAAGCGTGTGGACTTTTTGCAGGGCGATCTCCAGCTCGGGCGTTGTCTTCTTCACGTGCGCCGTCAGGATGGACAGAAAGAACCTGAAAGCAGACGCAATTGAATTTGTGAGTATTTCATTTGTGGAAAAATCTGAAGTACATTTTTATTCAAATAATATAAAATCCATTGGCACAAAGACAGACCTCTTCTCCGAGGAGAAATACATATTTTCAGCAGGGTCTAGTAGGTCAGACTTATTGTAAAAATTGCTGTATTATTGTATTAAAGTTTTACATCACCTCAAGAAAAACTACAAATTGGTTCAAAATCAATTTCATTACTATTATTTCTTTTGCTTAAGCACAAGAAAAACTCAACATTGTGTTTAAATTCATAAAATATTAAGTTAATTTTATTTCAAAGGGAATAATGTTTTTAGGTTTCTTTCTGTTTAATTTATTTTCATGATGAAAACATCATTTAAACTTTAAATCGTTAAGTTATAATACAAAAAATAATTCATATATTAATTCATAATAAAAATGGATTAAAAATAAAAAAAGTGTTTACAATAAAAATGAAGGGACCTTATAAAGGTTAAAATAGAAATGTAGCTTTCTGTTTGAAAAAAAAACTGTGGCAATGAAAATAGCAAACAAATTTAGATGAAAAAATGTATATAAAAATACATTAAAACAAAACAAATCTTAAGTCTCCTGGACAGACATTTTTTTTTTTTTTTTATTAAATTGCATTTTTTTTTCTTTCCCCATCCCTTTTTTAATAAGCAAAAGAGTCTAATGGAAGCTTGTCACTGACTTGTTGGGATCTGTGGCCTCCATGACGCCGCGAAGAGCGTCGCACACCAAGTCCACCTTCTTGCAACCGGAGACGGGGGGCCGCTGCGAAGGCTGCGGGCGTCCTTCGGGGCGGGGGTACATGCTACTGGTGGTGTCCTCCTCCCTGGTGAGGGGGTGAGGGATGGTCCATTGTTCAAAACTGAAATTAACTCATCGCAGGCGGTCTTCACGTGACAATCGTGGACTGACCTGAGCTCTGTGAGGAACAGGTTGATGCTGTTGATGGAATCGAGCTGCGTCAGAAACGTGGACGTGTTTTCCAGGAACGCCTGAAGCCAGCACATGGGCGTGGACAACAGAAGTTGAAAAAATTTAAATTTAAAAAAAAAAAAAAAAAAAAAAAAAATAGGCCTTTCACCAAAAGTAAAGGCCATCATAACTCCACATTTACTTAACCTTTATAGTGGCAGGAGAAATACTTTAATTTGGTTTTTTTTAAATTATATATTTTCTCGTTATAATAAATTTTCATTTGAACTGAAAATAATTCCAAATTATTCTTTTCTTCTATTTTTATTACATTTTCAATCCTTCAACTTTATTTGTGCTGAAGAAAAACTTGAATGTTTTAAAATATGTAATTTAAAGTTTTTCAGCCCTGAAGAAAAAAAAAGGCATTTTTAATTTGAAAAACTACAAGTAATTTATTCTATTTCTAATCTGTTTGCATTCATTTTTTTATTTAACTTTGATTCAACCAGAATTTTTTTTATACATTTCATTACAATATATTGTTTCACTCTTTCATTAGGAGGAAAAATATATATAATTTCTTTTTAATCTATATTTGATCCAAAGAAAACAAAATAGTTTCTATTTTTATTATTGTATTATTGTATTGTATTAGTATATTATTATTTTATTATTTGTAAAAGCCATTTTTGTTCTGATAATTTTAAATAAAAATTATGATTCTTTTCCTTTAAAAATCTTAATTTATTTTTCATTTAAGGTTTAATAGCGCAGGAGACAAACTTTTCAAACCCCCCCCCCCCCCCCCCCTCTTTCTTTGTAATTGACCAGGAGTATTGGTTTTAATTTGTTTAAAAACAATGCAAACTTTATCGGACAAGGGAAAATAAAAAAATGTTTAAAAAAATTCTGGTACCAGACCATTGTCATTTTAAAACTTCCCTCAAGTAGTAATCCACAAGAAGAGGACTTTGTGCGCTACCTTTGGGTTGTGGTCGTAAAGAAGGTTGAGGTTGATGCGCAGCTTCCTCATACACTCGAAAGCTTCCCCGAACCTCAAACTGCGAAACAAACCACAGCAGTAAACGAATGAATCTTTGACTCCTGTACGTCGGCCCTATTGGACTGCCGGCCCGCGTTCTACTCACTCATCAAGCCACTGCCTGAGCTGAGCCAGCACCAGAGCTCGATGGTGGACCGCCTCCAAATTCCCACGCGGCATCTACCCACACAAAAGGGGTGAACATCTGCAGGTGACGGCCAACCGGCAGTTGGTGGGCGTTTCGGAGCTCACCTGTAGGACCACTCGCATGTCTTGCGGCACCACTGTGACCACGCGGGACCCCCGCTCCACTCGCCGCAGGGTCTCGTCATTCTGCCCGCCGTCCTGGGCCAAGGCTGCCTGCAGCCCTGCGAGGGGGAAGTTTCATTTTCATATCGCTCTTGTTGTTGCTGGGTGAAATAAAATCCCTCATTTCTTCGCAAAAATAGATGTTAGATTTCAATAGTTCCTCCGGTAGCAGATGACGCCACAGCCTCACGGAGATGTGTTGAGAAATAATGCAGTTATACTCTAATTTAAAGGCATTTTTTGATCCAATTTTCTATGGTTGGTATCACAAAAAAAAAAAAAAAAAAAAAAAAAAAAAACGTTCCCCTAACACAAAGAAATCTCGATTTCTTTGGACCACATCATCGGATTTTAAAATTCTTGCTGCATTATACACCAGTTGAATCTCTCTCTCTCTCTCTCACACACACACACACACACACCCCCACCCCCCCTGTGGCGAAATTACTATTTATCGGTTTTCGAGCGTCTTGGTTTTCAAATGAAAAGCCGTACTCGAATGCCCCGGCAAAACCCGGAAATAACAGAATGCGCGCGGCCAGACCAGCTGACCCACGACCTGCTGTGTTGTAAATTCCCACCCGCCGGAAAGAAACGCGGAAATAACAGAACGCGCGCAGCCCAACCAGCTGACTCACCCACGGCGCGCTTTGTTATTGTCACTTCGAACGAACGCCCGAAAAAAAAAAAAAAAAAACGGAAATAACATAACTCTCGCTGCGGTTGATTCGGTTTTCGAACAAATAGTCCAAGGAGCGCAGAACGGCGGGGAGAGACTTTGAACCACGGAAACAGAGAATCAATTCATTCCCCAGTCTACTCTTCGTTACAGGCTTAGCGAAAGAAAAAGAGCAGTCCGGGCGAAGGGTACCTGTAGGCCCGAGCGCGCTCAGTCGAAGGCAGCGGCACGTGTGCGAGTGCGTGGTGACTACCAGGAAGTCGTCGCACACGGCGAAGGACGACACGTTGGGGGAAAGCTGAGGGGGAGAAGAAGAAGAGCGTCAAATGAAGTGTCAGCCGACGAAAGCGAAATGGCAGCTTACCTCCACATCTGCGGCGAAAAGGTGAGATCTGTCAGTCAGGCCCAGCACACACGCCTGAGATAAAGTCAGAGTTGTTTTAAAATTCTAGCTGAAGTTTGTTCTTGTCCGTTTCCGTTTATTTTATTTTTACCTGGCCATCCACACTGCAGAGCGCCATCTGAGGGCAGGGCGTAGGGAAATTGACGAGGCACCCGCTGGAGTCGCGCCACTCCTCCAAAGAGAGCTCGGCACAATCTACAGAAAATGTGATTTTCCTGATGCGTCCGTCCTCCAGCTGCAGGGCCAACGACCGCGTGCTACAGCAGCAGACCAAGCCGATCACGACACCGTCCACTTCCAGCCGATATCTGCAGCAACAAAAAAAAAAAAAAAAAAAGGAAAAATCAAGTCACGATCCCGCTAACGAATAATTTTGCCCGTCATCCATCTTCTCATTGGATACCTGACGGAGAGCGCGTCGCTGTCCTGGCTCGGACGCAGCACCAACAGGGCAGAAGAGGTCGGCACCGGACCCGAGCCGACGGCCACGAAAAGATCGTCCTGGAGCCACAGCAGATGTCGCAGGGACAGCGGCACCTCCTGGGGAAAGGCGACACTGCAAAGACAAAAAAAGTTCAACTTTAAAAAGATGGATTAGCACTTTCGCGGGTACGTTGATAGCGACCGGCGGTTTTTGTTACCTCAACGTTTTCTGGAGGACCAGGGGACGGGTCACGGTTCTGAAACCATTTGCTCCTTTGTCGGGTTCTCCTCCAGAATCTGCTCAACCCAAAGATGTGAGCAACGTTAGCATTTGTGCCAAAGTTCCACAAAGTGTTGTGCTTGATGTTATTTTCTTAGAAAAAGTCAAATTTAAGCACATTATTAAGTTGAATATTTTCAAGCTTGTTTAAACCTCTGCTACATAGTGTGGATATTAGCGGTGGTGTTCCACAAGCATTTGTGCTAGGTCCACTATCATTTACCTTTGAAGTCAAATCAGTTCAATTCTGTGGGGGAAAAAAACTGAACTTCTTCCATGCTATAGCAATTCATGAAGAATTTGTTTGATAATGATTTTGGAGACCCACCTTGGTGGTAAACGGCTATGCTTCCATTAGCGGTGAGTGCTGCCAGCTGATTGGTCCGCTGAGGTTGACAGAGGAAGGTCACCTGATTGACAGGTGAGCTGAGCTGGAGTTCAAAGGAGCACATGGGTGGAGGAACAATGTTTTGCCTGAAGCAGGTCACCAGGATCTTGTCTGGAGGGGGATTGATTATGTAGATTATCATTTTAATTCACGGCCTTCCTTTGATCCTCACCTCCGTCGATCACGGCTACGTTGGCGTTGTCCAAGGCGTCCGTCCGCTGGCTCCTTTCTGTCGTCCAGCCCCAGTCATAGGCCAGGTAGGTCCAGCCACGGGTGACCAGATGCAGTCGCAGGGGCTGTTCGGGGTCCCAGCAGATGCACGCCGGAGCCTGACTTGGGTCTGTGCCGAAATCCAGACTCTGCTTGAGGTACCAGTGGTAGTTTCCGACCGTCCACAGCTGTACTGCAGTTGGGAGACGGGATAACGTTCGTGTCTGAGGTGTGTCGGAAATATAATAAGTGGACTGGACTCACCGCAAGTGTTGACGCGACCATCTTGGCCCCCTGTTAAATCCTCAAACCAGACAGCCAGTACCTTGGAGTCGTTGCTCCACAGAAGCTCCTTCACCTGATTGGGGGGGGGGGGCAGGAGAGATCACGCTTATCCTCAGAAGCACAGAATAATATATTTAAGATGCAAGTGCCTTGGCCTGGTCTTTTCTCAGGGGCAGGGTGAAGTCTCCGTGCAGTAGGCCGTTCTTCTCCATGAAGACGACGCTCTGCTTGTTGGGATGGCGTTGCGTGCTCGCCATCAGGCTGCCGGAGGGTCTGAAACATGAATTTGTTTTTTTTCCACTTCTGCATTATTGCACAGGAATTTCCACACTCCTGGAAATAATATCAATCTTGAATCATAAATAAAAAAAGAAGTACAAACTTCCAGGACAGCGCTTGCTCCAGTCCATCGACGGGCTCGCTGGTGGCCTGCAGGACCCCCTCCCTGTTCCACACCCGCACCTTGCGGGCCCCCGTCTGCGGGCAGATGGCACCGACGGCAAAGAGCTGTCCGTCCCCTCGCCAGGTGACCCGGGGCCGGCGGTCGTCCCACTCCGCCGCTGGCTTCACGTTCTGCATGCAGTACAGAGACAATACAGCCTTCGAGGTCTACAATTCAGTTGATTCATTTGTTCGTTAAACTTTTATACATCCAGCCAGGTAAGACATCCATCCATCCATCCATTTTCTTAGCCCGCTCATCCTCAAAAGGGTTGCGAGGAGTGCTGGAGCCTATCCCTGCTGTCAACAGGCAGGAGGCGGGGTACACCCTGAACTGGTCGCCAGCCAATCGCAGGGCATATGGAGACAGACAAGAGTCACGCTCACAAATCACACCTACGGGCAATTTTGAGTCTCCAACTAATGCACGTTTTTGGGGTGTGGGAGGAAACCGAAGGGCCGGGAGAAAACCCAGGTAGGCATGGGGAGAACGTGCAAACTCCACACAGGCGGGGCTGAGATTTGAACCCCCAGTTGTCAGAACTGTGAGGCGGCTCTCAAAAATGTCATTACAGACAATATAAAGTGCATATTTTTTAAGGAAGAATTACTTTATTTGCAAGAGGTAAGTAAGGCTGTAACAATAAATGTGCAAAAAGTAAAGGACTGCAACATCACGCTGTGTCAGCTGGTAAAGCGTTGGCCTCACAGTTCTGAGGATCCGGGTTCGATCCCGGCCCTGCCTGTGTGGATTTTGCATGTTCTCCCCGTGCCTGCGTGGGTTTCCTCTGGGGACTCCGCTTTCCTCCCACATCCCAAAAACCTGCAACATTAATTCTGACACTCTAAATTGGCCCCAAGTGTGATTGCGGCCGTTTGTCTCCATGTGCCCTGCGACTGGCTGGCGACCAGTTCAGGGTGTACCTCTCCTCCTGCCCGTTGACAGCTGGGATTGGCTCCAGCGCTCCCCGCGACCCTTGTGAGGATAAGCGGCTAAGAAAATGGATGGATGTATCATTTTATTCCAGACTGACAAACCTGAGCCTTCTTCTGCGCGGCCTCTTTTCCTTCTGAGCCGTGAAATTGCGTTTCCTTCTTGCCCCAGCCCACTGTGATGAACTTCCCTGCCACGTACGAGAATATTTTAATATACAATCTTTCGGATGCCATTTATTCTTAATTCACAAATGATGTGCTGTACCTTCCCCAAAGCCATCCTGATGAATCGCAAACTCTGTGATGGGCTCAAAGCTTTTGGTCATCATGATGACGGTTTCCTGACCTGTGAGGACCAAAATACGACTTTTTAACTTTTTGCTCTTTAGAGTAACGAAACCCAAATTTATTGCAGGCGATCACTTCCAGACCCAGACGCGACACACGCATTTCAACACAAACAGAAAACACATTTTTCGAACGGCTGACCGGTGGTGAAAACAACGAGCTCTTCATCAGGACTCCAGCTCATGGCGGTCAGCCCGCTGTCCACGCTCCCGACGCACTCCAACTGCCCGGACACGAGAAGTTCAACATCCGTTTCACGCCCGACGCGCTGGCGAAAATAAACCAGAGAAACACACCTGTCCCGTGTTGAGGTCAAAGATGACGACATCACCGCCGGCCGTGGCCAAGCACGCGGACTCGACCTCCGCCAGGTCCTGCAGCCCGACCACGCATCCGCTGCCGTCCGCCGGGAGGTAACCGTCCGCAGTCAGCGAGCCCTCGCTTACCACCTACGACCGGAGAAAAGCCATCAAATCAATTAAAATGCAGCCATTAGTCACTGAAGTGTATTTACTGTGATTGGTTTTCTGAATCCCGTCACCCTTGTGATTTAATGGTATGGGAAACTTGAATGAATCCGATACCTGTCCGGTGTGAGGGTTGAATTCTGCGATGGAGTGCTGGGAGGCTATCAGTACCGTGCCAGGGTCGACGCGGACCGACAAGCATTGCGGCGAGCCTGGACCCCGAAGCTCTGAACTGTGCCGGCTCTTCAGCAGCTTTAAGTTCCTCATTGCGACTCAGGACACGACACCTGCACAAAAAAAGGAAATCAAGATGTTATGATTCTAAACAATGAAAACTGCATATAATGGCACACACATTTGAATGTTTGTGTAAACAAAGTATTCATTTAGCAACTGGAATTGGAATGGTCTATTTTCCATTATAATTTCCTCAAAAGTTTTTTTTTTTTTTTTTAAATGGAACTGAAGATGCTAACACTTGTCGCTTTTTCTGTGTATTGAAGCAAATACAAACATTAGCAAAAACCTTGCTAAAGCAATGGTTGAGAAGAGACAACACCTTGATTATTTATGTTCGATTTTAATTTTCACCAATTGATTAGTCACATTTCCCAAATTATAATAGAGGCATTTTTTTTTTGTCGATGACTTCACACAGTCCCTTCACTTTGGTGCGGGATCAATTCCCACTTAGTGACGCTGTGAATGCGAGTGCTGGAGTTTGTCCGTGTCTTCATGTGCCTTGCGACTTACTGGCGAGCAATTGAGCCTGTCGTTCGCCAGAAGTCAGCCGGGATAAACTCCAGCACGCTCGCGACCTGAGAGAGGAATTGTACGGAAGATGGAAGATTTACTTGACACGCCGTGTCCGAAAATGGAACTCTGCTGCTAACTTGCTGCTAATCGCGAGCCTTTCCCTCCCAAAACGACGACCAAATAGCAACAAAATTTTCATAAAATGGAATAAAATCAGAACTCACCGGCAGGTGCGCTTTCTTGGAGTTTGCGGTTGTTGGAGTGCAACATCAACTACACATGTCGCGACGTCAACCTCGTAACCTTTCACCCTTGACGTCACATCTTAAATCTCAGCTCAATGTCGCCCCCTGGACTCGTGGAGGACAGCTGGAAATGAAAACCGAGAAAAAAAAAAATTGCATTTAGATTTGTATTTTTTTAATGTAGCAAAAATAATCTCCTGGTGCTATGAATGAAATTGTGTGGGAAAGTAAATATAATAATTTTAAAAAATCGTATTTTTTTTTGTGAATGGACCACGTTTGGTCAGGTAATCTCGCGAGTTTACAGATGTGCTGAGTGATTGAGTGATTCGCTGTGCGCGACTTCATGCGACAGCAGGAAGGATTTATTTACTTGTCTCGGAAAGGACCCAAAAAGGTAAAATTCCTGTTGTTCTTTGCCCAAAAAACTGCTTTTGCACTATATTGAACCAAAATATTGCGCGTTGCAGCGTTCAGTTGCTTGGCGCACGATTGTCTGGTAAACAAACAAACGCCAAACTATGATGGAAGCTTCCACAAGAAAATGTGGATTCATTATTTTTTTTTTATGAGTGGGTGGGAGTCTTTTTCGAAGGGGTTCGACCTCGAAATAAATATGTATAAATTCAGTATTTATAGATCACTATTTCATCGGTTCCCTTTTTTTTAAAGCATCGTATTTGCTTGTGCATGTGTTCCTTGTAATTGAGACTTTTAGTTGTCATCCGTTTTCTATGCACCTGTTCTTGTTAGTCATCTCTCACACAAACTTCCAAGATTGATTAAAATGATTATATAGCTTAGCTTTTAATATTACAAAATATGGGTGTTTTTTTTTTGCTGTTTGGACAATAAGGCTGCCATCGTGTTTCTTAATTAGAAGCTGACTGGTATTTTAGTCAAAACGTTTTGAAAATTTCAGCTTTTTTTTTGTTGCAGTAGTTCATAATACTCAAAGAGAAAAAAAAAGTAAAAAATGTCATGAAAATAAATATCATGAGAAAAATTCTGAATGTTACCGGAATGTCGTCAGACATTTTTAAGAAAAAAAAGTCAAAATTAAAAAAAAAGAAAATCAAAATTGCAATGAGAATACAGTCTTACATTTTTCATTTAAAAAAAGTTGCTTTTTGTACATAATTTGATTTAAAAAAAAAAAAATTTGAGACGTTATGAGAACAAACTTGGAATATTTCAAGAAATTCACAGTCACACATCAAAATTGCAATGAGAATACAGTCTTACTTTTTTCATTAAAAAAAGTTCCTTTTGTACATAATTCAATAAAAAATAAATTTGACACGTTATGAGAACAAACTTTAAATATTTTAAAAAATTTACACCGCAACCAACAGTAAATTTGATAATTTTTTCCCTACAAAAACTTGTAATATTAAATAAATAAAGGCTGACTCCCTACAAAAAGGAAAGTTATAATATTTCTCAGACACAAATAACTGTGCTACCAAGTTGTTTTTTTATTGTAAATTGATACTTATGAAAATAAACTTATTTTAATTAAAAAAAAGGTTGCTTAGCAGAATAAATCATATTTTAAAAATAAATGTTTGTTCTGTTTTTGCAGCGTCAGGTTACCACACTTGAATGCACGGAAATAAAACCTGGAAAAAAAAAAGCATACATGTATTTTATTTTAATATGTACTTTCTCCAACCCTGCAATTACAGCGGAAGCATTTCCGAGTTTAAATTTACGATGACATCATCCCTTCCCCCAGCTGGGTCATCATTCTGCCAGTAAGCCTTCAAAACACAAATGTTTTATTATTGTTTGTTTGTTTGTTTGTTTTTTAAACAAATGCTCACGTGTGCATCTTGAACCTTTGCTGTGCTTCTCTTAAGAAGTCAAGTTCTGAGGTGTAAAAAAGTGAAAAGGAAAAAAATTACCAGGGGGAAAAGAATTCACCCTGTTATCAGATTAAAAAAAAAATAATAATAATAATAATTCCATAAGAATCAAGTCTGATATTAGAAAGATTTAAAACATTGCAAGCAAAATAAGATGAATAAATAAAGTTAAATAAAATTTCCAATAATAATTTAAATAAAATACATTTACAATAATAAAATTAAATAAAATTTACTTTATTGTAATATTAGGACTTCACTGCCCAAAAAAGAATGACAACTTTACTCCTGATCTACAGTTTCTTTTTCTTGTAATAGTGATATTTTTATATTTGTAAAATTCCAAAATAGCATTGTTTTTAAGGAATACATGAATTGTTTGTGTTTGTTTGATAAAGAAATAGAAAGAGATTAAAAAAAAGAAGAAAGTGCAAATCCGATTTGATCAGATTTGAAAATTTTGACACCTTAATGGGAAGTTTAAAGACTTCCCGAAAGGAAGCCATCTTAATAAGATGCGGTCAGTCGAGTGGAAGTTTTTGTCTCGAGGGCGTGCTCACACTTTTGACTGAACGACCACGATTATCGTCGTCGTCATCTTCAGGAACGCCGTCGCGCAGCATTCCGCCATCTCCGCCGCGCTGAATTCTTTCCTTTCCTCAGGCCGATGATTTTGTTTGGACTGCGGAACGTAACAGACTGACTTTTCACGTGCCGCCACCTTGTCACAATAGAAATAAACGCGACGACGAGCGATACAGTCTTTGGCGACTTATTAACTTATTCTCTGACTATGCTCATGACTCAGAAGTGTTCCAGCTTCTAGACCCCAAAAAAATGGTTTTACTGAAGATCAAATCACTGACTATAATATCATACTTGAAAAATACAGTAAAGACAGAAATAAATGCAGTTTAAAGTATTAGACAAAGTTTTGCCACTGTTTGTGCTTCGATTCAATGTACATTGTGCTGCTCCTTTTAATCCAGACATTCTAATATACATGGCTATGGTCACAAGTTACTCCTCTGTAAATTGCAGTAGTATTAGTTTTTCTTCAATAATACGTGCTTGTTATCTCTGTGTTGCACCACCGTTTGTGTTCATTGCACAAATTGTCATACAAGGGCGACGGGCGATGCTATTGGTTAGCATGTCTACGGCGATTTACATTGTTTGTTAACATCAAGCTAAAGCAAAGCTTTGTGATTGTTTTGCAAACGTACCGACAGTAAATTGCGACCAAAGTGCTGGAAATTGTTTCCTTTAATGTCGTACAGTTGATGCAATCTCGCCCTTCCTCGGAAAAAAGAAAGCTTTTTTAAAAAAAAAAAAGGGAACCTGTTATTGTTTTTACACTCCTGTCTGCGCTGTTTAAAATCTCGTAAAAATGTCTCCCTGCAGCACAACGTGATGGGGCAATTTGGAGGAGATGGGCCGTCCCACCGTGCTTTTGTCTCCCTGGGGGGAACGGACGCTTTAAGCCCTTGAAAGCCCCTCCGGAGGGCTGGGATGGGACAGAGCTCTGATTGGTCCTCGCCCGCCCTGTAAGGAGCTGTCGGCCAATTGAGTGCGCATCGGGGTAAGTGTCACTTCCTCTCGCCAGCCACCGGCTGCTGCAGTCAATCAGTTTATTGTGTGTGTGTGTGTGTGTGTGTGTATATTTCTGCCCCCCGCCCCAGCCACCAACCGCACTCCCGTTTTTCCTCTACCAAACGGCCGGCCCACCTTCTTTTCCACTCCCATCCCCCCCCCCCCCCCCACACACACACACACACTATAGTGAATCAACACTCCCACACTTGTGCCGCATGAGCCGTGTGCGCTTGAGTCAGTGGAGAAACTTCCATCAGTTTGTGTTTTTCTTTTTCCACGCAGGAGGAACATCGTGGATCATCACGGATACATTGAAAAGTCTTCTTCGCAAGGTTTGTGTTGTTGTTGTTTTGAGATTTGAGCATGAATCAGTACTTCGGACTCCTACACACACGCATGGAGCCTCTCTGGCACAACTAACACGCATGCAGAAAGGGAAAAAGATTGTTTCCATGTAGAAAAGGGAAACAGTTTTAAAAAGTACAAACAGAAAATGTTGAAACCAAGGCCGACAAATGAGAAACTGAAAGAAATTGCCAATATTGGTAAAATGGCATTTGTGGCCATGGCTGTGTTCTAACTTTACTAAAAAAAAAAAAAAAATCCTCTTGAAATGTTATTTTAATGTCAGTCGATATTGTTGTGTCTTGATATGAAACAAATCCCAAAAATTGGAAGTATTGATGCTAAAAAAAAAAAACCGCATGAGAAACGGGTTGAAATTCTGTGGATGAGCACAGTTTTAAGTCAAAGAAACCGAAAGCAATTTAATCATTTCTCAAAGTAGTTGTTGATTCATTTGAAAATAGATCAGCTGTCAATGAATTGATTAATTGTTGCTGCGTGGGCAGTGTCGGGGTAACGGACGTAATTCAATCACATTGGAGTCAAAAGGAGCGGTCGTTTTGCCGTCGCGCCGCTAATTGTCGCAGCGGTGCGCCCAAAGAAGCTTTTGTCGGCGTCCCGCTCGGCCTCCCGCTGAGCCGAGCTGAGCGGCGTTCGCGGTTGTTCCGGCTCGCGACTTCCACGACCAAACTTCAGCGGCTTCTGCTTTCCAATGCGCGCTCAATAATAAAGCGACCTCGTCCCCTGTAGCCCCCGCCCGACCATCTCTGTGCGCTTGTGAGAGCTAAATTAATTCAATTCAATTCCTTGTAACGAGTGATAGTCAAGTTTTTCTTCTTCCGCTGAATCCAGTGATCGCCATCATGGAGGTGCCCACCATGATCCCACCTGTGCCCTTACCCCGGACTCTTCTTAAGCCCCGTCTCTCGACTCTGGCCACGGCGGAGAAGCCCTCCCTGAACGAGCCGCCGCCGGAACAAGAGAAGCCCCAGGAAGAGAACCACCCAGAGGACGATCCGTTTGCAGAGGAGGAGGAGGAGGCGGAGAAGAGCATAGATGTGACAATTTCCTCAGTGGAGAAGGTGGAAAAGATGGCGGAGGAGGAGAAGAAGACCGCGGAAGAGGAGGAGGAGGCGGCAAAGGAGAGGGCGGCCCGGAGGCAGCTGATGGCCGTCCAGGAGTTGGTGCAGTCTGAGAGGAATTACCTGAGAATGCTGCAGCTCACCACGGTGACCATCAGGAGCAACTTGCAGAAGCTGCAGGTATAAAGTACACAATATGTACTCCTATATTAAAAATACAGAATTAGCTTTTTGGTCACCGTATCGTCTGCGCTTTCATCCTCGATCAGGCTGCGCCAAGGTGGAATTTTAACATCACACACCAATTGTAATTACCCCTTTAAGAGCGGAGAGGGCGGAGTCAGGTCAACCAGGAAGTAGAGCGTGTGGCCCGGTGTGGCCGGGCAGCAGCGCGTTGTGAGAGGCAGTGGGCTGCCGTAATTAAAAAAAAAAAAATGAAAAATATGTCAGACTGTAGTTCACTGCGCTGGATCTCTCTTCATCGGTATGCGACGAGTGCGCAAATGCGCAGTTGCGCAGCTTAGAGGGAACATTGTTCACTGGACATATTGGCAATTGTGGCAAGCAAACCTGAACCGAGGCATAAAGCCCCAAGACCCCTACATTTCAACCCCAAATCAGGCTTGAAACCCAAACCTTGGTTTTTAACCTCAACCCAAGTCCCCAAAAAAAAAAAAGAGTTGGAAACTCCAACTTTGTCTTGAAACCGCAACCCAGGCCTAAAACCTTCAATCAAACCCGAAAATAATCATAATCTTCCATCTAAGGCCTTTGTACAACCTAAAATCAGTACAGGGAAATCTTTGTCACGCTCTAAAGCAGGGGTGTCAAACTCATTTTTATCGAAAGACCACATTGTAGTCAAATCTTAAATCGACCCATCATATTTACATGTTAAAATGTATCAACTATTTTTGGAATCAGAAATCAAGGGTTGATGTTTGGTGAAACAAAATTGCTCGCAATATCTCGACGTCCTCATTTATGATATGACGATTTGAAAATGTTGGTTCAAATTTGAAGGAAAATCGTGGAAGTCGAAACGCATGATTTGCCTCCGGCGGCCAGGTAAGATCATGTCGCGGGCCGCATCTGGTCCCCGGGCCTTGAGTTTGACACCTGTGCTCCAAAGCATCTGCCGACTCGAATTTGTGATGTTGCGTTCTATTGCAATTCCTCCAGATTGAGTTTCCGTGGCTTTCGCGCAAACAAACGCCTGTCCTCGTAGTTTTGAGGATTTGTTTTGAATGGTGGCACGATTAGGAGCAACGGCACTGTGCGGTTTGTCAAGAACAGATCCTGCTTCAAGGATAGCGTGGATTGTATTACAGTCTTGTTGGAGCAGTTTGACAGTCCTAAAACGCCTCACACTGGCGGTTCGTTGCAGTTGGGGACAGAGAAACATCTTGCCAGGTGGCAATTTTGTAACACAACTTCGCTGTGAATTGCCTTACAAAACCTGATCTGTCAAATTCTCGTAGCCTGACATCTGTCCGAATGAGACCTGAAACCAAACGGGAAAAACTGTTGTGACTTTTGGGAAACCCTTTATCAGAAGTAGAAAAATTAGTAGCAGAAATCATGTTGACGTAATCACAGCCGCTGATTTCTGCTTTCTGTGAGATCGTTAATCGCGGTGGAGGTAATGAACGCATCACGGACTCTGGCTTTGTGGAAACGACAACGCGTGACAGAGATTCTCGGCGAGCGTGTGAGGTGGAAATAAAAATGACAAAGTGCCTTGCTGCTCAAAAACTCAACTCACATGCCGGATTTATTGAAGATTAGATGGGATAAAAATTAAAGATGGATCGAATAGTGCATGTAAAGTCATGAGGGAAGCAGGGGAATGTCATAATTATTGTGAATGGGGAAGAACGGCTTCATTCGCACAACAATGCCATTGTTGGACGCACAAGTTGCTGACCTGTTTTCGGAGCAGAGTGCAGATTGTTCAAGGTCGCGCTGGAAAGCGGGCCGGCCTACTTTGGCCGCGTCAGACCTGCTGAAAATCGCTATATTCCTCATCGATTGCAAATGATATTTAAGTTTTACCGAAAAGACATCCTATCAGTAACCTGTTTACCATAAGAGGTTTTTTAACCGCATGCACATATAAAGTGTTGTCAGTCGTGATGCACCAAAATGAAAATTCTTGACTGAAATCAAACTTTATTTGTAAACACTTTTCATGCCAAAATTGCAACGCAAAGAGCTTTACCTTAATCACTGCGAGCAATCCTATTTAACGTCGATGTTTAACTTCTATATCCGTCAATGGCAGTGAAGGTGTTTTATGAAGGTATTGCTCGTTAACATTGAATGATTCTTCACTCGTAGGTGTAGATACTCGCGTGGCCTGGCCATCAGTGTTAAAGTTGTGACAATATCTTGGACCTAAAACTCGTGACACGATCTTCTTCCTTGGTCACAAATGTGTTCTGTGTCGTTCAAAGCCTCCGCTGGCAAACCTGGACGCCATCTTCCAGTTCGTGGAGGATGTGATGGACGTGTCCAGTCGGCTCCTCAGTCTGCTCGATCAGAAGGATCTGCGGCCCGGAGAGCCGCTCTTCCTGGAGGCGCTGTGTACGGGGAACTCCGCAACCTCCTCCTTTTTCCTCCCATCTTAGGTTCAGGCATCCGGACGGGAAAGGCGCCGCTATTGAGGATTTCCCTCGAAAGTGAAACGGCAAACATCCTAGCTCGGGACATTTCCGGAACAACTCCTGGACTGCCTAAACCTCCCCATGTACAAATGGGCGGTATTGTGAAGTTCAAGACAGAAAATCTGTCAGTTGGCGTTAAAGTCCTTCATTTATGACTTCACCTTTAAATGTTATTTACATCTGTAACCATCCACGGACCACTGAAGCATCCAAGGACACGTCCTGACCTTGTAGAAATGCACGGGTGGTATTATTGTAAAGCTAAGCCCTAAAATGCGGTGCAGAAGTTACTTCATCCGTGTATTCATTTCTTTTCAAAAGTTAGTTCCAACCATAATGATTCAGGAACCATAGAACAACGTAACAATCCATGAACCGCGGAACCAGCAAAGTTCCCGGCTCGGACTCTTCCACTGCAAGCGGCATCGCTGGAAAACTCACCCTGAAAAAGTTTGGGGCGATGCGTTAAATTAATCCGTGTGCAACATTCTGTTTCAAGTTCAAATCATGACAAAGAGTTTATTGCAAAGCAGACAAAATCTCAAGTTCTCTTTAAAAGTTGCCGTCATTCCCGGCCTACGGAGCGCGCCTGGTTATTAGCCTCACCCAGGATATTTGTCAAGGAAATACCATTTGGTACATACTTACGCCGCAGCTGTGTAAAAGCCGCAAGTGCCCTCAAAGAAAGACAGTACACAGAGAGTTTAACGCTAGCGCTGCCGCGATAAGGCTATTTCTAGCGCCGCCGCTCTAATGCTAACACTAGCCCCGCGCTAACAGGGCCTGTTAAAAACAAAAAAAACATACCGGTAAAAATCACTGAGACACAGCAGTAACACGTTAGTGCAGCGCTAACAGGGCCGGACCGGTAAAAGTCACTTCCTCGGCTCATATACTCCACCGGTCTCACTCTTGCCTTTACCGCTCGAGCGCCCCCTTGCGGCCGTTAGGAAAAAATGCACAAATTAGCCACATCACCGCATAAACTGCAGGGTTGAACGCGGCTGATAGGCCGGAAATTACGGTATTTCCAAGGATAACGATCCCTGGACTACAAAAATTGGCGGTATATGACTGATAATTTGCAATAATCCGTGGCATTCTGTTTGAAAAATTAATCCAGCTGCAACTATCCGTGGTCCACTGAAAGGGCTCCGTTTCCAGTTGGGTTTTCAGAGTAGGATGTGGGTGGTATCGTTGAAAAGTTCGGAGAACTTAAATCCAGCCCAGTAGGAGTTTTAACCCCAAAGTTATTTCTGACCGTACCGTTGCAAGGACTTCAATCGCGTCCTCAATTTAGCCCGTCTGACTTTCCGGCAGGTGACTCGTTCCTCAGCCTGTCCTCCGACATCGAGGCGGCCTACAAGGAGTACCTGGCCAACTACAACCGGGTCACCGTGGTCGAGAACTCCTACAAACAGAAGGAGGCGCTGTGGGACCAGATCATAAAAGTCATCAAGACTTCGGCGTAAGGTTTTTGACGCATCTGCGAGGGTAACGCTCCCGACTCCCTGGCCTTGACCTACGGGATGTGATGGTCTAGGCCCGAAGTGAACGCCAGCTCGCTGAGTTTCTTCCTGGTGATGCCCGTCCAGCGCATCGCCCGCTACCCTCTCCTCCTGCAGACCATCCAGAAACACACGGAATCCCTGCACCCGGCCTACGCCCTCCTGGAGCAGACGGCGCACACCTCCGTCGCCATCAACTGTCGCATCAATGAGTACAAGCGTTTCCGGGAAGTCGGTGAGACCAGCGTTCCACCCTCCGGCGGATCCGAGGTCGGCCGGCCCGATTCGCCTTGAGCTTTTTCTTCCCGGAACCTTCGCAGCCGACAAGTACAAGAAGAGCGAGACGCTGAGCATCATGGACAAGATCAACCGCTTGAACTCGCGCAGCATCGCGAAGAAGACGGCCCGGATCGGGCAGTTCATCAAGCACGAGACCGGCATGGTTCCCAAGGTAACCCACGTGTAGAACTCACCAGAACCCTGCCGACGGTGTGGAGAAATCATAAAAAAAACCATCTTACATGAGCTTGCCGTTTGGGGTAATGTAACGTGTGTGTTATTTTGCAGCTGGTAGATGAGGAGTTTGACGCGCTAGAAGGTTTCTTTTACGTCCTGGAGCACGGCATCCTGCAGCTCCTGGACAATGTGGAGCTCTACCTGCAGCACCTCCAGGTTCGAACGTACGCTTCGAAACGAGTCGACCCGCGGGACCGGCAGCGATTTTGGTTTTGGTCCGCAGACTTTCTCCAACTGCAAAACGGAGGAGTTCGACCTGGACATGGACGGGGAGAAGGTGCCCATTTGCTACAAGGAGATCACCAATGGACTCCGGCAGTGGATCCTGCCCGTGTTTGTGAGTCAGTACCCAGAATCCACGAAAATCACGAGAGGAACGTTGACGACGTCGCCGTTTACCTCACAGGAAGAGAGGATGAGGACGTTGATCCACAAGCCCCTCTGCGCCCTCCGCGACCTCCTGGTGGGCCCGAGGAACCTGATCCGCAAAAGGCTGCACAAGCTGCTGGACTACGAAGTGATCGAGGCCAAACCTTCCCCGAGTTACGACGAGCAGGCCGTCGCCAACACGTACAGGTGAGGCCCGGCAAAGACACCCAATGGCTTTTCGGCGGACTTCCTGGTCTTTTTCAGGGACGGCTTCTTGAGATTTTTTTGTTATTGTTTTGTGTTTGTTCTTGAACCAGGACGATGAACACGTTGCTGCTCAACGAGCTTCCCAAGTTTAACGACTCGGCGCTGCAGCTGATCTGGAGGATGCTGGGAACTTTCAGCTGCCTGCACAAAGACTTGGCCTCTGACCTGGAGCAGCTGTTCCAGAGCTTCGCCCAACAGGTATCCGCCACCGACGCGGGTCCTTGACCCCCCCCCCCCACCACCACCACCACCACATTACGGACGTTTCGCCCGTCCCAACGTGTCTTCGGTCCGTTCCCAGCTTCCTCACAGCTCTTTGGACGCGAGCGCGTTCTGGGAGTGGGCCGAGACGGCGGTGCTCGAAGGGGCGAGGAGCTTGGACGCTTTGGGTCAAAGTGTGGAGGAGACGCTGCTGGGGCCTGCCTCTCAGGTCTTTACCCGCACATCATATCTTCACCTCAGCTTTGTTTTCATTTTTTTTTTTTTTTTTTTGATAAATCGTGACGACGACAAACAATTTGTTTTTTGGTTAGAGACGCGCATTGATTAGTTATTGGAATATTTTCAATATTAGCGTTCATCATCCGCTACGGATTGCGTAATTTGCCGTCTTTGTGATTTGTTTTGACAGTCGGCAAATATTTCACAGAGCAACACAACCCGGACTGGAGAGCGAAATTAATTTTCAATTGATATATATAGCAGACGTTATTTGTTTAAAATGTGATTCATAAGTTAAAAAGCCTTTAATTCGTTTTCTGAAGAAAGATTCACTACTACTCTGCAACATCTCATACATGAAGGGTGTCAAACTAACCGCCTCAATACATTTACATATGAATTTTTTTAACCGTTTTGGAATCAGAAATTGAGTTTTTTTTTCAACTATTATTGTTTAGTAACACAAAAATGCTTGTAATATCTCAACGTTATCATATATGATATGACAATTTGAAATTTTGGTACAGATTTGAACAAAAATCATGGAAGTTGATACAAATGATTTGCTTTCTCGGGCCACATAAAATCATGCGGCGGGCCGGATCTGGCCCCCGGGCCTGGAGTTTGACACCTGTGTCATACACGAAAGTAATTTTTTCCAAATTCAAATTTTTTAAAAAGAGTAAGAAGCAAGGGAAAAAAATTTTGTAATCCCCCCCCCCCAAAAAAAAAAAAAAAAATCAATAACCAGTTGAAATCTAGTCAAGTACTCAGAAACAAATATCGTAATTCCCGGCCTACAGAGCGCACCTCGTTATTAGCCTAACTGAGTACATTTGTACAGGAAATACCATTTGGTACATACATACGCCACAGCCGTGTAAAAGCCGCAACTGCCCACATTGAAACACAAGATATTTACAAAGAAAGAGCGCTAATGCTAACTCAGCGCTAACGCCACGCCAGCGCTAGCATCGCGCTAACGCTAACAGGGCCGGTTAAAATAAAACTTACCGGTAAACATCACAGAAACATGCCAGTAACACAGCAGCAACACGCTGGCACAGCGCTAACGCTAGCGCAGCGCTAACATGGCCGGTAAAAGTCACTTCCTCGGCACATATATTCCATTCCGCTCGAGTGCCCCCTTGCGGCCGTTCGAAAAAAAAAAAAAATGCACAAATTAGCCGCATAAACCGCAGGGTTGAAAGCGTGTGGGGAAAAATTCGCGGCTTGTAGGCTGGAAATTACGGTAGTCAAATAACTGTTGAAGAACGATGTCAAAACCAATCAAAAACCAACTCGGAAATGAGCAGAAAAGTTTCAAGAATCTTCTAAAGAAGCAGACGCAAGAAAATCCAGAACCACAAGAAGAACGAGTAATCTGATCAATCACTAGTTGAGTTTGATATTGTCGATAAAGTAATTTTGAAACACGTTTTACAGATAAACGAAGAAAGCGGCCCCGCTAATAATAGTAACTCGGCTCCAATTGTCGTCATCGGAAGTGTAAACATAAAGCCACAACTGGCGGGCGTTGCTCGGAAGTACGTCGGCAGCGTGCACCAAGCAAAATGTGCTCGCTTTTGCTCCTCGGTTGCCGACTCATTGGCTTATTTGATTTTCTTTATTTATATCCCATATTTACCGTCTTGCGTGACATCATCCATTAAGTGATCTCTTCCCCCCCCTTGTGGTCAGCCCCTGAACTCGTCCTCGCAGCAGCGCCTGCGGATGCTGACGGACAAGCACGGCTCGGACAAGATCTACCAGGTGCTGAGCGCCGTGGTCGGGGGCCGGGACCTGGACCTCACCCTCGCCAAGGGGGAGCTCGTGGCCCTCATCAGCCAGGCCGATACCCGCGGGGACAGACGCAGGTGGCTGGTGGACGCCGGAGGTGAGCGATTGCACGACGACCCGACGCTGAATTAAGTACATCATCGATCATAGTTTTAATTTTATTCATTTAGTTTTAATAATCAGAGGTGTCGAATGGAGACTTGCACAAATATCACTCGAGTCTGAACACACTGATGCAGTTCACTGGCGCCATCTTGTGGGTAGTCTTTTTGCATCAATTCAAATAGGAGTCTGGTTATGGGTGATACTTTTTCTCTAAATTGCTTTTAAGACAAGAAACATCATCCATATATACCGTAATTTATGAACTATAAGCCAAACGTGATTATATAGCTAAAAAGTGAAGCGTGGAGAGTCTCTGTGCAGTCAATAAATGGCACGAGCTTCTCAAATAGCCACACCATCTCCTTTATGTGTAGCCTGTATCCTCTCCATCCATCCATTTTCTTTGCCACTTATCCTCAAAAGGGTCAGCCAATCACAGGGCACATCGAGACAAACAGCCGCACTCACAATCACACCTAGGGCCAATTTAGAGAGTCCAATTAATGTTGCATGTTTTGGGGATGTGGGAGGAAACCGGAGTGCCCACCCGGAGAAAACCCAGGCAGGCACACAGGGAGAACATGCAAACTCCACACAGGCGGGGCCGGGATCAGACCCGGGTCCTTAGAAATGTGAGGCCAACGCTTTACCAGCTGAGCCACCGTGCCGCTCAATGGTTATTATTCACCGTCAATCAAGAAGAAGAAATTCACTGCGTAGAAGAAGAAAATTGTAATGAATAATATTAAGAAAAGATTAAGCATTTGCAAAATAAAACTGGTAAAAGGGAAAAATAAATCATTTAAAAATGGCCTCAAATTGGAAAAAATAAGTGCAAGATGTATTGGCTGTTGTGGGTGTGTTTTTAATGTAAATATAATAACACTCAATGGAAAAGGCTCGCACTTGGAGAAAACCTGGTGGCAGATGAGCGGGAACTTTTTGGGAACAATCAAGTCAAAAAACAGAAAAGGGCAAGAAACAAATGAAGAAGTAATAATGAACCAAGTAAAAAAAAAAAAAACATTCTAAGAATTGGCAAAAACAGTGGTAAACAGGGTCATGAAAGGTGAAACCAAGAACCAGAACTGTTAAAAAAAAAAATAATAATACAGCCGAAGAACCACTTTAATTAGTCAAACATGACAAACGTCAAAAACCAGGCAAAAAAAAAACAACTTCAAAACCAAACTAAAAAGGAGTCAGGAACCAAGTACCGTAATTCCCGGCCTACAGAGCGCACCTGGTGATAAGCTTCGGTACGCAGAAAGAGATTATCGCTAGCGCGGCCGCGCTAATGCTAATGCGGCGGTGCTAACGCTAGCATGGTGGTGCTAACGCTAACTAGCGCGGCGGCTGTGAAAAAAGTCGCTGCTTGTAGGCCGGGAATTACGGAAAACACATTAAAACAAACTCAAGAATGACATTGAGAGCCAGTCCAGAACAAGTCAACATTCAATCTCAAAATAGTCACAACGACCAAAATCAACCAAAAGACCCAAATTCACAAAAGCAAAACCAGAAGCTCCCATATGTCCTGTATAAAGGTGTGCCTAATAAACTGACTGGCGCGGTTCCGCTCCCGACACGCAGGCAGGCGAGGCTACGCGCCGGCTTCCAGGTTGATCCGCTATCACCAGGCGGAGGAGAGGTCGCCCCCCTCGCCCCACCTGAGCCTCCCGCAGAACGCCAGCAGCTTCAGGAGACACTCGTACACAACGGGGTCCCCCTGCGCCACGGCGACGGCGGCGCTCGGCCAGCCGTGTTTCCAGGTGACCACGCTCGACCTCACGGGCCTCCTGCTCCGTGTCGCTGCATACAGTCAGAATGCAAGAGTCCACGTAGACCTGGCTAGTTGAACCGCTTATGGCCAACAACGTAGCGATCTCAAGCGTCTACGCCACACACGCTGGCAGTCAAGTCTGGCTTTTCACCCTCCTCCACGCTAGCAGAATTATGTAGACTTGGCTAGCTGGCTAAATGTACGTCGGATGAACGTGGGCGCTTCTGTCGGAGGCCCAATTGTGTCATCGGGCACCGTTTTCGCCATGTCCGACAAATTAGGAAGACTGAAATCTTGGAAAATAGTTGAACGCTACACCTCCACAGATGAGTGCTGTGTAGTTCTCAGTCTTTATATACCGTAATTTCTGACCTACAAGCCGCGACTTTTTTCACACGCTCGCGGCACTGGCTTTGGCGTGGCGCTAGCGTTAGTGCGGCGCAAGCGTTAGTGCGGCGCAAGCGTTAGCGCGCCACTAGCGTTAGCGCGGCACTAGCGTGAGTGCACCTATTTAAGAGTCTCGGTACACAGAGTTTAACGCTAGTGCGGCGCTAAGCGAGGCTAATAACCAGGTGCGCTTTGTCGGACGGGGATTACGGTATTCGCAAAAATTAATCTTCAAACATGAATAATGTATTTCGAAACAAATCTCTGGATTCACTTTAAAACAAGTCTTAAAAAGCGATCCAAAAACAACCCAATAGCCGTGTCGGTAACAGTTATCAAAAGCATGTATATATACTTCACATAGATATAATATTCCCAGAATATTACCCGTAATAGCTAGCTAGCTAGCTCTCTGCGGTTCAATCAATAAACACCCCTTATAAATACAGCAGTAACTTTTGGTTATAACATTGACATTACTATAATAACATTATATAGTAGTGCTTACAGGGTTCGGTTTCTGAAAATATCATAAACCGGTGAGTCTTTAAATCCTAAATGAAATGTCTGCATCTGTGAGATTGATTGATTATGACGTGAGCGTGCGTGTCGCGGCAGGCGCATCAATCTGTCACATGACCACCTGTGCGCGCGCCCGCCCGCGTATTTGAGTTATGTTATTAATGCACGTTAGTGCGACGCAAGGCCGTAAATGTGATTCGAGGGTGGAAATCGGCGAGAGTGTTTCATTCGTATGTACGCGTGCGCGCGTCACACACTCCCTGACAGCCCGTCAAACGGGCTGATGGTTCCGGCGACCTCGCCCAGGTGTCCCTGAGCCGCCTCCTATAAAAACCGACACAAGTCGAGGCCGCGTGACCTCGACGACGACGACAAACGGTTCACTCCAGGCAACGCGGCCGTAGATCCATCCTCAGATGTGGTTTTCTCGGTCTTGGCAGGGCAGCAGAGGGCAACTCTGCAAAATTCAAATTATGTGCTTAATGATAATGACTTTGTAATGACACCGTGTTGGCAAATGTCGATGTGACACGCCCCTTTTTCGCTGCTCGTCAAAGCGACGGTAAACTGGGCGGGTAGACGTCGTTAGCAAGAAAACCCAAAACTTCACCAAAACTTAAGTCGCTGAAAGCAGATATCCGCCATCTTGATACTCCCAAAACGACCGTGCCGACCTGTGCGTTAATCGCCAGTTTCGTGGCTGTGAGAAAACATTCCACAGCTAAGTTGGAACGATTTACCTTGACACTGTTAAAGTTTGTTTGTAAATTTTTTTTTTTTTTTTTTTTTTTAATTTTCCAGTGAGCTTAATTCACTTCAACAAAGTTTTGTTTACAGTTTTTCTTGATTGTTGACTCTCTGCTTCACCTTTATAGCCCGACGGTTTTTCGCGAAAAAGCGATGTCAATATTTTCCCAAACTTCATCAGTGGATAAGCAAGAAAACATATTTTTTGGGTGAAATTTTTGATGAATTTCAAAATACAGAACTCTGCAAATTGAATTTCATTTTCAAATGCAAGGAAACAAGTTTAAATTTACTTCACAGAGACAACAAATGAACTTCCTAAACGCTTTTAGCGTGTATTTTCCCATTGCGAGTCCTTATTTCCAAAAATATATCAAACAGATTGACTTAAAATTTAAAGTTTTTATGACAAAAAATGATTAATTTTTTGCTACGTTATGATGATAGTGCTTCACAGTGTATTTTGGGAAAAGTTAACGTTACGGAAATCGGGCCCCTGGTAATATGCAAGGTTTCTTGCTAGTCATGTTTTTCCTTTGCACGTTTACCAAGTCAAATTAAAAATCCTTCATGTTAACAGAACTGGAAAAATGTCAAGCTCACATAACTAGTTTTAATTCTACAAGCCAAAATTTGAGGAAAAAAACCCCGCCATAATCCAAAATGTAAATTTGTTATACACACGTTTTGGGAGTGCCAAGATGGCGGCCAATTGGGTTCAACCAATCGACATACTGCTAGATATGTATGCGATATCCAGTCTTTTTTTTTTTATTATTAGGTAAGTGCAAAAAACGTGTATGCCGGTACATTTAGCTGCATATGGTGGCGTACAATTACAACAAGGGAAGTGGAGGTAACATTTTGCGTACAAAAATATTTCTGTACGGGCTTTTTTCAGATGTTGCCGACCAAAAAAAAAGAGAAAACCTCGTTAAAATCAGTTGAAAAATTAGCACGTTAGGACGCAATGTCAATGCCTTTGATGTGAACATCCACCCCCACCCCGACCCCTCAAAATGGCTGCCACGTAGGCTTGCCGGTTAGCTCGCTAGCAATCTAGTTTTAGGTTCAAGTCATATTTTATTACCCTGTTAGCTTAATAGCATGGCTGTTGCACACTTGCATCTGCAGGTGTGCGCGGCGTACGGCTTCACGGCACGAGGGAACCACGAAGTCTCGGTGGCGGTGGGCGAACCCGTGCGCGTCCTGGAGCCTCACGACAAGCGAGGCAACCGCGAGTGGAGCCTGGTGGAGGTGCGAGACCGGCAGAGGGGCTACGTCCCCTCCAACTACCTCGCAGTGGCGCCCGTCGCGAGCACGCTAGCCGCCCGCCACCCGTCCTGCTAGCTGTTCGGCGGCAACAGGTTAGCCCGCCTCCTCATCCACGGAAACACCGGACCCATACACAAAATTAAACCCAAACTGTACTACGAGTAGGACCAGGTACTGTCAAACAAGTCAAAACGGTACAAACAACAAAACTCTATTTACAACTATTGGGAAAAAAAAAAAAAAAAAAAAAAAACTGCCCAAAAACACATCCAATGAAGGAAATATCAAGTCAAAATTGTATAAATAAAAGCCCACCCCAAAATACGATAACCTCAATTCACATGATTTGATCAAATGTGAAGTACCAAATAAATCAAAGCATACAAACCTACAAAACAAATGAAAATCAGATCAAAACAAGTCGAAAAAGAAAGCCAAAACAAGTATTTTTTTTTTATGGGTCAGGAGTTTTTCCTGACCTGGTTTTTGACAGTTCTTGACTTAATTTTTGAATGTTTTGGATTTATTCTTCTCTCCCTCTCTCTCTCTCTCTCTCTCTCCCTTTTTTTTTTTTTTTTTTTTAACTTGGCTCTTGTTTTGGTTTTTGACTAATTTAAAGTTTTGGACTATTTAGACTGACTCCTGACTTTTTTATTTATTTTTTTACCGCTTTCAACCAATTCTTGGCCTGGTTTTTCGACTGTTCTCAGTTTGGATTTTGACCTGGTTCTTGACCAGTTTTTGGTCATTTTTTCAACGGGTTCTTGACTTGATTTCGACTTTATTCTTTCCAGTTTTTTTTTTTTTAAATTGCTCTTTGACTTTGTTTGAATGCACCTCGACTTGGTTCTTGACTGTTGTTTAACTTGAGTTTCAATAGTTTTGATTGTATTTTATTATTTCTTTGGGTGGATGGGGGGGCAAAAATATCTTGATCCCCCCCCGACTTGTATCTGGTTGTGGGACCTGAGCAGTTCCACTCCACTTCCTCATCTGCGTGTTTGTTTTTAGCCAGCTCGCGGCTACGCTGTCGTCCCCGCATAGACGCCGAAGGAACAGATGCTTCTTGTTGCCACGGAGACAGCTTCAGTGCAGATCACGTGACTGTGAAGAGTCGCCGCTGTGGAATGTCAGCCAAATGAATGAAAGAACACTGCACAACGATGCCTCTTCTGTGCATTTGAACTGTTCTGCATTTTTAATTTTTTAAAATTTTTTAATGTTATTTTATTTTGAAGGAGTCCAATGTACATATATGAAGACTGTCTCTGGCATTGCACTACTGAACAAAAGAAGCGTCAGCATTGGGTAGGACTGATATCGTAAATAGTCTGCTACGAGGTAAGCGTGAGAATCACCGGCTTGGAAAGTATAAATAAGCAGAATAGTTTTAAAAAAAAATACTCTACAAAGTCCCAAAACAATAAATACATTGATAAATCAATAAAAGTCTCGGACGGGTAATATACATGTAATTAAAGCGCTCGCTCCTCTTGCCTGTTTATTGACTATAACCATCACTGTGCATTGTGGATATAAACTATACAAAATAAAGAAGTCGTTTGTGGTATTTTGGGGCATATGCGCGCACAATTTAAATATCTGATTAATGTGATCTAGTGATGTCACCACTGAGTACTTTTAAATTGATTATTCCGTCAGTTATTCGGAGAAAAAGAGGACGTTTATTTTGCATGTAAGTTTATTGCACAATCTCTTTGTTTTTCATTAACCATTTATAGTTATGTGTTTGGTATTGTTTCAGCAAAACCAAATACATAATTAAGCAATATGACGCAAGTGGGGTTGATGTACTTTGTACTTTCAACCTATTTGAAACTGACTACGACTACTTCTTGGGTACTGATTTAATGTGAAATATTCTACTTTGTTATTGAATTCGGAGGCTGCTTTATGTTCAAATATTGTACACTATTCCTACGAAAATTCCAATAAATATTTTCCAATATAGTAACCTTTTTTTTTTTTTTTTTTGCTCAAAGTTAAAGCAGATGTTTACAAATTTCTTATTTTGAATCAACACATCAGTCTATTTGCTGGAAGGACTCCAGAAATAAGAGAATATTTACTGTTGAGAAGCTGAATGTGGAGGATTTGGACAGTTTGAAGTTGGCTACGTGTTTATAGTCATAATCCACAGAATAATAACTTTAAAAAACTGTATGATCAGGCACATGTGCATATAACTTAAGTGTCACATGACTAATGCGATCGCTCCTCTCAGCTTTTATCCACTATCACCGCCATCTAAATTAACACGATGATTAAAAATTATCCGCAGATTAAATGAAAACACTTTGGCACACAATTTTCATCTTGCGATGGATGCAGTCGCTCTTCAGGAGGACGATGATAAATAATCCACAACATCAAAATTGTAATTGCTACTCTGCTAATTACTATTCACAACCACCTTGCATAGTAGAAATGAATACAAGTAGAAATAACATGGTAGTAAATGTGTCATAGTATTGCAAATGATATAACTCCAGATTTAAAATACCGTATGATTCTGCAAATAGGTTAGTTGCCCAAGTGCATGCTGGGAGTATTTACAACACATTTTTCCGCGTTATATTGTACAGTGTGCGCGTTGGCGGTATTAACACCGAAATACACAATTGTCTTCTGGTTTTGAATATATGTTGAATTATTGTTTCATTTTTTTTATTAACTTATTGCCGACATCCCAGATGTCCATCTTGTTGAATGTAGCAGCGAAATTATTGCGAAAGACTCTTCAATAAAACTAAACTTAACTCATTTGACTTTTTGTCTTTTTTTTTTTTTTTTTAAATGCTCAAATTCTGGAAGCCACACCCTGGAATGCAGAACAACCAATAACAGAACACGATTTAACAAAAAAAAAATCCAAAAATGTCTTGAATTTAGTAAAGCATTAAATTCAAGGCATTTTTTTTAAATTTATTTTTTTCCACATTTTTATATACAGAGAAAGAAAGAAAGGGGAAAAGAAAAAATACAATTAATTTACAGTCATTAACAGTGGGGTAATAATACATTTATAAATGACACAATATGAGGGTTTCTTTCCTTTCCAATGAACCTCAACCATGTTCATACCTATAAGTGAACAAAAAACCTTAAAGGGAAAACAAGAATAATCATAGTAGTGAAAAAAAGAAGAAAAATGATACCACCTCACAACAAATGTTCCAAAAACAATGTACAATGATTTACATATTCGCTTCAAGTAGAAAAAAAAAACAAGATTTCAAATTTTCTTTGTATCGGAACCGTTAGGCAGACAAGATTCTATACTTAGGAGGTTTTTTTTTTAATGAAAAAATAATAATACGCTGCAGAACACGCTGAGGAAAAAAAAGATGATAGTAATAATGACAACAACAAAAGGAATAAGTGGTAGGAACCAATGAACAAAATTAAGATGAACTTGATTTCACATTATGTAGTAACATCTTTATATCTATATCAAATATTGCATGTTTAGCCATTTTTTTGAAGGGCCATTTTTCCGGAAGCAACGGATAATCAACCGCCAACCGTCTGCTGCAAGGTAAGCCATGGACAAACTATCTTTTATTTTATAGAATAATTGATTGTTGAATTACAAAATATACAATGTAAGATTTGCATGAAATTTTCTTCTTCTTTTTTTTGAGGGCATCATGTTGGTAAAGTGTTGGCCTCACAGTTTTGAGGTAAAGGTTCAATCCCGGACCCGCCTGTGTGGAGTTTGCACGTTCTCCCCGTACCTGTGTGGCTTTTCTCCAGGAACTCTGGTTTCCTCCCACATCCTCAAAAACATGCAACATTCATTGGACACTCTAAATTGACCGTAGTGCGGATGTTTGTCTCCATGTGCCCTGCGATTGGCTGGCAACCAGTCCTGGGTGTACCCCGCCTCCTGCCCGTTGACAGCTGGGATTGGCTCCAGCGCGCCCCGTGACCCTTGTGAGGATAAGCGGCTAAGAAAATGGATGGATAAACGATGGGTATTTTATGTTTCACATCTACGAATGACTTAATCTTTCTGTCAGTGTTAAAAATCACTTCACCCCCACCCCGGTAGTAAAATCTACTTGTTGACTTTTTGCAGTGTGACGTGTTTGCTATGTTAGCTTAGCATCTTGATGTTTTCTTGTTTTTTTTTTTTTTTTTTTTTCCATTCTAGGCCCTCATGCACAAGACGCCACTTGACGCACGCTGCATTCAGGACCTCCTCACCGATGTGGGACATTGGAGCGCTGCTGAACCCGGCCTGACTCTTTGGAAGATGCCACGATTCTTTACTTCGGTGAGCTAATAGCGAACATAGACAACCGTTTCCCAAGCTCACGTTTATTTTTAAGCCTCGGCGCAGGTCTTTGGTCCACGTTGTGGAGACGGACATTGCGTATAAAAACGGGATTGTGCTTGCCGTTGACTTTTTTTTTTGGAGGGCGGGGGGTGTTGTTGGGGGGGTAAATTATTATTAGGTGTGTTTATTTGCATTGTGTACATTGTGTGATCATGGATAAGTGCCATCGCATGTGCAACTGCTTGTGTTGCCATTTCAATCGCAAATGTGACCTTTCGTGTGTGTTCGTGTCCGTGTGTGTGTAATAGTGCACATCGGCTAGTATGTATGTGTGTGTGTGTGTGTGTGCACGCCTTCATGCTGCAGTGAACGCATCTCAGTCTATAAATATCTTGTCCTCCAGCTGATAGCTGGCTAAAAATAGAACACGTCGCTCATAGGCGCTTCCTAGTGGGGAACAGAGGAAGTACATCTTGAACTGCAGTCTTTTAGTGTGTGCGTGTGTGTGTGTGTGTGTGTGTGTGTGTGTGTGTGTGTGTGTGTGTGTCTGTATAGTATAGTCATTTATCACCTGAATCGTTTGTCACGGTAGTTGCGAGGAATTCATTGGTATGGCAAACGTGTCGGTGCAAATTGTGTACTGTTCTTACGCGCGGAGGGACGACGGTTAGCCGAATGTTGCTAATGGCAGCCTTTGGGTGGTCGCCCACCATCTGTACCACTGCGTGCGATAACGGTGCATGCACTTGTGTGTGCGTGAGAGAGAGAGAGAGAATCGCTTGGTAAGAGTGGATGCGGTCGTGTGTTGCCTTGTTTACACTCGTCTTCAGCATGTTGGTAAAACATCAGTGCGGGGAGGATAAACGCATGCTGGAGGATTAGTTGGATGCAGCGGGCCCCACAACAGCTGGAAAGTGTGCGTGTGCGTGTGTGACATGATGTGCTTCGACAATGGCATAATACATATTTGTCCGCGGCGTGTGGTGAGGGTGGCGGAGCCTCACGCGCATCGTGAAGTCTCAGGAACATCCAGCCATCCGCTTTCTTTGCCGCTTATCCTCACGAGGGTCGCGGGGAGTGCCGGAGCCTATCCCAGCTGTCAACGGGCAGGAGGCGGGGTTACACCCTGAATGGTTTCCCCGCCAATCGCAGAGAACATCGAGGCAAACAGCCGCACTCTCAATCACACCTATGGGCAATTTGGAGCGTCCAGTTCATGTTGCAACTTTTTTGGGATGTGGGAGGAAACCGAAGTACCCGGAGAAAAGCCACGCAGGCACAGGGAGAACATGCAAACTCCACACAGGCGGGTCTGGGATTGCAACCCGGGACCTCAGAACTGTGAGGCTAACGCTTTCCAGCTGACCCAGCCTGTATCCTCTCCATCCATCCATTTTCTTTGCCACTTATCCTCAAAAGGGTCGCAGGGAGTGCCGGAGCCTATCCCAGCTGTCAACGGGCAGGAGGGAGGGTACACCCCGAACTGGTTGCCAGCCAATCGCAGGGCACATCGAGACAAACAGTCGCACTCACAATCACACCTTGGGGCAATTTAGAGTGTCCAATTAATTTTGCAACGTTTTTGGGATGTGGGAGGAAAACCGAGTGCCCGGAGAAAACCCACGCAGGCACGGGGAGAACATGCAAACTCCACGCAGGCGGGTCTGGGATTGCAACCAGGACCTCAGAAGTGTGAGACCAAGGAGACGACAAAGAAACGATCATCAAACAAAATTCTTCTCCATTTCAGTTCACAGTTCTGTACTTTGTATTTATTTACTTCTGAATCCAGTCATGTCCAACCACCTGCATCGTGAGACCAAAATCCTACCGGTGAAGCAACACAACAAACTACTCGCCCGGCAGTATTTGCCACGCTGCCGGCTACCCGCGCGCCAGTGCCATCGGGTGTCAAAGGAACCACCTCGACCGCTCTGACTACGCCGTTACGTCCGTAAATACCGTCAAGACATCGACGAAGACGTCCCCACCGACACGGTGTTCGACGAACAAGCCTACCGAGACGGGCTACGTAGGCTCCGTCGAACGGCTACGAACCGGTCGTCATCCTCGGTGGCTACCCTACCCCCGAGGTGGACAAAAGCGAAACCCATCTTCCGCGGGCCACAAGGTCCAAACCATCGCAACTCTGCTCCAGACTAAGCCGCATTCTCAACGACTATACGGCTCGTGTCGACAATACTATCGTCAACCTCTTCCCGAAATGCGGACAGGGCCCTCACGGCCCACTACGCTGACCGGAAATGGCCGAAGGAAGTGTCTGCCTTCCTGGAACCAGAAGTCGACTGAACAATGCGATTGCCTGGCTGCAACAACAACATTGCAAGAATTGCCAAATTTGCAAATAACACGTGCGAGACGCAAAGTCTGGCGGTGAGCAGCCTCCCCTCACCTCAGACAAACTGCCTCGAGGAGGCTTGGCCGGTTCTGTCTCTCTCGGTGTCAAAGTAAAGGCAAACATCGACGACGTTGTACGCAACCTGAAATTCTCAAAAGTAGACGAGCCAGCTAAACAGGATCCAATTCATATAGGAAGACCAAAACTAAACCGTAAAGATCTGCTCGAAACAACAGGTCGCAAAATACCAGTTTAGCGCTTTCTGATGTTCGGTTGCTAACTTCTTGGCATATACTCCCCTTTGTCTATCTCATAAATATGCAAATCTGACCGTTCCTCACCATCCGTAATCACTGTTATTTGTTTATGATCCATACGTATATTATGTGACTAGACGACTGACTACCAGGATAACCAACTGACTCTATAACTAAATAAAAGTCTAACAAAGTAACCAACTAAGTGAATGACTGCCTGTCCTCAACTACGTAACTTGACCAACAGACTAAAAACCGAGCTGCCATCAAATGACCGACCTAATAGCTAGCTAACTAACTAACTAACTAACCAAATATCTAAGGCACTAACCGACCGACTCACCATTCAACTGTCTTGCTAACCAACCAGCTGCCCAAAAAAACCTCCTGACTAAAGAACAAACTGAGTAAGCAGCCAATAAACTCACTGACTGAATACCGAACTTACTGATAAATGAACGGACTGATTGGACGAAGTAACCGACTAACTTCCTGTCCTGTTGGATCGACCGCGACTGGACTCTTCAGTTTGTCTTAGAAGACGTTTTACCTCCCACCTGAGGGGGCTTCATCAGTTCTTGCTAAAAGGCTTATTTAGGACAGGCTAGTCTATCCTTTGCTAAATTTCTAAAAATAAAATACTACAAATCAAATTTGCGCGCCATCGCACTCACAAATCTGCACAGTCGAGCACGAAAAATCACCCGCGTAAAATTTGTTACGTGTAGAAATACATAGATATTAAAAAACATCTTTTATTTTGTGTCGTCTTGACCCACGTACCCTCTGAGGTGCGCCGCTGCGCAATTGCGGACTTGCCGCGCACACGAAAACCGATATAGCACTGTGAACACGGACCCACACGGTCTTGAACAACGAGTTGCTGCTCGGCCTACTTCTACTTCCGAGTTTACAAGACTCCGCCCCTCTCTGCTCTTAAAGGGGTACACTCGTAATTACAAACAAAACACACACCCAGAACTTTATATCTGCGGGCGTGACTGGTGTGCCACACCCGTAATTTGATATCTGCGGGCATGACTGACCACACCCGTACATTTTTCAAACGTGAGCGACTGGCGCGTACCAGTGCCTAGTAATGGATGAACTGACCAACAAGCACGCCGACGGACTCGAGCTCTTTTTTATGTTGGCGCTGTACCGTCTTCAGTTCAGTTCTGATTTTGACGGCGTTAGCCATCAGCTTGACCTCCTCCGCTGATCTCGACCGTCATCTTTGCTCTTCTTTTCATCCTTCACCCCGTTCGCCTCCCTCTTTTACCTCCTCTTCGTCCTCCGAGGATTCCGTCACTCCTCTTCTTCAAAACACGTCTTCAGTGCTTCGGCGCCGCTGGTTTAAACGGCCTTTCTGCAAACCAAGAGTGTGTGTTTGGAGGGGAGCTTATTGATGGCACCGACCTTCAGTCTCACGGAATGATGGGAAGTCCTGCTCAATAATGCATCGGACGCTCTTCCCGTCAGTCAGCGTTTGTCCGTGAGGGAGTGACGGATATACGACGCGTTTCGTCCGTGCGCCACGTCTCCGAGTCAAGCTTGATCCAGAGCGAAGTTGCTGTGCCGTCTGGGGTTAAGTTTTTGATCGGTTAATGGTTCGTTGGTTGGTCGGATTGTTTTTCTGGCTAGGTTGGAAAGATCTGGATCGTTGGGCCGTTCAATTCCGTTGCTTGGATTGTCTGGTTAGTTTGGGTCCTAGTTGCTGAACTGTCGGTTGAGCGAAATATGCTATGTTTATTAATAGATCTACTGGATGGAAATGGTTTCAGTCGGTCACAACAAAGTCACTCAACCGAGCGTTTTGCCCACGAAGGCCTCGCACGGCTGCGGCGGCGGCGACTCCAGAACATCGGGCCCCGCCGCCCGCGCCCGACCTGGGTTTGCCGGGGGTTTCTGACCCCTTTGTTGTTTTTCCACTTGAGCGGCGTCGTCGTCGTGTGTGTGTTCACGCTAAGCAAATAAGCCAAGACTTAACCTTTACACCGCGTTATGAAAACATGAGGTGGGGGCCTCGCGAGGCCTTCACACAACGGCGTGACCGTTACACGTATGCCATAGTTTGTGTGCGGGGGGAAGACCCGCGGCGTTCTTTGTTTTGAATTCCTGCGACCCAACCGTCATAACTGCCTCGTCATCTTAAAGAGGAAAACAACAACGGGGAGCGACCGCGCCTCCTCGCACTTTTTAAAAAATATTGATGTTATCGTTCGTGCCATTGGGGTAATCTATTTTCTTCACGACAGAGTTGATTATTTTAAGTACCGCTTGTGTACTCTCGCGAAGTTCCGGCTTGCCAGTGAGACTTGGAAAATCGGTTGCCTCGGCTCGATCGCGGTAACGTGTACCGCCGAATATCCTTCACCAGTGACAATTTACTATTTTATGAAGTAGAACGCCGAGGGAATTGGCTAGCTTTTAACTATGCTAACCTCCGCTATCGTGACTTCTTCCCGTCCCGTTGAGCAACCCCGCTGGTGCGACATCACCGATGCGGAAGCGAGGCGGGGCGGCCTTCAGGCGGCCTTGGGTGGAACGCATTTACATGCGTACGCCCGCACACGCGCTTAAATGTAACTAAAGAGGAGGAATCCGTTTTTTTTTTTTCATATACTCCGACACACGGTCCACTGGTATGTTTCCGTCTCGTGGAATGAACCAACTTCGGGCCGCTGGTACTCGTCCTTGAATCGCATGAGCAAGGTTAAATGCATGAATGCGCTACCTGTGTGTGTATGTATATACACAAAATATATGTATTGACTTCATGCTTACACACACACAGTATATAAATATCCAACGTATATATATCCATTGTTGTGTGTATATGTATACACACTTTCTGTTTGTACTATATATACTGTCCCCCTCCAAAAGTGTTACAACGGCAAGGTCCTTTGTTTTTGTTGGATACCAAAGAAATTTGGGTGTCAGATCAAAAGGTGAATCTAAATTCTCCTCTTCACGAGGTAAAAATGCATGCTCTCTTGAGTTTAGGTCCGGGGATTTGACATGTCCAGTCTAAGACCTTTCGCTTTGCCCTCCGATGAAGTCCTTCATTGCGTTGGCTGTGAGTTTTGAGGCGTCGTCTCGTTGCACGATGAAGGTTCTCTCGATTAATTCGGAGGCATTTTTGTCCGCCAATTACCAGACAAAATGCCGACCTTAGCAGGGCAGGGGTGAAGGTATCACAATCCGAGCGAGAACCTCAGCATCTTCATTTTTGCTCCCTCAAGTTCTGCTTCCTGTTTTTTCTTCAGGGCCACCATCTCTAATCCGTACGCCATGGCTGGCCTCACCACTGTTTTATAAATTTTGCCCTTCATCCTAGCAGAGACTCTTCTGTCACATAGAACACCAGACACCTTCCGCCAACTGTTCCATCCCGCTTGTACCCGTTTCTTCACTTACTTACCACACTCGCCATTGCTCTGTATTGTTGACCCCAAGTATTTGAAGTCGTCCACCCTCGCCATCTCTTCTCCCCGGAGCTTCACTCTTCCTCCTCGGCACATATATTCTGTTTTACTTCAGCTCATCTTCATTCCTCTCCTTTCCAGTACGTTCCTCCATCTTTCTAATGTGTTCCTCCGCCTGCTCCCTGCTTTCACTGCATATCTGCGAACATCATGGTCCGAGGCGATTCCAGTCTTACCTCCTCTGTCAGCCTATCCGATACCACCGCAAACCGAAACGGGCTCAGAGCTGATCCCTGATGCAGTCCTCCCTCACAACATCCATCAACCTTCTCTTTGGTCTTCCCCTCGCTCTTTTGTCTGTCAGCAACATCCTCAGCACCCTTCTACCAATATACTCACTCACCGCAAACAGGAAGGGGCTCAGCGCGGACCCCTGATGCACTCCCACCTCCACCATAAATTCTTCTGACACACCTACGGCACATCTCATCGCCGTTCTGCTGCCCTCATACACGTCCTGTACTATCCTAACATATTTCTCCGCCACACCTGGAGCTGGAATTATGAACCTTTCTGTCATATTCATCCAAACGTGTTCAGTACGCCAAAAAAAAAAAAAAAAAACAAAGGAATTGACCTTGCCGTTTCTCTTTTCAGTGTATTCGCTTGAAGTGCAGTGTGTTCAATTCGATATATGTCCTCATTTTTATTTGTTTTACACACTGTCAGAAATACATACAGAAGAGAGGATTTAAAGAAGAGCAGTGCGGGAATGGGAGGCAGGGTGACGGTTCCCCGGGCACCTGCCTGCCCCCTCGCTCCAGTGACCAAGAAATCCAACGTAATTATTACCTCTGAGTACACACACACACACACACATATGCATGCATTGAGGGCATAAATCCTCAAATAAACTCTGCAAACTCATCCAAAATGCCGCATGACAACAGCTCATCACGCTCGTCCTTACGGCTCCAAACAAACGAATCAACACACAGGGATGCGCAGGAAGACGCGTGCGCACGAACCATGCATGTGCGACGCTGATTGTAGACCCCCCCCCCTCAAAAAAAAAAAAAAGGCTGAGTGGGGTGGGGGAATGTTTGCGACGTTTATTATGTATCTTTTGCGTGTAGCGATACGTGTCAGCGACGTTGTGAGTCCGCTGCCACAGGACAGAAGGATTGGCTCGCTTTAAAATAAAGACCATGTGGAGGGGGGGGGGGGGCATTGCATGATGCTCATCAAATACAGAAAAAACATTGATTTTTGATATTCTTTCTCATCGATTTGTAAAGAATTTATAAAAGACAAAGATGTTTGTAACACGGTCGTATCATCCTTCCCAAATGAAAGAAAGGAAATGCCATTCATTTGTTCCGCCCCCCCCAAATACTTTTTTTTTAGTGTGCTTTTTGTTAAGTGTGTGCATGTGGAGTGAATGAATAGTGCATGCAGTCGTGCAGCGCCAAGAAAAGGGCTATATACCGTAATTTCTGGACTATAAGCCGCACCTGATTATATAGTAAAAAAGTGAAGCGTGCAGAGTCTCTGTGCTGTCAATAAATGGCACGAGCTTCTCAAATAGCCACACCATCTCCTTTATACGTAGCCTGTATCCTCTCCATCCATCCATTTTCTTTGCCACTTATCCTCAAAAGGGTCACGGCGAGTGCTGGAGCCTATCCCAACGGTCAACAGGCAGGAGACGGGGTACACCCTGAATTGGTTGCCAGAAAATCGCAGGGCACACTGAGACAGATAACAGCCGCACTCACAAAAACACCTATGGGCAATTTCGAGTGTCCAATTAACGTTGCGTGTTTTGGGGATGTGGGAGGAAACTGGAGTGCCCAGAGGAAACCCACGCAGGCACAGGGAGAAAATGCAAACTCCACACAGGTGGGTCTGGGATCGAACCCGGGACCTCAGAACTGCGAGGCCAACGCTTTTTTTTTTACCAGCTGCCGCCCTGTATCCTCGCTTTTTATGTTATTATTCAGCAGTATCAATGCAGCGGGCAGGTCAATCCCCTTCTTCCTTGACAATCGCGCTATGTTTTTGTGGTTCAGTGCTATTTGCGGAGCCGTACAAATGAAGAACCGGGGTTCGTAGTTTTTCCATCACAACAAACTGATTCGACAATATGTGAGCAGGGTATTGATGGCGTAGTAGTACACGCGCCTGCCTTTGATGCGGGCAGCGCGGGATGGATTCCCGCTCAGTGACGCTGTCGATATCTGCCCTGCGGTTGACGACTGGCGACCAGTTCAGAGTGTAGTCTGCCTTTCGCCCGAAGCTAGCTGGGGTAGGCTCCACCTTTCCCCCAACCCTTGTGAGCATAAGTGGCTTGGATAATGACAGCTACATATTTTTTGCAATTGTTTACTTCAGTCACATTCGGTGGTCCTTGCTAATCCGACGATAAATCCAACAGAAATCCTGACCATGATCCTTAAGTGACGCTATCTCCGAAATATGATTTGAGTAGGATTGCTGTTGTTTTTCCCTTTTATTCCAAATATTTCCTTCAATTTCAATTTCTTTGTCCGGATTAATGTATGAGTGAGTACACAGAAACTGATCCACTGGATTTTACATTCCGACTTGGTGACATTTTTGCCTGAAACTGTTCCATCCACGAGCAGTGGATTTGGTGGAAGCGATATTCCATCCACACGCGGAAAAAGCCTTCTCAATGTATCGTGACGCCGGGATTTAACATTTGTTGCCCTGTCTGTATTCATCCTGTAATCCCACGTGTGTGATGTGAGTCACTCGTGAGCGATCACGACAGCGGGCGCACTGCAGCAAACAACGGCACTTCTGCGCTTTGGCCAAAGGGGGCGGCAGAGTTTTTCCACTGCTGCCGGGGGAGAAAAGAAAATCGGCACAATCGGCCTGTGCAATAATAGCCAATCAGATAGCCGCGTTGTCTTAAGCCCTGGCTTGACACGCCCCTTTCGTCGGTATTATCCCACAAGCAATGCCGGTTGTCAGTAGTGTGCGCTTGGAAAAATTGGGTGGCATGTTTTTGCCTTATTGAAATAAAAGTCTCCTAATAGGCCACGATCCTCTCGCGGGCAGGGTATGTTATCAGTTCTGTGAAGTGGTACATGCTAGTGATATGTTTTTTAATTCATTCTTATTCTAGAACGACACTTCCGCATTAATAATACTGATGGGTTAGCATTTTGAAGACAAACTTGGTTGCATACTGACCTTTCTCCCTTTCTTCTCTTGGAAAACGCTCCATGTGTACTCGAGGCAGCCATGTTGGGTCAGGAAGGAACGGGAAATAACTCCGTGCTAACGTTGACCGATGAGTTATCCTCTCCCTGATATAAAATGATGGCTTCCCATTAAAACACTTCAATATTTTGAAGGCTATCATCAATAATCATGACGTATCATAAATGGGACGCTGCCCACGATTAATCTTACGAAGAAAATGGTCGTCAGGTGCCCTCGGGGTCGCCATCGGAAAGGTCCATTGACATTTTAGGGGTGCCAAAACTTGTTGAGTGGCCCCCCTGGAAATTGGGAAACAATTAGCACCTGACACCGGTTTCAGCGATCCCCGTGAATTTACGTGAATATCATATCATATCATTCAGGGACACATAGAACAGTCCCAATGGCGCCTGCCCCAAATGGAACAGGAAATCGGCCATTTTAGGTTCACTTTGGTCAGTCATACAAAGGCCCCGACCGCAGTTAACCTGATGGACACGAAATTGGGGTGAAGACGTCGATCATAACAGGACGTGTGAGAAAAAACGGAGGTCATCCGTTTTGCTTTGGAACAACCATTATCGGGGGTCAATTTGCCGACACCCGTTTCCCTGATGAGCGCGAGGTGGACGTGTCAGCAGCCGTTTGAAGGTCAGTTTTGGCGATGACAGGAAGTCGGCCATTTTGCATTCAAGATCCTATTCTGAGGGTGACTCGCGGGGCGAATTCGCCCAAATGAAGCCCAACAGGAAGCAGGTAGCCGAGAGCGCGCGTCAAATTGTCTTTCCGTAGATTGACAGAAGTGCCTTTTGGCATATTAGCGAGTATCCCGGCGGACTTCTTCCTCGGAAGTGCGTGAGTTCGGCATCGCGGCGGAAACCGACGTGGTGACGGACACCCGGACGTCGGGGGGGGCAAATGTTCGCATTCATCCCGTCACGCTGCAGCTGCTCTGGGGAGCGGCAAATACCGCTTTGGAAGGTTCTGGAAGCGAATGCGAGCTTCCCGCCTCGGGCAGCGCGCAACCAACGTGAGGCCTCCGCCGGGGTCGGCCTTTCCAAACCATAACAACCGACAAGAGCGCCATCGATTTTGAACCATAAACATGCAAGGAAGCGCACGGTCGCGTGAGGTCGACTGGCAGAGCGCTACGGTTCAAAGGTCACGCCATTGCCGTTCAACGCTCACTTATTGACACATTTTACAGCTGATGTAGCGATATTTTTGCGTGAAATATGAAATTTGTAAACAAAAACATTTGGATATTCACTTAATATTTTTTTTTTGTATGTTATTTTGTATTTTCATTGATATACGATATTCAGTCAGGGAGCGACGCGACCTCGTTGGTGCGAGTTATTGATCGGCGCCCTACTCGACAACATGCAAAGTGTTCAACGCGCTACGGGCACAGAAAACCGCATCAGCGGATCACACAAAACTAGACAATATTGTCACAGTACGGACAATATCTTGAATACGGCATACTGTACGTACAGTACGGTTGGATGGAGTTGGTTTGATCGCAAGACCAGGGCTAAGATTCCAAGACCGTCTGTGCCGTTCAGCATAGGGTTTCTATTCAGAGTCGGTCTTTCAAGCGTCACTTCCCATTTAGCTTATCTTGCTAGACTTGAAACCCTGTCTGGAAACTACAGCTCGAAAACCCTAACTTGAAACCCAAACCCCGGCTTGCAAAATAAATCAGAAACCATAGCCCCAGATTTAAAACACTACTTCGAAATCCTAACTCTGTCTGGAAACCCTACTTAGAAACCCAACGCCTGGCCTGAAAGGCTAATTTGAGACGCCGATCCTTGCTTTAAACTGTTATTCATGTGTGAAGCCTTACTTTGAAACCCAAGTACAGACTTGAAACCCTTATTAGAGACCTTAACCTGGAAACTGATGAAACAGTTTTAAATTTAGTCACCAAACTGTGAATGGAGAACCTTCTTTAGAGCCCTAAACCAGACAATCCATAATCTGGAGACCCTAAAATGAGACTTTGCCCTAACCCAAGATTGAAACCCTACTTGGAAACTCCTTCTCCTTTGAGACCGTAACTCTCGTATAAAACCCTATTTTCTGTCTTCAAATTCTGAAACACTAACCTAGACTCAGAACCGGCTCCTGAAACTTGAAACCCAAACTATGGCTTTAGAGGACACTTTAAAACCCAACGCACGACTTGAAACTTTCATTTGAAAAACCCCAACTTTTGTCTGAAAACCGCAACCCTTTCTTTAAACCCAACATCACAGACTTGAAAACCTGACCCTCCCTTCAAAACTTTGAATAATATTTCTCCTGTTATTGTTTGTAATCAATTACTTCACCGATTTATTTAATAGAACATACGAAGAGAAATACTGTCAAAGCCCAGAGGAGGTTTTAAAGACCACGTTTTGAGTCACGTCAGCAAGCGTCGTGTCCTCTGTGGGCACCCGCACTGCTGTATCCTGCCCCCCCCCCCTCCCTACGGATCGTCCCCGACCCGACCTTCACATCCCATCAGCCAATAGGACGAGGGCTGCCGATCCGCACGACTTCACGTTTTCACGTAATTTTTATGATTATGGCCGGGGCCTGAGCAGTCACGATGGCTAAACCGACCCTCCGCCGCCGCGTCTTCTCCCCTGCGGTGATGCGTTCGAGGCGCTCACGTTTATCTGGCGGATTCACTTTGCAGGTGCTAAGGCAGAGATAGCTCGCGGTTTTTATCCACAAGGTAGTTTGCCAGAAGCGGGCTAAGCTAGCTCCGTAAGCACGGTCGCCAGGGTTACCATGAAAAACTTAGATACTCTACCGATGACTAGATTTTAAAAGTAACTTGGGTACGGCGCCATGACGAGGTCACTCCAAAATCTTAAAGATTAAATTCATTCATTCGATCAACAAGTGACTCGTTGGTGTGTTTTGGCGCGTCTCCGCCATTCGACGTTTACGGTGAGTCGCTAGGCCCCGCCAAAACGAGAATTTCAAGCCGCCGAAAACCGTCTGTTTTTCAGTTTCAGACCGAAGCAAACCGTCCGAGATGGGGATGTTGTGATGTCACAAGGAAAACCTACACCTGATTGGTTAAAAGGGCCACGATTGGGAGTAGAGTCGAAGCTAACGTAGCTAACGCCGCAGACTGAAGTTACGGTAGTGAGAAAACGAAGGGAGCCGGCGACGCGTACGGGATTAACAAAAACTGTCATTTTTCATTTTGGGGAGCAATTTTTCCGTTTTACTGCATTTATATGCTAAATGGCCAGATTTATATTTAATATATATATATATATATATATATATCTGAGCAAAACAAAATGCTCAACGTGAGCTTTTCCTGAACGAATGTTGAGGCAAAACATAACGCGTTTGTGCTTGCTTCAGATGTTTTTAAATTGAGAAAATATCATGTTTTATTATCATTATATTGTTTATGAAAATGGAACACGGTAATAATAAAAAAAACCATGAACACTTGGATTTTTGAGAAATGCTATCACGCATGGCATAATGTGCAAAATACAACAGTCGTGTAATTTAGTTTATGGAGTCCAAAATCGGCGTGTCCTACTTTGCAATTTAGCGGTCCGATCTATTTCGGAACCCGCCGGTCCCCGCGCCGAACGTTGCGGAACCTCTTCCCGGAGGCAGGCAACCAGGCGCTCGGACCAAATCGGGGCGTGTGAGGAGTCACCTGATATTCTCGGCTCGGGGTATGCGACAGTTCAGGGTCGGGTCCTGAATGCAAGGGGGGCGGGGGTGGAGTGGGAGTGGGGGGGGGGTCGGGGGTGCAACCAACAAAACAACCGACCGATCAATCAATTCCAAAAAATATCGATACAATGCTTTTGCCATGTGACTGGAGTGGTCAGTACAAAACCTTCCATCACCGCCCTTCCCCCCTCCCAAAATGTGATAAACAGGAATGTAAATTTAAAAATAGATTAAAAAGGTGGGTCTTGAACCTTGAACAATCCTTGCAGTCCTGAGGTTCTCCACCAGGCTGCGAGAGGGAAACTCCCAGCGGACCTCAAAGCTTTCCAGGGATCAAAGACTGGCAACCCCAAGCCCACTTAGATGTCAAAAAATATAGAAAAGAACTTTAAAGGAGACATATTTTGCCAAAACATTTTTTTTCCAAGATTTGTGATGCAATATTGTCTCTATGGTGCCTCATTAATGTGAAATTTTGAATGAAAATCCTCCAGGCGTTCCCGAGACCAGGATGTTTTTCTGCTGAGAGGCCTGAAATCAGGTCGTTGGAATTTCTCCAACTTGTCTAAGTCACTAGCGAAGATTCTCCGGTCCCGAACACGTGGTGTGTTCTCTCGCAAGTGGGTTTTTCCTCCACAGAGGAAAGGGAAGGGGCGGCGGGGGGGGCGGGGGGGTTGTCTTAGCCCGGGTTGGACAAAGCAGATACGAAACTGGGTCAAACAGAAGTACCGCGGCTGTCACAGGGGGCATTTCCTGGACTCTCGGACGACACAGCCAAGGTGTTTTTTGGAAACTTTATACTAAGATCAGCTGGTAAAGCGTTGGCCTCACAGTTCTGAGGTCCCGGGTTCAATCCTGGACCCGCCTCTCTCTCGTTCTCCCAGTGCCTGCGTGGTTTTTCTCCGGGAACTCCGGGTTTCCTCCCACATCCCAAAACATTAATTGGACACTCTAAATTGCCCCTAGGTGTGATTGTGAGTGCGGCAGTTTGTCTCGATGTGCCCAGCGGTTGGTTGGCAACCAGTTCAGGGTGTACCCCGCCTCCTGCCAGTTGACAGCTGGGATAGTCTCCAACACTCCCTGTGACCCTTGTGAGGATAAGCGGCAAAGAAAATGGATAGATGGATGTACGAAGTCCATGTTGGAGAGTCACTGTACGGAGGTCCAAATAGCCAAAATACAGGACCTTTAAATTGGAAAAGATCTTGTCCCCCATTCCTCAGATTCTTCCAGTGGGATGCGCCGCAGCCTCCACGCCACACGGGGCACCGCTTGCTCGGAATAATCTCTATGGTGCTTCTGTTGAACGTAGTGAGCATTCTTCTTCTGAGGACCCTGCTAAAATAATTTTCGATAGAACATTTCTAAAGAATTTCTAAAGAACTATAGAACTTTAGGACCCAAGTCCTACAGAATTTCTATCGAAATTCTATTGTTCTGTAGAAATTCCATAGAAAATCACAGCCAAAGTTCTGTAGAACAAGTTGTTCTGTGCAAATTCTATAGAATTCTAATGAATAGAATATATAATTTTTTTAGCTGGGGAAGTAGTATTTATTGAAAAATATAATGCATAATATAGTGTATAGTGTCAGCAAACTACCATGTTTTCATGCTTTTATTTTGTGTGCCAGTATTCAAACGGCAGCGCTACAAGCTACGCAGCCGCCGCGCGGAACGGTAACGCCGAGGCTCAGCCGCCGCCGGTACTGGCGGTTTGACGGCTGACAGCGAGGAACTGACGCGGAGGCCCAACGGCCGAATGACGCGCTCGCTCTCCGCTTGCAGTCGGCAGACTCGAAAGGAAATGTCCTCGGGTCAAAGGCTCGTGCGCTCGTAAAACGCGGGGGGATATTCTCGCTACCGCCGCTGCTCACGTTCTCTTTTGCGGATGCAGTATTGCGTCGTACTTTTCAACTGAGTGCACTCCGATGACAAAGATATTAAATGATCCGACTCATCAACTGGATGTACAACTTCAGTTGCTCGACGGCACGTAGTCGGACAGATCGACTAGACACGTGCGACATGTATTCAATCGGGCGTTATTTTATAGTGCCGTATTGTAAATGTGCTGGAATTGTGTCATAATAATCATCCCGCAAAACAATCCGCTAGCTGGGCGACGGCTGTTTTGCAGGACTTTCGCTGGTCCACCCGACACCGGACACGGCAGCTTTGTTTGAAACCTTTGTGTCGGGTGTTTGTGCGCGGCAGCTTGTATTTCACAGACTGAAACGCGCTCGCATGCACACGCGCACACACTTAGCATGCGTGCTAAGGTCAGTCATGCCAGCCGGGCCTTGAACGCCACGTTCCACTGTGGCCGTCACCTGTCTCAAACTGTTAACCTTTTCTCTTTCCACACACGCACACACAAAACTCGCTCAGTAGACTTTGGCCAAGGCCCAGCGAAAGTACATAACTCACTAGTGCACGGAGGACGGCGGACAGACAGACTGACAGCGTTGCACGACTACAACATTCTTGACTCTGTGAATGATCTCGAGCAATTACGTTCAATTCTATTCGGCCAGAGGGCGGTTGTCGTTAAACTCAAACGAGAACGCGCCCTACAGAGCGCACCTGGTGAGAAGCCTCGGTACGCAAAGAGTTTAACGCAGGGGTCGCCAACGCGGTGCCCGCGGGCAAATGGTAGCCTGCGAGGACCATGTAAGGCGCCCGCGAGGTATGTTCTAAAAATACCATAGGCCACAAATTGTTACTGTAATTTGTGCTTTAAATTCTGAATCCGACTTGCTTACGTGAATTAAAATTTGAAATGACCTGTAATGTCATTTACTACAATAAATGAAAACGAAAATATTTTATGTACGTGTAATGAACTGAGTGTGAAATTTGCCGCAAACAGGTCACGTAGCCCTCAATACGATAGGTACTCACGAAGTAGCCCTCAGCCTCAAAAAGGTTGCTGAGCCCTGGTTTAACGCTAGCGCGGCGGCGCTAATGCTAACGCGGCGCTGCTAACGCTAACATGGTGGCACTAACGCAGCGGTGCTAGCGCCAACGCTAACGCGGCGCTGGTAATGCTAACGCGGCTTTGCTAACGCTAACGCGGCGCTGCTAATGCTAACACGGTGGCGCTAACGCGGCGCTGCTAACGCTAACACGGTGTTGCTAGCGCGACGGTGCTAACGCTAGCACGGTGAGGCTAACGCGGTGGCGCTAACGCCAACTAGCAGGGCGGCTGTGAAAAAAGGCCGGGAATTACGGTAATTTTCCTTTTTTTTCGGATACAACTGACTCTTTAGAAGTGTGTGCTAGGGTGGGGGGGGGATGCTGGTTCACGTGAAGATCAGCATACTATTCATGTCAATAAAGCCGACATTGTTATTGAGTTGTCTCTGTTGCTAATACCGCAGATAATAGTTACGGGAAGAGGGGAAAACAAAAACATTTGCAAAATTACTCATTAAAACAGTCCCAAATTTGTAGTAGATAATATTCTCCTTTGATCCGGTAGGTGGCGATAACTTCAATTTATCCATCCAGCCATTATCCAGGCCGCTTATCCTCACAAGGGTCACGGGAGAGCCGGAGCCTAACCCAGCCAGCGTCGGGCAAAAAGCGGACTACACCCTGAACTGGTCGCCAGTCAGTCGCTGTGCAGATATCGACGCCGTCACTGGGCGGGAATCGATCCGCACAAAGTCGGGCGCGTGTACCGCGACACCATCAGTGACTGGAACTTCAATTTAAAGAAGATAAAAGGTAACAGTTCCGAGTCAGCTGGTGAAGATGTTCATGCAGGTAAAAAAAAAAAAGTAAGTACACTGCTCCCAAACATTCCAAAGTGTTGGTTGAGGCACGTCGCGAGCAAAAACGTGATCAATAAAGTGATGATTCACGTTGCGAGGAATGACGAAGGAGTGCCGCCGGCCGGATCCAAACAATGTGAAAAGTCAACTACGGTATATTTACATGACGCTTGATCACAACATGAAAAAGAGTTTTTGGCAGGGTTTTTAACGTCTTGTATCGGGAACAGAACCCTGTCAAGAATCCATGTGTGCCATTTACTAGCCACATGTGTGCGCCACGTGTCGTAGCGGGGAGGGGCTCGGGGAGCCTCCCCAACCATAATCTTAACTCCCTTTCAATTCTCAATGAGGAGTTTGTATGGAAGTAAATTAGGGCCCCCGGGATCTGAATTTGAAACATGTCACGTAACCCTTCATACAATCGGTACACACGAAGTAGCCCTCATCCTGAAAAAGCTTCCTGAGCCCTGGTTTAACGCTAGCTAATGCGGCGGCGCTAAAGCGACGCTGGTAACGCAAACGCGGCGGCGCTAATCTGGAGGTGCTAGTGCTAACGCTAGTGCAGCGAACGCGGCGCTGATAATGCTAACACGGTGGCGCTATTGCGGCGGTGCTAGCGCGGCGGTGCTAAAATCACATTTTTAATAATAGTACAGCCTCGGTTCTTGAACGTCCCCATTCTCGAACAGATCGGTTTTCGAACGAAAATTTTGAGATTTTTTTTTTGCTTCTGTTTTCGAACGAAAATCGGTACTCAAATGCCCCCGACAAAACCTGGAAATAACAGAATCTGTCATCGAACCGCCTTCTGGAACGGATTGCGTTCGAGAACCGAGGTTGTCCTGTCGTTGTATTTCAGTGTAACTTTTCAATGTTAACGATTCAATTGGCTACAATTTGCTGTCTGAAATCCGACTGGCTACAAACCAAGCTGCCAGCCAATCCCAGTCACCCTTTCTTAATATGTGACGTCACGTGACCGAGAAAGCGTAACTGCGATTGGCCGGGTGTTCGGTTCTGACCTGAAGTAACCCTGCCCGGTGGCACAGACGGTGAATTTCAGACAGCGAATTGTAGCAAATATTGAAAATGTGATCACTTTACATTTAAAATTCAAATCCTGTTACCGCGAATTTACTTTGATAAGTTTGCACACCCTGCTAAAAAAATTTCCATAGAACATTGCTAAAGAATTATCGAACTTTAGTGTAGAAATTCTATAGAAAATCACAGCCAAAGTTCTATAAAACGAGTTTTTCTGTACAAATTCTATCGAATTTCGATTGAAATTTTTTTTGGCAGCGTCAAGGCAGGCACGTCTTGCCTGTCGATAAAAGTGTTTTTGTAGACGTTGACGGTGCTCCTGTGCCGTTCAAAAAATGGCAGACATTTAAAATGTCTCTGAATATGTATAACAATATGCGGTGGGTTAAATTTAGACTGGATGACATGATCTTGATTTTTCGGGGGGGGGGGGGGTGACGCACAACGCTTATGCCAACTACTGCATATAGTTTACCTGCTAATGCTATCGCTACGATATTCCAGCGGGAATCTTGCTAGCAGCCAATCATTTTGCAGTTTATAACTCAACTGGGATCCAATTTCTAACTTCCAAGTCCTGGAATACGCCCAACGTTGGCCGTGTCCGATCAATATGGACGACTTCCTGTGCAATTTCAAGTATGGCCGTCCTTTCGTGCATCCTGAGATTACAGCTCTTATTTTGAGTTATTTATTTTTAATATGAACAGTTTGGCATTACATCATCGCTCTCCGGAATATATGCAAACCGCTTCAGGCATGTCGAGGCCCTCCGGCAAATAAATGTGTTGATAGAATCATAAAAATCAAGCCAGATATTCCAATAAATAGTATCAACATGTTATGCCTTGGTCGGGGGTGACCTTTCACCCTAGTTAGTGTCATAACTGTTGTGTTTTTATATGGGATGGAGTCCAGTTACTGTTCCTGATCTCCAGCGTGTGCATGTTTGATGCAATTGGACGCGCGCGCGTTCGTGTCCGTGTGCCGTGTAAACAGAAGCGCCCCCCGCCGGCACGCGGCGTCACTGCACCCGCTCCTCCTCTTAGCCGGCCGCGAGGCTCGGCGGCGCCTCATTCACTAGAAGATGGCGGACTGCGCACCACTATTAGATGAGGAACTCTCGTCCTTCGTCTTCAGTTACCTGACAGAGAACCCCGACGGCCAGGTAAGGGTCCCGTGCGGTGTCCGCGGCGGGGGCTCGTCTCCGCTTCCTTGTCCGTCTTGGTTCGCCACCACCACCTCCGCCATCACCAGCGGTGCTCGGAGCAGCGAGAGGCCGGCTTGCCGGAGCACTTCCCCGGCTCGCCGCGGCGGCATCTCCGCGGTGTCTCGACTTGCGGCGTTCACGTGCACCGGGTGTTGGGATATGTCATCATCCTCGCTTTGGACGATTGGAGGCGGATAAACGTGTTGGCTCTTCCGCGGTGGGGATGTGCGTTGTCGTCCGCCTCGACCCCCCCACACCCCGCAGCCCACACCTCCCCCCTCCGCGCCGCAGCTGGGGGACTGCGGAGCCGCACTTTGGAAACTTTTTTTGACGCATTCTCCGCCGAGGAAGTTCGCTGTCAGTGTCGCCCGCCGTGGACACGTGGTGACAACGTCAACTCGTGCACCGAAGTCCGGCGGACCAAAGGACTTTTTAAACCCACGTCGAGTCCCCACGACACGCTCGTTCCCACATTTCATTGTATTTGGTGTTTTTGTGTGTTGCTGGTCGGATAAATACGACGCGTGCTTGTGGAGAGCACTGTTGCGTTCAGGTTCCGAGGAGGGGGATTCACTGCCTCGATGCGGACCGAACTGGGGTCAGCCGTCGCGCGGGAGGCTCCCGGTCGTGGCGAGACAATTTAATAATTTGACGTTTGCGCTTGGAAGCCGGCGCACTTCGTTTCAAAAGTGGGCTACGTAATAACAGTTTGCGTAAGGGCTTATGTTACCAAACACGTGACCGGGGTTCCTTGCGGTTCTTGTTATATATTGGCTGTATGTATTTGTGCTGCTGGTTCCCCGCCGTGAGAAGGGGGAAAAAAAAAATAAATCATCTTTTAAGCGGATTGGGAAGATCACCCGACTCGCTGATGCGCTCGTGCACCTTGCAACCGAAGCGGTACATTTTCCAAGTTGAGACGTGGCACGCAAATCCGGCCGTTTTTTTGGGAGAATGCCGGGCAAGCCGATGTGACCCGGGGGCCGTCCTCTGCGGATGGGATCTAGCGTCTTGCGCATAAAGGTGCGCTGGTTTGCAGAAAAGACGGAGCCCATCTTAAATGTAGGCTTTTTTCGAACCGGGTTCCGGCGACATGACAGGAGCGAAGGGGATCAACGCCGTAATCCCTCATTTTGCGTCCTGGATGGCTGCCGCGCTTCCCAAACACGCACGAGCGGCGCTGCTTACTGCTCCTCACGAGCTCCGTCTCATCCCCTCTCCAGGATGCGGCCCAAACCCACATCCCACCCACCTTTTTTTTTTGCAGCCCCCCCTCACAAATCCACAGCACCCACCGCTGTTTGCTTGTTGGCTGCATTACGCGATCAACCAGATTTGGCACTAGGAAACAGGTGATGTGTGTGTGCACTACTTATCACACACTGCATTAACTTTTACGTTGCACTGCATTGTGACATTGCAGCATTTAACCCCCCCACACCTCATACATATTGCCTCGTGACCTTGCTCTTAATATATTGCCAGCTCCCGTGAGGTGAGCCCCCCCCCCGCCCCCCTGCCAAATTACAAGATCAACCGTGAGTCCCGTTTGTCAACTTCCGAACGAGGGCGACGTGTGTCGGGATCGTTGCTGCAGGACAAAAAAAAATAATAAATGAAAACAAAATTAAAAAAAATTGAATATTTAGATGTATGTGCCGGAAGGCCCCTCTTGACACAAATAACAAGTGTCCCCATTGACACTTATCTTTATGTGTTAATATTTACTCTGGGTTATTAAACAGTTTTTCCTCTCTCTCTCTCTCTCTCTCTCTCTTTGGTTCCGCCACTGTGCGCCTATGTCGCTCGCCCGAGCCCTTGCAATACTACTCCTCGTGATGTGTTACAGAACCCGAGCTGCTGCAGTCATGTGATTCGTAGTGGAGGACGAAGGGAGGCGTTGACGTGACGTCCACAGTGGCGCCTCCTCCTCTTCCTCCTCCTCCTCTTTCTCGCCTCGAGCATGTGACTCTTCCTCCTCTTTTTCTCTCTATGGGCCGGCTGGCTGTCATTCCCTCGATTTTCCATTCACACACTCATTATTATTATTATTATTTTGGTCCGTCTTGACTGCAGCTTGTCGCAGCTGATGAGCTTTCAAAGAGGATATATAATATGCAAAATTGACCGTGAGTGTGTGCGTGTCTGTCCATAAATCAATCAATTTTTCAGCTCTAAAAATGTTTTACAAATGCCTATATTAATCCGTTCGTGGGCAGGGTGGCATTTTTTTGCCTTATTGAGGTAAAAGTCTCCTAACTAGGCCACAATCAAGGAATTACTTCTTTTTCGTTTATGGTTAAGTTATATGATAACTTGAGGCAGCCATGTTGAATCAGGGAGGAAAGGGAAATCACTCCGTGCTAACTTTGACCAATTATCCTCTCCTGATACCAAATTATGGCTTCAGATTAAAACACTTCAATATTTTGATATACTGAAGGATATAATGCGTGCAAATCACAATGTCTCAAAAATGGGACGCTGCCCACGAATGGGTTAAAAATGGAACCCCTAAATATACCCCAAAACACGGTCCCTGAGTTCGTTCGGTGGCCAACCACGACTGAAACGGACCCTCGTTTAAAAAAAAAAAAAAAAAAAAGTCAAATGAAAATTGGCGACTCTCACCCACGCATTGAGCAAATGCGGCCTTGCGCATCTCTTGCGGTGGAAAACCGGAACACTTGACTGGTGTTTTGAGGCATGTGCGATGTTGTACCCCATTATTTTTGTTAAATCATTTAAATGTGGAAGTAGATTAGCGCCAGCAGGATTTGAATTTGAAATATTAAGTCATCACATTTTCAATCGTTGCTGTAATTCGCTGTCTGAAATTCAACCGGCTGCAATTTGCTGTCTAAAATTCACCGTCTGTGCCACCACGCAGAACAGCCAGCCAATCGCAGTTACGCTTTCTTGGTCACGTGACGTCACACACGAAGAAAGCGTAACTGCGATTGGCTGGCTGTTCGGTCGGTTCTGACCTGAAGTAACCCTGCCTGGTGGCAAGGACAGCAAATTTTGGACAGCGAATTGTAACCGGTTGAATTGTTAACATTGAAAACTTACCGTATTTCCCGCACTATAACGCGCACCTAAAAGCTTTTAATTTTCTCAAAAGCCGACGGTGCGCCTTATAATCCGGTGCGCCTTATATATGGGTCGATATCGAGCCTTAAGCGCAGCTCCATCTAACGGATCCATAACGTTACCCCAGCCTCTACTGTAGCGTCTATTCTTTGCGCTTTATAATGCGGTGCGCCTTATATAAGAAAAATATTTTACAATAGGCCATTATATGAAGGTGTGCCTTATAGTGCGGAAAATACGGTGCACTGAAATACAACGATTGAAAATGTGATCACTTTACATTTCAAATTCAAATCCCCGGTGGCACTAATCTACTTCCATATTTAAAAAGAATTACAAAACATTGTGATGGTCAAGGAAGACGGAGGGAAGCAGGCGAGAATAAAATGGACGATTGATGGGATTCTATTGAATTGATGACGTGCGTTTCGCCACAAGAGACTGCACGCTTCACTATTTCATCCACAGATAGATATGAAATATTGTTCTATGGCATAATTTATGTGTACTGTATGGAGTTGACCCCCCCACCCACAAAATCACCTGCAGATTCGCCTATTCACACACGAGTTCATGATATTTTTAACGAGACTTTTAGTGTTTTCTTTTTTTTTTTTTTTGCGGGAACCAATCTCAAAAATGCTAAGTGCTGGTTTAACGCTCTTATTCAAGAATTTATTGGGTTTGAGGAAAAACTAAATTGGTCTATAAATATGTAAATATTTATGAAAGTAACAATTAATTATTTATTAATTAAATACTTAATAAATTATAAAGATGTTGGTCTGTAAAATATAAATAAATCTGTAAATTGGGGGAAAAAAAATTCCTTTGTGTGCTTGCCGCCGGGGGAGCCAGGTTCCGTTTACGCAACTCGGCCTGGTTCTGGTTTTGAGCCCGTCACAGCGTCGGGTTCCGCATCCGCGCACAAAAGATGTAAAGTTTTGCTACTTACCCGTCCGCTAAAATATTTTACTCATAATTCAAGTTGCATGACTATTAATTGAGCATTGACTGACAAGGCGCAGATTAAAAAGAAGGGGCGGGTGGTGGTGGTGGTGGGGGGGGGGCAGAATAGTTGTCGGAGGTCGCGATAATTGGGAAACTCGTTAGCCGATGGCGAAAAACCGCGCGCGTGCGTTTTGAGACGACCAATCAACCTTCATGTGGAAACTCTCATACCTCGAGTCGCAGATGGAAAAAATTAATAAAGCTTCAAGTCATTTCACTGGAGCCGCCCCCCCCCCTTGCACTCCCCCACACTGTGACTCAGCAACATAACTCGTGTGAGTGTGTGTGTGTACCTGTGCATGTGGATCATGTGACCATCTCAAATGTCAGTTCCTCGCTGAGCGCATTATCCCGATGCTGCAGGTGCAACCGGCCCACGTTTACATGGCGGCTGAAAGTCACCGCAGTGTATTGAATATCGTTATGAATCAGAATCGGAATCAGAATGAATCATTTTGATTTGACAAGTATTTCAAGGATTTTTTTTTTTTGCTTTCTCTTGTAATCGTAATCTGCTTGATTTTGTCTCGGAAATAATGTTTCATGGTGTTTAGGGAACTGGTTTGGTTCAGTCCGGTATGTTTTGGGTTTACGCCGTGTGTACGTAGTTAAGGTTGAAAATATGTAAAGCATAGTCATTTTTGGCAGCCTTCAGGCGGGGTGTGATTGGGGTTGGCGTTTCGGGGGTTCGGATTTAACCTCGTTTGTAATGTTCCTCCTTTGGTTTGTAGCTTGGTGTTACGGGGTTAGAGGTTTGGGCCTGGATGGTTCAGGTGAGAGGGTCAGGTTGTTAAATTTTAAGTCTTTGGTTTTAGATCGTGGGTTAGAATCAAAGGTCTTTGGGTAGTTGGTAGGATTTACAGTTCTTTGGTTCACTGAAGACTCTAAATCTTCCATTGGTGTGATTATGAGTATGAGCGCTTGTTTATGTCCATGCGCCCTACGACTGGCTGGTGATCAGTCATCCGGGATAGGCTTCGGATCAGCCGTGACCCGAGTGAGGAGATGCGATCTAGAAAATGGATGGATGGCCTGGTTGGTTGGGATTGGAGGCAGAGGGTTTCGGATTTGATGGCTTGGACTAAGTCTAGAGGGTTCCGCTTAGAGGTTTACGATTATGGGTTTGAGGGCTTTGAAGATTGCAGTTGGAGAGTTAGCGTTGTGGGAAGTGGTTAGGGTAAGGGGGGTTGATTTAGAGATGGTTCGGGTTACGTTAGGATTAAAGGGGTTCTGTCTTGATGTGTTAAAAGCAGCTGTCACTGTTTGATACAGTTGTGTCCCAATTTGCTGGATTTCGTATGAAACGCTCAGGGCGTAAATTTCCCGTCAATTTTGCTGTAAGGATCCTAGCGCCCTTCGGAGAGTTTTAGCTGTGGCGTGGGAACGCTCAGTTCCTGCCAAACCCCGGCCGGCGCGCCATTCGCCGCAGACGAACGGACAACCCCAAGGAGCGCGTCACCGTGTTGGCGCTCAATAATTCATCAAAGTGCTGACTCGGCTTCTGTTTCACGTTTCGCGGCAACGTTTGCTTTTGTGCGAGTGAGCGGACATGTTCGGTCGTCGTGCGAAAATCCAAACACTTGACGAGATGAAATTTGGGTAATAATATGCGTAAACATGAACACACACAGAAAAAAAACTTCAAGAAAACATGTCTGAAAAGACAGGAAGTCAGCCATGATGGTTTGAAGCGTCCAGTTTAGGCTCATTTTGACCGTTTCCACGGTGACCTTGAACTTGAAATTTGCTAAGCATGTCTGTTGCAAAAAGACACACACCTGCACACAAAATCCACAGAAATGAAATTTTCATCTGACGAGGCAACAACTAAAAATAACAACAAATGCTTTGTCAAGTGGCGTAACGTAAGACGACTGAACCGCCTTGTCGCGTATAATTCATAAACAAGAACATGCTGACACTGCTCACACCGGCCTGTACCTGCCCGTGGCACCTGGTTGCCACGGAGATGAAGCATGCTGGCACCTGTGTGTGTATGTGTGTGTGTGTGTGTGTCCATTGGGCAATGGAAATTTCCTTTCACCTTTTCTCTATTTTACCCTTGTGAGCCCGTATGTACACACACACATATGCGCAGAAAGCGTCAATGTTTTGTCGTAACTACAAACATCTGACAAAATCCGCCAAACGGTGCATAGTGGCCAAGTTCACGTTGTAAAATCATCAACCGGGAAGTAGCTTACCGATAAAAGGAGTGACCAACATCCATCCAGCCAGCCGCTTTCTGGACCGCTTATAAGCGATAAGCGACCCAAAAAAAAAAAAAAATTAGCAAAGTTTTTTGGGATCGCGACCTGTTAGCATGCGACCCGAAGTCCTGCAGCGGTGTTCGCCGGATTTCATTGCGTGAGCTTCACGTAGGTCACATGATTTCTTTTCAGCGAACGCGACAATTTGTTCATTTCAACTGCTAGCTTAGCTTGTTAGCGGCCCAGGTTTTGTGTTTAGCTTTTGTTAGCGTCGTGTACTCACGGATCAGACTTACTTGTTCACTTTTAGACAGGTGACAAATTCATTCACTGTTTTAGCTCTTGGAGGAATAATGCCGTTAAAATAAATCTATAAAATCCAAAGCAGAGAGCTCGTGACGTCACCATTTTTACGGCGCCATATTGCCGGTCAAACAGAACCGCTCGACATTGAACCGGAGAAGAATATTTAAAATACCCGAGACCTGTTTTGCTGTTGGTTGTCACAACAGACGAGACAGATATTCAAAGAGATAATTTTATAGAGTACCAGCTGAAAAGACCAGAAAATATCGATGGATTTCGGCAATTGAACGTGATGGATGGCGCCCGACCAAAATACACACTCGCCTGTGTACCCATCGCTTCATTTCAGGTAGGAATTATTCTTCACAATCTCAAATTAGAAGAAGTATACGGAGATTAAGTGTGGCCGCAATACGCTTCCGTGTACGTTCCACGGAGACGACTCCATCTTCTTTTTGTGTTTTTCAATCATAGTTAATGAATACGAGTTTGTGTGAAACCGGGGGGCATTTATTTAAATATTGGTATTTGTATGGAATACAAGCGGAAATGATCGATGGATTCCGGCAAATGTTAACGTGTGTCCGAACACGCTTCCGCGTTCACGAGCCGTCAATCCGTCACTATGTGGGATTTATTCCTGATTGAGAACAGATCCAGCAACGAAGTATTTATATTCGTCCAGACTTTTATTCGCTTTCACACTTTTCCGTGTAAATCTCGACAACTTACTCACCAGTGGATCTAGTTGTCCAAGACAGGCGGAAGCGAATTAACAGTCCAATTTCTTATCGGCGAAAACATCGATTTCTCTGTTAAATGCGGGCCCTCTATGCCGAGTTTATTTAATTTTTCCACGTACAGTTGTTTATTTTCACCTTCTAAATGTCTTATATATCGGACAAGACTTTGGGCGTCGTGCTACAGGATATTTCCGTGTCGTCTCCAACTGACTTAGCATTGAGCAATGCTTAGCTTGACCGGCAATATGGCGACGTAAACAAAAGTCATGTGATTTTATGACGTACGTGCACGAGCTCTATACGGGCGATCGGTCTACCTTCAGAGGTTGATTTGTTCATAGGTGGAGATGTCCATATAAATTTTGATGACCACTGGTCAAAGTTTAGTGACATTAAAATACGTTAAGATTTTTCTCCATAGTGAGCTCTTGCAGTCGCGGAGACGCCAAAAGGTCTCCAACGAAATCAAAAATGTTCGATTTCACCGCAACTCCTCGACTAACTGGCTCGTCTCCAGGAGGACTGGACTCGCCTAAATCAGGTCGCCGACTAATCTAGCTATCCAACCCCGCGTACGCCATTACCACGGCGACGGACGGCGCTCCTCTAATCGCCGAGCGACACTTTTGCGGACTTTGGTTCCTGCGTGCTCTTAAGCAGCAGGTTGCTAACTTGATGGAGTGACATAGCCAGCACTTGCCCCCCCCCCACCCCCGTTAATCCCTCTAACCTCGTAGATCCCAAAGTCTTAATCACATACACAATAATCCCGCATGTGGATTACCGAAGGTGGAAACAACACACTGGTGTATACGTTGAACTTGTGTGCGCGCGTTAACGTGCTAGCGTGTTAGCATGTGCGTTGCGTCGGTGCATTTGCGTGGAAGTTTGTGTTTGTGTGTGTTGAGTGTGTGTACTTTTGTTAACGTGTGTGTGTTTGCGTGTGAGAGTGCGTTTTATTGTGTGTTTTGTGCAAGTTAGCATTAGCATGTGCTTGTTTTTGTATTAACGCTGTGTGTTTTTGTGTTTGTGTGTGACGGCATCTGTGTGTGTTAGTGTGTACAGGGTGTCCTCGGGTTAAGACGGTCTCGACTTAAGACGTTGTGACTTTACAACGCCCGTTCCCCGTCCGCCATTTTGTCTGGCTAATGCTCGCTTGTGCGCCGGGAGTGTCTTGGCATTTTTCACCCTCCTTTTTCGACATTATCGCCCCAAAGAAGAAAGCTGTGTCTTATAGCGATGCTTCTGTAGCCAAAAGAAAGTGTGTTAGCATGGAAACGAAGCTCAAGATCATAAAAAGATTGGAGAAAGGAGCGACACCAATGCCAATCACCAATCTGTTCCAGAAGGATGGTTGAAAACCAAAATGTTCTAAAACCAAAGCATGTTTTCCCATTACAATGAATGGAAAATGAAACAATCCGTTCCAAGCCCAAACATTTTTTTTTAGCGATTTTTTTTTTTTAGCTTTTCCTGTTAATAAACTGCATAGTAGAAATACATGTATAGTTTAAATAAATTATATAATTTTATAAAGTAAAAAATATATTTATTTTTTGCTTAAAATATATGCTTTAGTCTAGTAGAGTATGCTAGGCCGGGAAAATACTTCATCTTGGTTCTCAAACACAATCCGTTCCAGAAGGCTGGTTGAAAACCAAAATGTTCGAAAACCGAAGCATGTTTTCACATAACAATGAATGGAAAATGAAATAATGCGTTCCAAGCCTAAAAAATGTTTAAGTGATTTTTTTTGGTGCTTTTGCCTAAAATAAACTGCATATTACGAATACATGTATAGTTTAAATAATTTAATAATTTAAGAAATATATTTTATATTTTAATATATTTAGTTTTTGCTTAAAATATATGCTGTAGCCTAGTAGAGTACGCTAGGCTGGGAGCGCATTGCCGTATCTGTAGGCTTCGAGCCTTGTAAACCATTTTTTATTAACAAAAGTGCAGAATAACTTTAAACAAGCAATAATGAGGGTGGGGGGGACAGACAAATTTTTTATCTGCACAGAAAGTACATAACGTAAAAAATTTTTAACTTGCAACTGGAGGTAGGGTTAATGGAAGAAAAGAAAAAAGCAATGCAAAACAATAATTTTTAATGTCTTCGGTGGGGGTGACTCGCCCCTTTTTCCACAAAGAACGAATCTAAGTCCGTTTGTTTCTGCCGTCTTTTAAGCACTTTTCTGAAGTGGCTCATAACAGCATCATTAAAATTTTGCCGTGCTCTGCAACATTCCGCTTCACTCGGGTGATGCAGTTCGATCCATTTAGCGCAGACGGCTTAAGCATTTTGACGTCAATTCCGACTTTAACGGCGGAGTCTGAGAAATCCGACTTCAGTCGAAATCCGGGTTAGGAACGGATCTCAGTCGTAGACCGAGGACTCGAGCGCGTGTCTAGATGCGATCCGAGGTGAGCTGCAGTCAAAAGGCCGACATCGTGTCAAGAGAGAGAGCGAAAAAGAGCAAAGAGTAGAAGTGTTTATAAATATATCTATTTTTCTCCCCCTTCTCTTCTTTTACTGTTATTGCAGCGAAAATGAACAGGAGCCACAAAGTGAGCGTCGTGCCTTAAGTGGGAGACACCAGGGAGGGTTTAAGCCGTAATACATCTGCGGGGAGAATCCAATTATTAGCGGCAGTAGCAATAAGGGCCACTTTAAGCACAGCAGACGGCGAGCGACGTCATCGGCAATAAATTACGCTTTCGCGGAGATGGGCCACGATGACGAGCCTCGTAATTGAACGTTAAACGCCGTTAAATTTAGACTGTTGCCCGGCTCTGGATCACATTCCGTGTGATGTACCCCGTCAAGGCATAAAAAGAAGATTCATAAAGAAAATCCCGTTAATTGAAATGTCTCTTTTATGTTGAAATTTCACTCAATAGATGGTAGGTTTTTTTTTTTTTTTTTTTTTTTTAACTTAAAATAGAAATTACATTTAATGAAACAGTACTTTGATGGAGCATTGTATTTTTTAAATTTTGCATTATATAATCACAGTATTATATGCAAGCATCCATTATTTTCCCCAGTATAAACACAGAAAAAAGTATAAAAATGTCATTTAAACCCATATTTCTAATTTTCAAATATTTTTTAATTTTCATTTTTGCTGTAAATCATTGTTGACATAGTTTACATAAAATACTTACACACAGTACGTTATATAATTTAATTGTTGCGATTTGAATTGCAAATATATATTTTTGCAGGATAGGCGAAACGGAAGATGAATGAATGAATGAATATATTTTTGTCTTAAAATGTACAAACCTGCAATTGGCCTGCAACCAGTCCTGGGTGCACCCCGCCGACTGTCCGTTGACATCTGGGATTGGCTCCAGCGATCCCGCGACCGTTGTGAGGATAAGCGGCTCGGAAAATGGATGGACTGATGATTGTAGAAACAATTCCATTTTGCAAACCTCGTTTATGGAATGGTTCAAAATGTATTTTGAGTTTTATATATTTATTATTGGGATTTCACGATTCAATTTGTATCATGATTTGCGGTCGCCAATGTACCCTGTGAAGGCATAAAAAAAGATTCATGAAAAAATCTCGTTAATTGAAATGTCTGTTTTATGTTGAAATTTCACTATAGATGGTAGATTTTTTTTTTTTTTTTTACTTAAAATAGAAATTACATTTAATGTGACTGTCCTTTTTAAATTTTGCGTTATATATCAGTATTTTATGCAAGTATCCATTATTTGCCCCCAGTATAAACAAATATAAAAAAAATATGAAAATGTCATTTAAACTCATAATTCTAATTTTTAAATATTTTTTAATTACGTCGTCGTCGCGATAGTCAACGGAAAGGAGCGAAATCGTTAAAAAAACAAAAAAAACGCTTTTTGATTTTTATTTATAGAAACGTCGGCAGCCAAGTTTGAGACGCTTTTTCAGCATGCGAGGACGGGAATTGGGTTTTTGTTTACGAGGAGGGACAGAAGGCTACGTGAAGAAAAACAAAATTCTTCTTACAAAAAATGAGTAAAAAAAAAAAGCAAAAGCAAAATAAAAGAAAATTATCTCTAATAATGGACAATATAACAATAAATAAATTACAAGCAAAGATATTAGAAAAAAAATACGAAAACAAACAGATCCATTAAATTAGTAAAAATAGTGAAAGAAAATTACAAATAAAATGAAAATATAAGAACTCAAAATGCAGAAAAAAACTAAATGAATAAAAAATGACATGAAATTTAGAAAAATGCAGAAAATTAAATAAATCAGGAAAGGTTTTTTTCTTCCATCCATCCATTTTCCAAATTTGTTTTTTCCTTACGAGGAGGGACAGAAGGCTACGTGAAGAAAAACAAAATTCTTCTTACAAAAAATGAGTAAAAAAAAAAAGCAAAAGCAAAATAAAAGAAAAGAAAATTATCTCTAATAATGGACAATATAACAATAAATAAATTACAAGCAAAGATATTAGAAAAAAAATACGAAAACAAACAGATCCATTAAATTAGTAAAAATAGTGAAAGAAAATTACAAATAAAATGAAAATATAAGAACTCAAAATGCAGAAAAAAACTAAATGAATAAAAAATGACATGAAATTTAGAAAAATGCAGAAAATTAAATAAATCAGGAAAGGTTTTTTTCTTCCATCCATCCATTTTCCAAATTTGTTTTTTCCTTACGAGGAGGGACTGAAGGCTACGTGAAGAAAAACAAAATTCTTCTTACAAAAAATGAGTAAAAAAAAAAAGCAAAAGCAAAATAAAAGAAAATTATCACTAATAATGGACAATATAACAATAAATAAATTACAAGCAAAGATATTAGAAAAAAAATACGAAAACAAACAGATCCATTAAATTAGTAAAAATATTGAAAGAAAACTACAAATAAAATGAAAATATAAGAACTCAAAATGCAGAAAAAACAAAATAAAATTAATAAAAAATGACATGAAATTAAAAAAAATGCAGAAAATGAAATAAATCAGGAAATTTTTTTTTCTTCAATCCATCCATCCAGCCTCTGAGTATAGGATACTTTCTTGGAGTTGAATCTGTCCAGTCACAAAAAAAGTGTATATGTCTATTTTTTTTGTCTAAAATATCTCGCCAATTTGACTGCAGCCCCCGCGACCTCCGACCCGCATTGGCAAAAGGGGGCCGAGCGAGGCTTAGCCGCAGCGCTGCCGCTGTTTATTAGCCGCCGTGGCTAATTGCGACGTCGGTCGCGTTCAGCTGACGTGTGAAGTGGCGCTGGGTTTATGTTCGACACTAATCTTGGCAGATCAGCCGAGGGGGGTGGGGGGGGGTGATTGGCGGGGAGGTCAAAGTTCGCAGTGTGACAAAGTGCTCTTGGAACGGACGCGGAAGTGTTACTTCAGCGCAACAGTGCAGTGTCGTGCACACTTCAAGGTCTTAAAAACACTCGTTTATTTTTGTCTTCTGAGATGTTCATTTATTTAAAAATAATTCCTGTGAAGTCGCTGATGGTGAAGCGGTAGACTCGCCTGATTTCAATGGGGGGCAGCGTGGGATCGATTCCCGCTCGGTGACGGTGTCGATACGTCCCCCTGCGATTGACTGGCGAGCAGTTCAAGGTGGAATCTACCTTGAAGTCAGAATAGGATAGGCTACGGGACTCCTGCGACCTTTGTGAGGATAAGCAACTCAGATAATGGATAATATTTGGTACATACATACGCCGCAGCTGTGTAAAAGCCACAAGTGGCCACTTTGAAACCCACATTGAAACACGAGATATTTACAAAGATGGCACACAGAGAGCGTAACGCTTGCGCCGCCACGGTAACGCTAATGCTAGAGCCGCCGCGCTAACGCTAGCCCCACGCTAACAGGGCCGGTTAAAAAAGAAAAACATACCGGTAAAAAACCACTGAGTCACGGCAGTAACACGCTAGCGCAACGCTAACAGGGCCGGACTGGTAAAAGTCACTTCCCTGGCACATATAGTCCACCGGTCTCACTCTTACCTTTTCTGCTCGAGTGCCCCCTTGTGGCCGTTGGAAAAAAAAATGCACAAATTAGCCGCATCACCGCATTAAGTCGAGGTTTATTGGCCGGAAATTACGGTTATAAATACGTTGCCTGTGCCTGTAAATGCGATTTGAAGGTAAAATACGATATCTAGAATTTGATGTGTCAGGATACAACATTTTCTTAATATTGTGTTGGAATTTAGGCCCTCGGAAACATATAATTTAACAGCACGTATGGAAAAAAATGAAAATTATTTGGAGTCTTTCTGTTGTTAAGTGTTTGTTTGGTTATTGCAAACGTTCCCGTGAGGCGCTGTTGAGAAGAGTTAATTATTGCAATGGTTTTTTTGGCCCGGCACCCATCCAAGGGTCACTGTAGGTTCTCTTCCTCTTCTTTCATCCCTCTCTCTCTCTCTCTCTCTCTCTCTCTCTCTCTCTCCCCCTCTCGCTGGCGGGGTGACCTACTTCCCAAAGGCCCGCCCGGGCTTGCGTGACCACGGCGCCGCAGCAGCTTCGCCCACCTTTCCGCTCGCTCGCTTTGCGATGCTCACACGTGCACGTTTACTAGTGTACACGCTTGATGAGCGTACACCTGATGGCGGCGCGTTGAATTATTTGCGTGATGCCGCCGACTGACTCAGCGGAGGCGGGGGAGGGGGGGCTCCTGTCACGTGACTCGACCGCAGTCAGAACTGAGTCGACGATTTTAGGACTCGGGACTCGCTTGACTCCAAATTTTAACTTTGGAATTTAGCAGGGACTCGAGCTGGTTTTTGAATTTACTGTAATTCCCGGCCGACAGAGCGCACCTGGTTATTAGCCTCACCCAGTACTTTTGTAAAGGAAATACCATTTGGTACATACATTGAAACCCACATTCAAATACGAGATATTTACAAAGAAAATACGGCAACAGAAAGAGTTTCATGCCAGAGTGGCGCTAACGCTAGCACCGCGCTAACATTTGCGCTAACGCCATGCTAAAGCTAACAGGTCTGGTTAAAATAAAGCTTACCGGTAAATATCACTGAGACACGCCAGTAACACAGCAGCAACAGGCTAGCGCAGCGCTAACGCTAGCGCAGCGCTAACAGGGCCGGTAAAGTCACTTCCTCGGCACATATATTCCACTAATATCACTCTTACCTTGTCCGCTTGAGTGCCCCCTTGCGGCCGTTAGAAAAAAAATGCGCAAATTAGCTGCTTCTAGGCCGGAAATTACGGTATGTCTTTTTGAAAACTTGAACTTTAAGACTTTTGACTTAATCATGACTTGCACATGTGGGACTTCCTCCCACGTCTGCGTCAACTTCCCGAGGGGGCCTCGCGGAGACCAATCCGCCTGCAAGTCCCCGTGATCTCTCTGTGACGTCACATTAGGGGTGACAAACTCATTTTTCCCGCGGGGCACATTGTTGTTCTGGTTTCCCTAAGAGGGCCGTTATCTCATAATATTTACATGTACCCCGCCTCCTGTCCGTTGACAGCTGGGATAGCCTCCAGTGCTCCCCGCGACCCTCGTGAGGATAAGCGGCAAAGAAAATGGATGGATGGATGGATGATTGATATGCAAATACGCCAATGCCAATTTGTAGCGGTGACAACTTTGCTGTCTTTCACGGGCCATTTTCCATCTGCCAGTGGCATCTTGTGGGGTGTCCAGCGCTCCCCCGCGACCCTCGTGAGGATAAGCGGCAAAGAAAATGGGTGGACGGATGATTGATATGCAAATATGCTAATGATTTGATGCCAATTTGTAGCAGTGACAACTTTGCTGTCTTTCAATGGCCATTTTCCATCTGCCAGTGGCACGTTGTGGGGTGTCCAGCACTCCCCCCGCGACCCTCGTGAGGATAAGCGGCTGAGAAAATGGATGGATGGATTTTGTATATTTTTCTCAGCGCTTTTCACGGCCCTCTGAGCTTCGAACTTTGGTCAGTTCGTCAAGTTCCACTGACTGGAGTCACCACGTTACTCTGTGAATAATTGACGCTCGTAGTAATTGCCCTTCAACTAATAATAAATGAATAAATATGAGGATAAGCGGGTCAAAGGTGAATACTACTTGAATCTGTGAATGGTGAGATGTGACGTCCCGCTGCGCAAGCATTACTATTTTGGGATGAGCCGATTAAATAGTATATTTCAAAATAAATTGAATGACGCGAATCAGAATCATCTTCATTTGCGCTTTGTCCTGCCGTCGCCGTTTCTGTCCAACAGGGGGCGACTATCGTCACAAGCGCGGCTTTGTTGCCTGCAAAATGTACATTTTGAATGCAAATAAGAAAAAAGATCTAAAGTTTGCTTATGGGCAGAGTCGGATTGAAATGAGGTTACGTTGGAATACTCTATCGTGCGCAATTTTAAAACTCTCATATCAGTGATGATGACGGAATTGAATTTTATTGTTCCTCTAAACATAACTTGAGTTTGCGATTGACTTTGAGGATTCCTTTTAAAACCTAAAACCTCCGATAAGGCCGTTCTCGTGGGTCTAAGGTTCTACTGTACGCGTGCAATCATTAACACGCTCTGGTTACTAAGTTACCGCTGCTAGCCTTCGATTGTTAGCGTCGTGCTAACGCGCGTCTGGCCCAGGCGTACGCACGCTTCTCATTCACGGTTATGTTTATAGGGTGTGTTTAAACTACACGCCTTTTATTTTAGTTATGCAACACTTTCCTGCCTGTCCTGTCCTGCCCCCCCCCCTCCCTTCGCTTTCCTTATTTGTTTCTTTCCACTCGTCCTCTTCTATTCACTCACATTTTCTGTTTCCCTTTGGCTAGAGCGGGGCGTCGCGCTTTCAAACGCACCCGGGGGTGGGGGGGGGGGGGGGGGGTCAACGTTTTGGACGGACGTTTAGTCGATACGCGAGCGGGGCGGCGCGTGTCCACTGATCTAAAAATAAAAAAATGAAAAAATCAAGACTGGATAGCGCATACACATCGAGCGGTATGTCGATTGGTTGAAGCCAGTCGGCCGCCATCTTGGTGCTCCCAAAACGTGTGGAGGACGTTGTTGACACGTTGGATTACATTTCCCTCAAAGTTTGGCATGTACAGTTAAAACTGGTCATGTGAGCTTGACATTTTTTCAGTTATGCTAACGTAAAGGATTTTTAATTGAACTTGGTAATCCAAAAAAGGCGAAGTGCAAAGGAAAGACGTAGAACACCGTGACTAGCAAGAAATCTTGCATATTAGCTGGGGCCCGATTTCCGTGGCATGTTAACTTTTCCCAAAATACGCTGTGAAGCACGATCAATAAAAACATAGCAAAAACTAAGCATTTTTTGTCATTAAAAAAACGAAATTTTAATTCAATTAATTTGATATATTTTTGGAAATAAGGACTCGCAATGGGAAAATAAACTAGCTAAACGCACTGTTCATTTGTTGTCTTTGCGACAACAGACAGAAAATTTACACTTGTTTCCTCGTATTTGAAAATCAAATTCAATTTGCAGAGTTCTGTATTATGAAATTCATCAAAAAAAATCACAGTTTTGTTTTCTCGCTGATGAAGTTTGGGAAAATATTTGCTTAATAAGTGCTTTTTCGCGAAAAACCGTCAGCCTATAAAAGTGAAGTGGAGAGTGAACGGTGAACAACAACCGTAAACAAAAGTTGTTGTTCAAGTGAATTAAGCTCATCAGAAAATAATTAAAAAAAAAAAAAACCTTTACAAACAAATGTTAACAGTGTCAAAGTAAATCTTTCCGACTTACCTGTGGAATGTTTTTTCATAGCCATGTAACTGGCGATTAGCGTCGCTGCGGAGGTCGGCACGGTTGTTTTGGGAGTATCAAGATGGCGGATGGGACTTCAGTCTATTTTTTTTTTCCTTTTTTTTTTTTTAGATCAGTGTGCGTTACCCATCGATATTGCCATGTTGGATTTTTTACTTAATTTTTTATATTGGACGAGTGGGAATGGCACACAGAATAAAATAGACCTTGGAAAAAAAAAACAGGCAGTTGAGAGAAGAAGGAGAGGCAAGATATTTTTTTGACAATATTATCGCAATATTTTGATGGTAATGCTAATACCACAACTGGCATTTTGAAATGCCAAATAACTCGCATTAGATTTCGCCAACCATATCAGTAATATTATGATTGGAAGTAGGAGTTGCACAATAACCCACAATATCAAAATATTTTGATCATACTGATAAGTTACCATTATGAGGGGTGGGAGTTCTACACTCGTACACACTCGTAATATTATTGCAATATTTTGACGATACTATGATGAGAGGGGGAAACTGCACAATAACTCACTATACTATGGTAATATTTGACCACCTATTTCACTTCTAGGGAGGGAATTCCACGCTTACGCTCAATACAATTTTCCCATATGCAGTTTTGCCCATCGTCCAAATTTTATCATATTACACGAACAAAACAAAGTCAAAAATATGACAGTACATATATATGACGAGTCACTGATGGTGTAGTGTTACACACGCCTGCCTTTGGTGCGTGGGATCGATTCCCGCTCAGCGACGGTGTCGACGTCTGCCCTGCGACTGACTTGCGACCAGTTCAGTGTGTAGTCTGAAGCTAGCTGGGATGGTCTCCAGCTTTCCTGCAACCCCTTGTGAGGATAAGCGGCTTGGATAATGACATGACATATATATATATGACACGCTCTAAATTGCCCCTTTGTGTGATTGTGAGTGCGGCCGTTTGTCTCGGTGTGCCCTGCGATTGGCTGGCGACCAGTTGACAGCCGGGATTGGCTCCGAGCACTCCCCGCGACCCTCGTGAGGATAAGCGGCTGAGAAAACAGACGGACGCAAATGACACCTTGTGACTCCGAGGGCCTGCGCGTCGCCCTGCCTGCCTTTCAGGGTAAACGCGTTGAATTTTTTTACCCAAGTGACTCACGGCGCTGTCGTGCTAAACTAAGCTAAGCTAAGCTAAGCTAAGCCGACGGGCAAGCAAAGCGTGGAGACGTCCAGGCTGGAGAAATGTTCCATTTATGGCCTTCGCCGTCTCCTGCGACTGAAACGAGGCTAATTAGTAAAAGGTGGGAGCGCTCGCGGTGGACCTTTTAGGGCGAAGAAGAGCCCGACGCATCCTCCTCATCCTCACCCTCCTCCTCTTCCTCCACCGCAGTGCGGGATGAAGAGCGCGCCGGTCGTCCTTTTCGACACGTTTGCGGGGCGGCCGCAATCGTGACTCCCGACTCGCCCGACGCGTTCCACGCCCCGCCGGTGTGTCGGTCACGGTTTATCCTGTGCGGTTATGCAATTTATAAAAAAAAAAAGAAAAACAGAAAAAAATGTACATCCGGTGAGTAAATGGAACGGCGTCAACGTCGCGCGTTACAATCCCCCCCCCCCCCCCCCGACCAGAACAGCGTTTTGCGTCACCGTGAACGCACCACAATAGAAATCTCATTTAATACGCCCGAAAAGATTTCAAATATCCATCTTCCTTTGAACGGCATACATAGACGTGCTCCAACCCCGGAGGTGCTTGCGAATGCATTTTTAAATCACAATTATTTTTTTTTTTCCCACGTTTATGCGATATTATTAGCCGTGCTCGTGTGCCGAAAAGAGCTGTCAGTCAAACTCGAGAGCGCGCCGGTGTTTTAATCCCTGACTCAAATAAGAGTTGTCAATTCTATGTCGAGGTGAGGAATACACGTTCGCGTTTCTGGCCAGGTTTACTGAAAATAAATATGTAGAAGAAGAAATTTTACTTGTATTTAATTTCAATACTAATTCGAAGTTAAGTCGTGTCAAAACGTCTTTTTTTTCTTTATTAATAGTGCATAGGGGTCAATTGTGAGATTAATCAAATCAAAAATCAACAAGATAATCCATCCATTCCATCCATTTTCTCAGCCGCTTATCCTCACGAGGGTCACAGGTAGCGCTAGAGCCTATCCCAGCCGCCTCAATAAAGTAATCGATTCCAAAAATTTCTCAAAGTAACAGCACTATTCATTAAAAAATACATAAATATGTACTAGTGGGGCGGCACAGTGGCTCAGCTTGTAAAGTGTTGGCCTCACAGTTCCGAGGTCCCGGGTTCAATCCCGGACCCGCCTGTGTAAAGTTTGCATGTCCTCACCGTGCCTGCGTGGGTATCCTCCGGGTGGGCACTCCGGTTTCCTCCCACATCTCCGAAACATGCAGCATTAATGGGACACTCTTAATTGCCCCAAGGTGCGATTGTGAGAGCGGCTGTTCGTCTCCATGTGCCCTGCGATTGGCCGGCGACCAGTTCGGGGTGATGCCCTGCCTTCTGCCCGTTGACAGCTGGGATAGGGTCCAGCGCTCCCCGTGACCCTGGTGAGGATAAGGGGCCAAGAAAATGGATGGATGGATTTATGAACTGGTTTTGGATTCAGAAATCAAGGCGTGATGTGTTTTGGAACTATTGGGACACAAAAAATGCTTGTAATAACTCAACTTTATGATTTATGATGTGTGACAATTTGAAATTTTCGGTACAGATTTTTACAAGAGATTCGGCTTTGCGGGCCACATAAAATCATGCGGCGGGCCAGATCTGGCCCACGAGCCTTGAGTTTGACACCTGTGCCTTGAAACAAAACAAACGAAGCAACAAACAAACTCTTCGTTACAAGTCAGTTAAACTCGACTCCTAATTTGCATTCTTTCCCCCGTGGGATGCGGCAAAACCGGGAAGCAAAATTATCGCGCCGCGAATTTCCAACCCAGGGAAAACGTCAGCGCGCATCTGCCCGCGTGACAAAAACGGCCGGCTGAACGCAAGGCGGCATTGCGCGTGGAAGCAAATGTTTTTCCACGACGGGGAGGAAGTCCAGAGAAAGCTGAACTCGCGGGGGCTTTTGTAGAGGTCGCAGAGATCCTGCAATGTGTGCGGATACGTGGGGGGGGGTCGAAGGTGGTAGTTCAATGTCTCTTTGCCCTTGCCTGTGTGCGTGTGTGTGTGTGTTGATGCCTAATATGGAGCTGCTAGTGGCAGCTACATGAGTCTGCGCGTCACGTGCAATGCAGTACGCTGACAAGTACTGTACACCCGTGTGTGTGTGTGTGGTGTGTGTGTGTGTGTGTGTGTGAGAATGTGGTCATCTCAAGTAATCTTCTCCCCTTTCTGGATTTTGTGCCGAATCGTCACTTTTTCTGTTGATGTTTTGCCGTCCCGGCCACCTTCTCTTGTTTTTTCTGAACGCTTCATATCGGAAACACCTCAGCATACCTGATTCTGATTCTGATTCTGATTCTGACCTGCGTTGCGTGTTCCACTGTTGTGACTCCCGTCTGCTGCGCCGGTTTTTGTCAATTAATTGATACGCGCACACGAAAAATGTTGAATGACTGATATGCGGCACGGTGGATCAGCTAGGAAAGCGTTGGCCTCACAGTCCTGAGGTCCTGGGTTCAATCCCGGACCCGCTCGTTCTGGAGTTTGCATGTTCTCCGGGCACCCCGGTTTCCTCCCACGTCCCAAAAACATGCCACATTAATTGGACACTCTAAATTGCCCGTAGGTGTGATTGTGAGTGGGGCTCTTCGTCTCGACGTGCCCTGCGATTGGCTGGCGAGCAGTTCGGGGTGTAACCCCGCCCCCTGCCCGTTGACAGCTGGGATAGCCTCCAGCGCTCCCCGCGACCCTCGTGAGGATAAGCGGCAAAGAAAATGGATGGATGCTGAGGGGCTGTTTTGCTCCAGCAGGAACTAGAGCGGCGACGCTAACCCTTAGCCTCACAGTTCTCAGGTCCCGAGTTTCAATCCCGGACCCACCTGTGTGGAGTTGGCATGTTCGCGTGGGTTTTCTCCGGGTGGGCACTCCAGTTTCCTCCCACATCCCAAAAACGTTGCAACATGAATTGGACACTCTAAATTGCCCATAGGTGTGATTGCAAGTGTGGCTATTTGTCTCTGTGTGCCCTGCGATTGGCTGGCAATCAGTTCAGGGTGTGTCCCCCGCCCTCCTGCCCATTGACACCCGGGAAAGCCTCCGGCACTCCCCGCAACCCTCATGAGGATCAGCGGCAAAGAAAATGGATGGACGGATGATTGATATCCAAATACGCCAATGATTTAATTCCAACTTTGCTGTCTTTCCAACCACCAGCGGCACGTTGCGGGGTGTCCCCCTGAGAACTCCGACTGGCACGAGAACAAACCCGAACGGGTCGCACTGTACTAATTCCGCGCGTTGGGCCTTCAGCCGTTCACCCGTCGTTATCTCCCGCACGGTGTTGGCGAAGCCCCCCCGTCGTCTTTCATTTTTTTTAAACGATTGGCTCAGTCCCTCCCACTTCCAATGATGTCATGTGCTGTCAGGGAAGCTTTTAGAAATGCTTTCACGGGTGTTTTTATCGCCGCTTGCTCAAAAGCGAAGGCAAACGAAGTTCTTAGTTGAAGTATAAATCCTCTGTTCCGTTATGGTTGGTCCAGTCACCACTGAATGTCGTGTTTTGAAGCCTCAAGCTACGTTAGCCGTTGTCCAAACGGCAATTCCAATAAAGTTGGGATGTGTGAAACAAATTAAAAAAAAGACACAATGATTTAAAATAAATATATCATAATAGTAATAATATTTGTTAAATTATTTTATTATATAGAGTATTTAAACTATACTGTACATGTATTTCTACTCTGCAATTTACAGTATTATCGGGAAAAGCTAAAAAAAAAATACTTTTGTTTCAAAGATTTCGTTAACTCGAGTTACAAGTTCATGTTTTTGTATGTTACTTTTTGAAAAATGTTCCCCCCCCCCCCATTATTGTTGTTTCTGCACTTTTGTTGAAAAAAAAGTCGAGTCCCTACAGATACGGCAATGCACTCCCATCCTAGCCTACGCTACTACTAAAGCATACATTTTAAGCAAAAAATAAATACATTTCTTAAATTATTTTGTGATATAAAGTATTTAAACTATACATGTGTTTCTACTATGCAGTTTATTATCATGAAAAGCTTAAAAAAATGCTCTAAAAAGCCCATTTTTTTCCAGCCTTGGAACGCATTATTTCTGTTCCCATTCATTGCAATGGGAAATATCGATTCGGTTTTTGAACAAATCACTTTTCGAACCGCCCCCTTGTTTCTTCAGTGCCACCGTCTCTCATCTGTCCATCATGGCCGGCCTCACCAATGTTTTATAAACTTTGCCCTTCATCTTAGCGGAGACTCTTCTGTCACATAGAACACCAGACACCTCCCGGCAACTGTTTCAACCCGCTTGGACTTGTTTCTTCAGTTGCTTGCCACACTCACTATTGCTCTGGATTGTTGACCCCCAAGGATTTAAAATCATCCACCCTCCATTGCCTCACTCTTCCCCCTCCACCCCTCTCATTCACGCACTTATACTTTTTACGTTTTACTTCGGCTAATCTTGACCGCTGCGGCGCCGTATTTTCCTAAATCCGACTTCTTTCGGCGACTCCGCCTTCCGCTCTCGGGCCCGTCGTAAGCGTCCGACCGCGCTGCAGCAACGGGCGGAACGATGCAGCGCTCCGAGAAGCAGGCCCCGGGGGGCGAAAGGGGCGCAAATGTTTAGCGTCGTCGCTCAGATCTGTGGCGAAATGTCAGGAAGTTGAGGAGAATTTTAATGGGGAACGCGCACGCACGCAGGCTTTGCTAATAATGTCACCGCCATTGTTTGTGCGGGTGTCAGGACGGCATCCCTCACGCCTCAAGGACGGAGATGGTGATTACTTTTGCCTTTTTCCTGTGTGTGTTGTCCTTGCATGTGACAGGTTCCGGAAATGTGGCTCGGCGGGCGGGGTTCACAGCAGGCGTTAGCTTAGCGCCAGCTTGATCGGTCTCTTCCCGCGTTTGTCTCTCTGTTTATATTCGCGCGTGTGAACAATGCTGCGCGTTAACAATCAATACGTGACCTGCGGTTCAAAACCTTAAGCACGGATCGCGTTTCACATTAGCCGGCATGGATGCGAGCTACATGCTACGCACGCGCACACACAGTGACAACCCCGACCTTGCGGAGCTGAGTTATGAAAGTGGTGGTTTCATCAAACTTCGCCACTTCGTGACGTCGACTCAAATCTTTTTTTTTTTTTTTTTTTAATCTATGTCCGTGTGTCTACCAATTGTGGTTCAAAGTCGGTAGCAATCAAAGTCTCTAGGACCAAGTTCCTCTTTGAAGGAACCCTGGAAATGGCTGAATTGACCCCAAAATGGCTGACTAACATCTTTTCCGATGCGGGTTCTTGAGACTTTTTTTGTCGGCCTACTCTTGATAGACATGTCAACAAAGTGTCATGTTACTGTTTTAAATCAAAGTCGCTCTGACGTGTCTTTGAGGCACCCCTGGAAAGAGCTGAATTGACCAGAAAATGGCTACTTTGAACCGTAACGACTGGCTTCCCAAGTTTTTTTCAGACATGGCTTCTTGAGACGTTTTTGTAGGTCTACTCATGATAGACATAGATAAAAGTAACGTTTACTATTTACCGTAATTTCCACCCTATAAGCCGCAACTTTTTTTCACACGGTTTCAACCCCGCGGCTTATGCGGCGATTCAGCTAGCGTTAGCGTTAACGCCGCACTCGTGATAGCGTCTTCCCTGCTAAAAATGTTCTATATTTCTAAAGAATTTCTAAAGAACTATAGAACTTTAGGACCCAAGTCCGATAAAATCTCTGTAGAAATTCGATTGTTCTGGAGAAATTCTATAGAAAATCACAGCTAAAGTTGTCGAGAAAAAGTTGTTCTGTACAAATTCTATAGAATTTCTATGACTTCCTGTGCATTTTCAGACTTTTTTTGCGGGTCTAAACATTGACTGAATTTCACGCCGCTAAGTTTCAATTTTTTACGTGTGATTTTGTGGCGGGGCACCGGTTTGGGGGTCACATGGCCGTCTTGAGGCTCAGCGACATGCGTAACCTTTTCCCGTGTGCCGTCGTGTTGCTATCTTCTGCATGAGCGTGGCAATGATGGATAGACAAAGCTGCATGTGCTGACATTTGTGTACATATTAATATCGGTCTACGTGTATCTGTGTGTGTGTGTGTGTGTGTGTGTGCAGATATATATATATATATATATATATGTATGTGTTAAGTGTGCATGCTAATTGCTAAAGTCCTTTCTATTTTAGCCCTCCAGCAAAAATAGGCGTCATAGCTGGCATGCGGTCTCCGAGGCGGCCGCAATTTTATCTTTAATCTGACCTTGTGAGACGCGGCTAACATGTCCTCTGGCGCGCCATTATTTTTGGCTCGTCGCCGAGCTTTTAAAGTTATGACTTTATGCGTCTTAAGCCCGAGTACGTGTATTTTTAAATTTACTTGCAAAGCTACGCGGTAGTGCCTGGAAATCAGCTAACGCGTCCCAGCGGGGCTAATGCTATCGATTAGCTCTGACGAAAACAAACAGATTCATCTTTACGTCAATGAATAATCACGTTTATATCACGAGATTTTAATACTCATCAAAATAACTTGAAATACATACCAAAAAAATAATTCATAATAATAATAAATAAAATAACACCCCAAAAAAGTTATAACGTGATATGTTTCATGTTGTAACATAATGTGTTTCACATTATAATGTGGTTAATTACACGTTATAATGTGAATCATTTCATGTTATAATGTGAAAAGTTTCATAACATATTTCACATTATAATGTGGTTAGTTACATGTTATAACATGAATCATTTCATGTAATAATGTGAAAGGTTTCATGTTATAACGTAATTTGTTTCATGTTATAGTATGAAACTTTCACGTTATAAAATGATTAATCATGTATTATTATGTATAATTATTATGTGTGTGTGGCAGCAATACGCTTCTGTAACCCAGCCATAATTATTAGTGAGGAAAAGATTCTTTCATTGAAAAAAATAAGTTTTATTATTTTTCTCTTTGGAGCCTGGACTCTGTCCAAATTTGGTCATTTCCATATTTTTCCACAAATCAATAGCATTTGCTAGTTCTGCTTTGACGATAATCTATTTTTTCCCCGTTTGTCTGTTTATTTCCCCCCAACCAAATTATGTTTTTCAGAGATGTGAAGATTCTGCCTATTTCTACACAAACTCAAATGATGAGTTTCAGAACTCGCAGTTGAATTACGAATGAAGTTGCTCAGAAGTGCCCAACAGTTAGCATGATGCTCATAGCTCCAGGTAGCGCTAACGTTAGCTTCCTTGGGTTTTAAACCGTGAAACACGTCTGTGTGGGGTTTTTGCAACTTGCTCTTTAACAACGCTAACTTCTCACCGCTAGGTCAGTTAGCCACGCTGCAGTTGTCGGCGAACGTTACAGTCGAATGTTTTTGTGTGCGCGTGTCCGTGAGTGCGTTCGTGTTTTCTCAGAGGCCAAAGTGCCGGGGTGGTGAAACTGGATCAAAGGTGCCGGACGCACAGGAAAAAAAAAAAGGACGCAAGAGTTCTTTCACTCGAAGGCTTGCAGAGTCCATATTGAGCAACAAACGGCGACGTGTTCGTGCGTCAACGGCAGGGATGCCTTCGGCCGTGATTAGTTGGCTCGTACATGTTGCCTATTGTAACGCGGAGGTGAGAGTTCGCCGTTGACCAATTAAGTCAAACTCGAGGCAAATCATGTGTATCCATTTCTGTGATTGTTGCTAAAAAATGGACCAAAATTCCAAATTTTCATATCTTAATGACAACCTCGAGATATCCCAAGCGTTTTTGTGTTGCCAAACATCAACAATAGTTGGAAAAACTCATAGCCTTGATTTGTGATTCCAAAAGTACTTCATAAATTCTGTGTCTAAACATGACTCGGCGGTGAAAGATTTGGATGATTTCACACTCGTAATGTTTCACTCCACTTCTACCACCAGTAGTCAACATAAGAGGAAGGTAAAGATGAATAATGTGATATTTCAGGAGCTTTTTCATTTGACGCTCGTTCTTGAAGTTTTCTCTGACACGGCTACCAGATTTGAACCTCCGTCCACCATTTTGGGGACGGTATCGCGTGCATCTCAACCCACCGCGAGTGAACCGTACCCGTGCGGTCACTATAGAGCCACCGTGGGTGTCAAACCCGAGGCCCGGGGGCCCGAGATCCGGCCCGCCGCATGATTTCATATGGCCCGCGAAGGCAAATCACGTGAACCGCACTCGTGCGACCGCTTCTCGACACAACAGGGGGAAAAAAAAGTGGGGAGGTGACGACGTAAACTCACAGCAGCTTTTCACGCGGGTACCGCTAGTGGAAGCTAATTTCACCACACACACACACACACACTCACACACAGGCATTTGTTGCGTTTACGCCACCATGTTGGCTGCTTCCCCAGCTTGCTGCATCTCCGTGGAGACTGAGGATTTCATGCACACCCTCTCTCTCTCTCTCTCTCTTCTCTCTCTCTTTTCTCTCTCTCTCTCACATGCCGTGACACTATCATTCAAATCTGTGAATCGTCTTCATCGTGGCAGGGAGGGAGAAAAAATGAAAAGAATACCTGCGTCCCCAAACAACCCGCCACATGCGCATCATGCCCAAAGCGCTGTTGGGGTGGGGGGGGGGGGGGGGGGGGCTTGACATGTGACACGAGAGAAAGAGGGAGTGGGGGGGTTGGGGGGGGGGGCTGTTTCTTAGGTGCAAAAAAAAAAGCGTCGCATTGAAATGCGCGACGCGCGCACCGCTCAAACGTTATTTTAGATTAGCTTTTCAAGAATCGGAAAAAGAAAATCTATTTTTCAAAAGGAATAATTTCATAACGTCGATATTATGGGATGTCGTTTGTGGAATTTCAAGGGGAAGCAAATAAATTTAATCCATTTTTGTAATCGGGGCGTATCGTAGAAAATGTGGGAAAAGTGAAGCGTTAGCTTGGTTGCTTTCAGAGCTGTGTGCGTTTTTATTTTGTATTTTTTTTTTTTTGTGGGCGCACTTTCTGTAATGCCACAAAGATGCCACAAGATGACATCAAATCCCTGCCTGACAGTAGAGAAGGAATCGGTGTCAAGGAAGGATGCTGACATGATGGCTCGCGCGTCAGAGGCGAACATTTTCGAATGGAATGAAATGCCGTCATTTCCGCCCTACAAGCCGCGACTTTTTTAGACGCATTCAACACTGCGGTTTATGCGGTGATGCGGCTAATTTGTGCATTTTTTTCTAACGGCCGCGAGGGGGCACTCTAGCAGAAAAGGTAAGCGTGAGACCGGCGGAATATATGTGCCCAGGAAGTGACTTTTAACGGCCCTGTTAGCGCTGCGCTAGCGTGTTGCTGCTGCGTTACTGGCGTCTCTCAGTGATATTTACCGTTAAGTTTTATTTTAACCGGCCCTGTTAGTGTTAGCTTTAATGCTAGCGTCAGCGGTGTGCTGGCGTTAAACTCTTTCTGTGTACTGTCTTTCTTTGTAAAGGTAAGAGTGAGAGTGGTGGAATATTCGTGCGGAAGAAGTGACTTTTAACGGCCGTGTTAGTGCTGCGCTAGGGTTAGCGCTGCGCTAGCCTGTTGCTGCTGTGTTACAGGTGTGTCTCAGTGATTTGACCGGTAAGTTTTATTTTAACCGGCCCTGTTAGCATTAGCTCTAGCGCTAGCGTTAGAAACTCTTTCTATGTACCGTCTTTCTTTGAAAAAGTAAGAGTGAGACCGGTGGAACATAAGTGCCGAGGAAGTGACTTTTACCGGTCCGGCCCCGTTAGCGCTGCGCTAGTGTGTCACTGCCGTGTCTCAGTGATTTTTAGCAGTATGTTTTTTTAAAACCGGCCCTGTCACCATGGAGCTAGCGTTAGCGCGGCGGCGCTAGCTTTACACTCCCTGTGTACCGTCCTTCTTTGTAAAATATCGTGTTTCAATGTCGGTTTCAATGTGGGCACTTGCGGCTTTTACGCGGCTGCGGCTTATGTATGTACCAAATGGTATTTCCTTGACAAATGTACTCGGTGAGGCTTGCAACCAGGTGCGCTCTGTAGGGCGGGAATTACGGTACTCCCAAGTACAATGACAAGCGCGTTCCAGTGTGCTGAGACCAGACGGCCATTATCACCTGCTCGCCCGGCGCGGGGGAATCGACGCCGTCCGAACTGTCGACGCCGACAATACCGGAAGCTCGAATAGATTTTACTAATACTAGTGGCACTTCGATTACTTGCGTTACTGTATTTCCATCCGCGAGGAAAGCGGCGCTATCGATTAGCCGCCGCACAGCCGGAGCACAGTGACAAAATCTATTAGCGGTGGCCAAAATTCATTCACGGCCGCCTGCCCTCACAGACAAAATACATAAATAAAAATGCGGGAAAGAGCGATCGCTGGCCTCGGGAGGTGAGGATGCGGCGTCTGCGGGCCCGGCGTGAGGATGAGTGTCATGGAAACAGCGCGGCTATAAATACAGCGGACGTCATGCGTGCTTCCTCCCTGTCCCGACCACAAACTGCACTCAAGTCTTTATTTATACATTTTGGGGAAGCACTTCACTAATCAATAACGTTTCGGAGTCATATTTGCTCTTCGGAGGTCCGAACGGACACGCCGTCGCCGCGTTAAGCCGTCTTCTGTCGGAGTGAATTATAAAAACGGCGCCTGGTGAAATAGTTGAATTGAATTTGGTTGTTTAGCGAGAAACGAACGGAGGACTACATTTGATGATGCGCTTTGTTGATTTAACCATCTTTGGGGGCGGGGATTGGGACAATCAGCAACGTAACGTTAATGAACTATTCCGTGACGATTAAAAGCGTACCCCGGCGCCACCGTTCCAGTTCCAGGCCAGGATTTAGCCGCTTCAACCAAAATGGCTGACTTCCTGTCTGTTGGAACGTGGCTTCCTGAGGCTTATTCATCTTGCATCTTGCTTGGTGAAAATGGCCGCGGCGCCGGAATCTTCATCTTAACCGGCCCTGTTAGTGTTAGCTCTAGCGCTAGCGTTAGCGGCGTGCTGGCGTTAAACTCTGTGTACTGTCTTTCTTTGTAAAGGTAAGAGAGAGAGTGGTGGAATATACGTGCCGAGGAAGTGACTTTTAACGGCCGTGTTAATGCTGCGCTATGGTTAACAACAACAACAATTCCGTGACGATTAAAAGCGTACCCCGGCGCCACCGTTCCAGTTCCAGGCCAGGATTTAGCCGCTTCAACCAAAATGGCTGACTTCCTGTCTGTTGGAACGTGGCTTCCTGAGGCTTATTCATCTTGCATCTTGCTAAGTGAAAATGGCCGCGGCGCCGGAATCTTCATATAGTTCTGGAGTGCGTTCCGGGGGGGCAGACAACAAACCTTTAAGTTACCCAACTGCTTAATGACATAATGACTTCCAGACGACCGTTGTAGCATCATATGTATTATTAATATTGTTATTGATCGTCCCTAAGAGCTTTTTGCACAAACACGGTAAGTGTTGTTTGTCTGGCTCTCATCTGATATTTAGAAAAATAATTGGAATACGACGAGTCGTTAATAATTCGCCGAGACGGTGGATGAGTGTGCACATGATCTCCCGAGCGCCAAATTTGTCCGGACTTTTTATAGGAAGGAGAACCTGCAGCGTGCGGCGCTCGTGAAGTGCTCAACAATGGAGGTCTATATTTAGCGCGTCTTTGTGTGCGCTTTGGCGTTTGTGACTTGCAAACATCAAGGATGTGGAATGGGGGGGCTGGGGGGGGGGACTTCAAAATGCGATCAGGCCTCTAGAATTAAAATAGTCTACGTTTTTCAGGCATCATCATCATTCAGGCAAAAATGCTCATATAAGGTTTTAAGGCAAACTTGTGCTAAAGATGAATGAAATTAGCAATATGCTAATGGTTGATCTAGAGAGAAATATTAGTGTCCTAATACAGGCTAGCTTCATTAGACTGAGTTTATAACGAACAAAATATTGTCCGTTCTGTCGTGTTGGGTACCGGTCGCAGAAGTGCTGTTGTGCTAACCTGCTTTTTGAACAAATGTTGCCTTAAGAATATTTATTTTTGTTCATAAAGCGTGAACAAGTGTCACTATTGTCAAACGGCTAAGGTTAATCAAACAGCTCGCTTAAGAGGTCAAAAGTTGAATAATTAATCCATAATGGACAGATTAAGTTTTTTTTTGTTCTGCATTTTAGCGAGAAGAACAGATGGCTAACGCTTAGCGGCGAATTGTTCGTGACGTGTCCTTGTCCTCGCTGGTGTCATCTCACATTTTCAACAAATATCACAAAGCGGCTGTGAAATTCAACACATCGCTTGCTAACAGGGTCTCTCTGTTCTTATTTAAAAACTTTATACAAAAAAAAAGAGGTCATACTTTGCTCTATAAAAGACAAACCTGTCTTCAGTGGAGTTATGAAGTATGTTTAAAGGGGGGGAAAAAAATGAAAGGATTAGGCCTCACATTTTTCTTAGAACCAGCATAAATAAGCATTAGCGTTAGCATACAAAGCCAAAGCCATAAAAGATGGTTTACAAGTCAAAGCCAACAGATAACATTCGACAAATTTAAGATAATCTGGCGGTTGTCTTGCTACGCTAGTAGTTTGACTTTAGCAAATGAAGCTAACGGTTAGCTAGAACCGTCCAGCCAAATAGTTGGAGCACTAGTTAGCTGTGTATCTAAAAGACTAGTCCCTGATTCTTTACTGGACAGCTCTCTTTATAGTACTACTAATAATAATAATATATTTTTTCAAACCACGCAAGGGCGAAGGGTAACATTTTTGTTGGTAATTGTTTCATTGGTTTGTAAATCAGCATTGACTTTCTGCTAAACTTACTTAAGCATCATTTAGCTACTGGTCGGTCAATTATTAGCTCAGTTAGCAATCAAAGCTAACACATACCCTCATATGTTTTAACTGGGCCGCTTTTATAAAACCACTTAGTTGTACCGGAAAACACGGATTAGCCGCGTAGCGCTCTCAAATAAGGCTCGCTAGGATTAGCGGGACAAAGCCACATTCAACCAATTCAGCTAATTATCAGTCATTTTTGCCGTGTCAGGTTTAAGTACGTCCACTTCCTGCTTGGGTGCTGAAAACTGCCAGTGAGGAAAACAACCCTGGAAATGTTCAAGAGCTTGCTTGCGCGATTGATTTTCTCAAAACATTTTGGGACTTTTGGGGCACACTCCAAGGAAGAAGCAATTAGGTTCTGGTCCCGATCCAAATTGTTGTGGAGGGCAACAATACTCGGGCACCTCCGCTAATGTTGTTTTCTCGGGTATTTGTTTGCCGGAAGGCATACAAAAACAAATTTATGGATTTTCACAAAACTTTGTGGAGTTTCAGGGCATGGCAAAGGAAGAAACCGTTCGAGGTTGGTGCTGATTCTGGATAACGTGGCGGATCCAGGCCCAAAAAAGATTGCACAAGAGTGCATTTTACGCCGTTTAGCAGTGAATAACACGTGAATCTTAATAACAAAATTCGTACTTGCAGATATTGATTCAAATTGGGATTTTTTTTGGGAGGGGTGAGGGGGTATCATTCCTCTTCTGATCTGATCTCTTAGTCAGGATAAAAATCATTTCAAATCATTGATCATTTTGACCGTGCCGGCTGGGGAATGATCTTAATCGGAGCAGAAACGCTGCACTTAAGTCGCTAATGGAGGCTAGCGCCAGAGGAGCGCGCGTATTATGTCGATCAGAACTCGGTTGGCATAACGAAGCGGACCGTGTACCGGCCGGCGTCTTTCGGTATGCAGGATCTGTGCGACTGCAGCTGTAATCACCGCAGCGCGGGCGTGTGCGTGTGACAGCTGTGCTTGTTTTTGCCGTTTCGGGTCTTCGCTGAGCCAAATGTCGACGCGGTTCTGAAGGAACCGGGTGCGCTGGGATTTGTCGTGCTGTAAAGTAGCGGCGCCTCATCATGCTATTGAGTGTTATTTATTTTCTATTATTTTTTTTGCATGTTTTGTCAGCCGGAAGGGGGCACTCGAGTGGAAAAGGTAATAGTGAAACCGGTGGAATATATGTGCCGAGGAAGTGACTTTTACCAGTCTGGCCTTGTTAGCGCTGCGCTAGCGTGATACTGCCACGTCTCAGTGACTTTTACTAGTATGTTTTTTTTTGTTTTTTTTTTACCGGCCCTTTCAGCGCGGCGACGCTAGCGTTAGCATTAGCGCGGCGGTGCTAGCTTTAAAATCTCTGGGTACTTTTTTTGTAAATATCTCTTGTTTCGATGTGGGTTTCAATGTGGGCACTTGCAGCTTTTACAGAGTATGTACCAAATGTTTTTTTTTTTTTTTAACCAGCCCTGTCAGCATGGCACTGGCGTTAGCATTAGCATTAGTGGAGCATCGCTAGCTTTTGCGTTAGCACGGCGGCACTAGCTTTAAACCAGGGGTCACCGACGCGGCGCCCGCGGGCGAACGGTAGCCCACGAGGACCATATAAGGCGCCCGCGAGGTATATTCTAAAAATACCGTAGAAAATACTTGTAATGTCATTTAATACAATAAATTCAGACAAAAATATTTTACGTACGCGTAATGAACTGAGTATGAAATTTGCCGCAAACAGGTCACGTAGCCCTTCGGATGATACCGTCTTTCTTTGTAAATATCTTGTGTTTCAATGTGAGGACCAGCCCTATCAGCGCGGCCCTCGTGTTAGCGTAAGCGTGGTGGCGTTAGCGTTAGCACGGCGGCGCTAGCTGTAAACTCTCTGTTTGCCGTCTTTCGTTGTAAATAAATGTGGGTTTCAATGTGGGGAATTGCGGCTTTTACACAGGTTCGGCTTGTGTATGTACCAAATGGTATTTCCTTTCCAAATGTACCGGGTGAGGCTTATAACCAGGTGCACTCCGTAGGCCGGGAATTACGGTACAGTCAGTGTATTTCTTGTACTACTCCTGTTAAAGCTACTTGATTTGTTCTATTTAGATGTTTTAGTCGAGTGAACTAAGTTCAAACAAAAATAGAAGAAAAACCACCCGCCTGGGTGTGCTACGCTGCCTGCTAGTGGCCTGGCATGTACACTGCAATCGCTTTTAATAACTCAACTTGCTAAGATGTTTTCGCCTGCGTTTGTCACATGTGGACGATTTCATTTTGGTGCCGTCGAAATGTAGCACGCTCGCGGCCGCGTTTTGATCCGGCGTGCGAGCGCTATGTTTACTTTTACAGTCGCCCCCCCCAGGTCTCGTTTCGCACGTGATATGTTTGGGAAAAGACTGCCGATGTTGTGTGTGTGTGTGTGTGTGTGTGTGAGAGAGAGACAGCTGTTTCACGCCACGTCCTTTTGACCTTCAACCTGTCACCCCAACACACAAACGCACACACACACACACACACACACACACACATAGCAACACATGTTTTGGCACCCCGGTCGTCTCCAGAAGAGCTCCACCCGTCCTGGCTGCGATAGAGTTTCAAAACAAACCTACCCCCACCCTCCAAACCTTTCTGGCACCATCTTTTCCCACCACGGTGTGTGTGTGTGTGTGTGTGCGTGTCGAGGGGGGGGGGGGGGGCGTTGTTTATTTACAGTGACACCCCCAAATATCTCTCGCAGATGCACGCACACACACGTGCACACGCACACACTGCTGTGTTCGGATTTGATAAAAAAAAAAATTCCCACACTTTTGTCATCATTTTTGTGTGTGTATGTGGAGATGGTTGTTTTTGGGGGGGTCTTTGATGTCGAGAAGTCGGGGGGGGGGGAGGTCTCATGAGATGTTGGGGGGGGGGGGGGGGGAACCCTCTGGAGAACCACAATGACGGCTTCCAAAAGGAACTTCCATATTTAGACGCGAAGTGAAGGGAAAGAAAAGTAAATCTCTCGGTCCGGTGCTTTGATCCGTCGGAGTCGGAGTTTCGAACCGTAACGGCAGTGCAGGTGTTCGATTCCCTTTTGCCTTTCAGACCCAAAGCGGGGCACGAGCGTGTCATCTTGACGCGGCATCACTTTTGGACAAAAAGGCACGCGTATCGAGTCTTGACTCTTTTTAAGTCCTCAACTTCTTTTGCGTCCTGCAAATCGCAACCGCAACGCATTTATTGTATTCATCATAATGTGAGGATTAATCAATCCTTAATGAATAAGTCTTTTTACATTTTTATTAATGTATGTCTTTTCAAGTGTTCTGTCATTGTGATGAGGTTTTTCATGAATTCATTAATACATTTTTGTCTTTGCAAATACCTTGTCCATCCATCCATCCATCCATTTTCTTTGGCGCTTATCCTCACGAGGGGTGCAGGAGCCTATCCCAGCTGTCAACGGGCAGGGGTACACCCTCAGCTGGTCGCCAGCCAATCGCAGGGCACATAGAGACAAACAACAGTCGCACTCACAATCACACCTATGGGCAATTTAGAGTCTCCAATTAATAACTATCTATCCATTTTCTTAGCCGCTTATCCTCACAAGGGATTCGCGGGCCGTGCTGGAGCCTACCCCAGCTGTCAACGGGCATGAGGCGGGGCAGAACCTGAACTGGTTGCCAGCCAATCGCAGGGCACATCGAGACAAACAACCGTTGCACTCACAATCACACCTATGGGCAATTTAGAGTTTCCAATTAATGTTGCATGTTTTTGGGAGGTGGGAGGAAACCGGAGTGGCCAGAGAAAACCCACGCAGGCACGGGGAGAACATGCAAACTCCACACAGGCGGGGCCGGGATCGAACCCGGGTCCTCGGAACTGTGAGGCCAACGCTTTACCAGCTGATCCACTTTTTTGCCGGAACGCACATAAAAACAAAATGCCAAATACCTTGTCATGAATTCATTTTCCCCTCTAAATATTCCATTTTGAAGTGTTTTATACGTTTCCACTTTGTATTAGTGTTAAAATTTCTGATATGATTATTTTGGACTTGTGTGTGTGTTTGGTGCTAAAATTGCAACATTTTAGACGCCATCACCCCCCCCCCCCCCCCGGCGGTTTTAAGTCGTGACCACCGCATCTTAGGTGCACGCGGATGAAATTACGATGGGGAGGAAGGGTGGAGCCCCACCTCCCGGCTAGCCTTGCGGAGGAGAGGAGGAGGAAGGATGGAGGACAAAGTGGAAAGAAAAGAAGAAGAAATGGTGTGTGCGTGCGTGCACGCGTGTCTCCGGGCCATTTCGATTAGTCACTGTGATGCAAGGGCCTAATCTGCCCGGATACAGTCCGTTCCATGTCCAGAAAAAAAAAAAAAAAAAAAGGTGGATAGGCATATCTCCTGTCCCTTTGATGCAAAATACATTTTCACGCAGTCGCTCGCCAACCCACACCTTTTACTACTTTCCATCTTGAGTACATCCCTCCATCCCATCTCAATAATACACGATAGCAACGTGCTAAAATGATAGAAATGAAACGTCAATGCACCCTTACATACACTCAGGTTATTGTTTTTTTTTCTTTTTTTTCTTTTATCAATAATGCATGAGTGATAATTCTTACGTGCTGTTTACTGTACCTTGCTGCCGATCTCTGAACTTGCTAAGTTCAACATTTTGGCCTGTTGGGCCTTGGACGCGGCGATTCTACGATCAGAGGTTTCGAGATGCTGGGATGGAACGAACCATTTCTCGAGGCGGGGGGGGGGGGTCGTTGGTTGACATTTCAACCAAGTTTAGTGTGGTTCTATGATTTTCTAGCTTGTTTGAAGAAGATATAAATGCGCTAAAAACGGCTACGGCCTTGGAGGTCATCTTTGTGATATGTAAAGATGAAGCAGGTGACTCAATTGCTTTTGCCAGCACGTAAAAAAATGAATTTGGATGATTATAAAATAAAAAGAGTCTATGAGGCAGTGTTATAACCCTTTAAATTATGGATATTTAAAAGCCTGCGATTGGCCGGCAACCAGTTCACTTACTCGCCTACTTCTGATACCTGGGATAGGCTTTGACGCTCCCGTGAACCTTGTGAGGATAAGCGGCCCAGAAAATGGATGCAGGCAAATAATGTAACAGTTCTTAAATGCATCTATTCTTTATCTTCTGTGATGAACAACTAATAATTCTGCTGAGCGCTTGTGTCGGTTCCTCCGTCGCCATGTTTATCTTTGTCTCCGTGTGGTATACCGCCCCCCTAGTGGCCGGAAGGAGCAGCATAATGACCATTGAATTCAAGCAAAAAAAAAAAAAAAAAAGTGAAGTTATTGTCATTCCTATACGTGCAAAATGGCATGCTAGCAAACAAACAGTTAATAAAGAGTTAATAAAGAGTTAATAGTTAATAAACATTCAAAAAATGTTGCATTTGCTATTGAACGCAAACGACATCAGGCCAACACAATCGGGCCGTCTTGGACAGGATTGGGACGGTGGAGAAGGGGGCTGATGGGAAATGTAGTCCCCTCGTCAAACAGGGCTTTCCACTCCTCCCTCCTCCCCACTCGTCTAACGTCTCACGTCGCTTATCTCGCTCTTTCCGAGAAATCCGACCCGCTGACCTTGACAAACTCCCCGTGCGTGCACGTGTGTGTGATTAGCATTTCGTGTACCACCGAAACATAATTCCTGTGTTTGTGTATTCCCAAAACATTTAAAAGCATATTCAGTCTTTATTTGCTTTTTTTGTGAAATTTCGTGCTCATGTGCCACTTTTGTGCATCTTCTGACTTTTTCATGGCAATATACCGTAATTTCCGGCCTACAGAGCGTACCTGATTATAAGCCTCACCCAGTACATCTGTAAAGGAAATACCATTTGGTACATACACAAGCCGCACCCGTGTAAAAGCCACAATTCCCCACATTGACAACCCACATTTAAACAGGAGATATTTACAAAGACGGCAAACAGAGAGTTTAAAGCGAGCGCCGCCGTGCTAACGCTAACGCTAGCGCCGCCGCGCTAACGCTAACGCTAGGGCCGCGCTGATAGGGCTGGTCCTCACAGTGAAACACGGGTTATGGGTTATGTGACTTGCGAAAATGGCAGCACCCCTGAAAATTTGTGATTGTCGGTAAAAATCTTAGGATTTAACATCACATTATCAAGACGGAGTACATATTCCGTGACCTATTGGATACATTGTTAGTGCAAACCACCGGAATTCCTCTTTAACACGTGAAACGACTCGACGGTAAGCGAAGCGACTTGAAATGGCAATTCCGTCAAGACGGAAATGGGAGCCGGCCCGCTCGTGAGTTTGCGCGCGGTCGCAAATAAGAAATAATTTACGCGCACATCTATTTACGCGAGAGCGTTGGGAGTCTGATTGGATGTGATTGAGTCCGGCCTAATCCTCATTGGCTTGCGTCAAGTGTAGGCGTGAGCGGCTGAGTGCTTTTCTATATTTAGCCCACGCAGGGGTCTCATGACTTGTTCTTGGCAGGCCGCCTCGGACTTGAGGAGCGTCTGCCGCGCACAGATGACCTCTCGCACACTCTCGCGCTGGGGGGAAAAAAAAAAAAAAAAAATCAATACGCGCGTGAGTCAATGGGAATTATCAAATTTCAAATGAATACTCTTGACGTTTTTTTTTTTTGTTTTTTTTACTTTCTCGCCTCAAGTAGTACACAGCAGGTCAAGGCTTGCGGATTCTGTCGTGTAAATCAACGATATCGACACACGCACGCAGTATGGCTGATATTGCTACGGTATATACCGTAATTTCCGGCCTATAAGCAGCGACATTTTTCACACGGTTTCACACTTGCCTTTTTCATACGCACATTTGTCAAATTTGCCGTATCGAAATTGTTTCAGTTGATTTGGAACAAACCAGCTAAAGTGCTGGTGCCTTTCACACGGATCAGGAAAACTCCGTGCGAAAGGGGTGCTCCCATAAGCGGATGACCTCTAAATGTTGCGTTGCTGGACGGCGACAACTGCCTTCAACGCAACAGGGCGGCAGAAGTGAGCGTCAGGTGTTAAACTTCACACCCCGGTCCCGGCATTACCTTTCACACGGGCGTCATCCGGGGCCTCCCAAGCCGGGAAATTGCCCCTCCATTCTGTGTCCGTGCCTCTCACACAGACAAGAAGTATAAGAGGTGTATTTATTTTTTTGGGGCGGCGCAATATCGGCGGGATGACTTTCGTCCGGCGCCGTGACAGCTCGGGAAGATGGAAAACGAGAACCAGAACAAGCCTGAGTGACGGATCTGCGGAGATGGCGGGAAGGGGGGAAAAAAAAAACCCATCCGAGGCTCGGGAATGAGACCGTCGCGGCTCGGCGGGTCGGGTGACGCCCGCCCGCCGAGGAAGGATCATCCTTGATGATCGAGCCGCCCGCCACTCTGTCAATCACACACCTGCGTCGTGGAAAAAGATCGGAACCTGCGTGAAAAATTCATAATACCATCTTGGACTTTTATGCACTTATAAGAGGTTTTAGTGGAAAGCGCAATTTCATTTTTTTTTTCTTTTTTTACATAACGCAGTGAGATGACGCATAAAGTGAAATGTTTATTTAAAAACATCAGGAAAAAAAATAACCCTGTTTAAGTCAAACGGGAAAGTGGTTCGTGAGTAGGTCTTGGAATCAAATAACAAAAATATGATAAAAATAACGATATTTACATAACAAGTCTTTTTTCTTTAGTAATAGTGCATACGGGTCATTTATTAGATTAATCGGATCAGTTATCAATAGGATAATCCATTCTAAAAACATCTTATAGTGACAGCACTGCTCGTTAAAAATGCATAAAAAATATGTAGAGTAGTTTCAAACATAGGGCCCGGGGGCCGAAACCAGCCCGCCACGGAGTCTGGTCTGGCCCGCATGTGAATTTGAAAAGTGAAAAATTGTGGTGGTGGGGATTAAAGCTTATGATGAGAGTTATTGTGCTCATGTAGAAAATTGAGTGGTAATAACTTCATAAATTAATCTTAAAGTGCAACACCAATACCATATATTTTCATTTCCAAGTACTTGTGAAGTTTTGTAGGTGTGGCCCCTTTGACAACAAATGCGGCTGCACGTGGCACCAGGGCTACGTGTTTGACACCCCTGCCGTTTTGTCCTGGCATTGGCATACTAATATATATATATGTATATATATATATATATATATATATATATATTATATATATATATATATATATATATGATACTGTGTGGTACTCGATCTGCCCTGCGATTGGCTAGCAACAAGTTCAGGGTGTACCCTGCGTCCTGCCCATTGACAGCCAGGATGGGCTCCAGCACTCCCCGCGACCCTTGTGAGGATAAGCGGCTAAGAAAATTGATGTATGGATGGATGGATGTACCAGTGGTTTCAAACATTGGGCCCAGGGGCCGAAACCAGCCCACCACTGAGTACGGTCTGGCCCGCACGGGAATTTGAAAACTGACAAAAATACATAAAACATTGTGGTGGTGGGGACTAAAGTTATGGTGATAATTATTATGCTCATGTAGAAAATTGAGTGGTAATAACATGTAGAACTTCGTGAATTAATTTTAAAGTGCAATACCGATACTAGATCTTTCATTTCCAAATACCTGTGCGGTTTAGTACCTTTACGATGCAATCAACTGACATTAGTTATGCACTCATGCAGATGATAAACTCAAGAAAACATTTCTAGAAATTTGAGGTTGTTTTGTTAGAAAAAATCTATCCATCAAGAGTTCCCTCACCACATAATAATCCAATAAATAAGGGGAGAATTTATTGTTATTATTAGGCTCAGATTTTCGCGGTGTGGCCCTTTTGACAACGAATTCGGCTGCATGTGGCCCCCGAGCTACGTGTTTGACACCCTTAGCATTTTGTCCTGGCGTTGGCATACTCATATAGAACGCTATCTTATAATAGAGGTGATGTTGTACTATATAAAGGCTTCACATTCAGTCGACACGTTTATGTCTAACGTTATCGTCTACTCAATATTAGCTTTCGCTCGGCCCAGAGAATCGATAGCGCTCGGACGTCGCGCCGAAGCACTTCCTGCCAAAGTGACCTCCAAGAAAGTGAGCCCGGGCGGGACGGCGGGGGTACGCGGTCATCTTGACGTGCGGCGATGGTGCGCGGTAATTACAGTCAAGCCGCTCTCTCATCACCATTCGTCAGCGCTTCACCTTCACGCGGCCTGGCGCGCTAGCACTGTAATACTGTATAAGTGTACGCGGAGAATTGAACACTTCCCTTTTATTTCCGCTGTAATGGAAGCAACTATCGGACTAGCAAGCATCGTAACGGTAATATACTGGAAAACTAGCTGCTGGGAAATATGGCGCTAAAATAAAAGCTGTTTCCTTCATTGGAATGAATGGAAACACCATTGATTGGTTACAGACGGTAAAAAAAATCTGCCTAAGCTAGCAATTTGGACTCTACTGACCAATTACGATAAAACTTGTTGATAATATCATCGTATCTGCCTCAGCGTGAAATTAGCATCAAGCTTGTGTGACCGCCGAGGCTAAAAGAACGATTTAATCTGGAACTCCAGGCGAATTTTAGGTAAGCAGCTAACTCGGGTTGCTGTAATTAGCTAGCTAGCACGGTTAAACGGCTCCTCTCGTGCAATCCTCGTTAGCGAATAAGATACGCTGCTGACGAGTGTCGTAATTAGCATAGGAGGACGAGGAGTAGTTTAGCATGCGGTACATCGACCAAGAACAGAGGAAAAGATGGGGAAGCCATGCTAACAGTTACGCGAATGTGAAGTTGAAAACGCCACTATATACTCCCGCAGTCGCTAACGCTGGATTGCATCACGTGACCAACTATTGTCGCAGCGTAGGTTGCCGCGCACACGTCCAAAAACGGCAGCTCTAACAGGGCGACTGAAAAAAAAAAACAACACTTAGCTAAATCACTGAGACGCGGCAGTAACGCAGCAGCAACACGCTAGCACGATGCTAACTCTAGCACGGCGCTAACCCTAGCACGGCGCTATTACTAGCGCGGTGCTGATGCGAGTACGGCGCTTACAGCGCTGGTTAAAAAAAAACCATACTGGTAAAAAAATCACTAAGACACGGCAGTAACACAGCAGCAACACGCTAGCACGATGCTAACTCTAGCACGGCGCTAACCCTAGCACGGCGCTATTACTAGCGCGGTGCTGATGCTAGTACGGCGCTTACAGCGCTGGTTAAAAAAAAAAAAACATATTGGTAAAAAAAATCACCGAGACACGGCAGTAACACAGCAGCAACACGCTAGCACAGCGCTAACACTAGCGCAGCGCTGACAGGGCCGGCAAAAAAAAACACAACAACATACCGGTAAAATTCATTTCCTCGGCACATACACTGTATATTCCACCGGTCTCACTTTTACCTTTTCCACTCGAGTGCCCTCTTGCGGCCGTTTGAAAAAAAAAATGCACAAATTAGCCGCAGCGTTGAAAGCGTGTGGAAAAAAGTCGGAAAATTATAGGCCGGAAATTTCGGTAAATCACATTAATCACTGGGGGAAAAAAAAACCATGATAACGTGTCGTCAACATTTGACCTGATTCAAATTCTTCTGAGCTGCACCGATTTTGCCTCACCTACATGAATAAAAAGCGCGATCTACAGGACAGTATTCAATTTTTGTCTCCTTTGACCTTGCGCGGCCGCGCTGCTGTCTTTCAAGTGTGTTCGCGTGTAGTGTAGCGCGTCTGACCTCACGTGACACCGCACCAACCGCGTGTATCGGATTTCCCCCCACACTCGTGGATCAATAAAGACCCTCATTAATGGACAGGGCGCGTTGGCGTTAAGGTCACATGACGTGTCCATTCCGTTCCCTATTTGAAGTGCGAATATTGTTATTATATTACAGTGGCCGCGTTTAGCCGTGGAGCCTTTTTTTTTTCCCACGTCGTACTAGCGGCTATCAGTTTCTGGGGTGACGCATTGCAGCGTTGACATCAAGACGGATGCGCACGTGCAAGTTTTTGAATAGCAACCAACGACGTAGAATTTAAAAACTAGACTGCGCGCACTCTGCATCCAACAATGGTTCCGCCATTGCTCAACAGGCTCTGACTTCCGGTCAGGGCAAAAAGCACGGTAAACAATACCCACATTGTTATGGAAAACGATGCGATAACTCTATAAACATTAGAATTCCCGGCCTGGAGAGCAGAGCGCACCTGGTTACAAGCCTCACCGGGTACATTTGTAAAGGAAATACCATTTGGTATGTACATACGCCGCACCTGTGTAAAAGCCGCCAATGCCCACATTGAAACACAAGATAGTTACAAAGACGGTACACAGAAAGAGTTTAACGGTAGTGCCAAAGCTAGTGCTGTGCTAATGCTAGCATTGCGCTAACGCTAGCTCCGCGATAAAGCTAGTGCTAACGCTAGCGCCGTGCTAAAACTAGTGCTAACGCTAGCGCAATGCAAAAGCTAGCACTAACACTAGTGCCGCGCTAAAGCTAGTGCTGCACTAATGCTAAATATCACTGAGACACGCCAGTAACACACATCTATTCCACCGGTCTCACTCTTACCTTTTCAAAGAAAGACAGTACATAGAAAGAGTTTATAGCCAGCACGCCGCTAGCGCTAGAGCTAACAGGGCCAGTTAAAATAAAACTTACTGGTAAATATCACTGAGACACGCCAGTAACACAGCGCTAACGCTAGCACAGTGCTAACAGGGCCAGTAAAAGTCACTTCCTCGGCACATATATTCCACCGGTCTCACTCTTACCTTTTCCGCTCGTGTGCCCCCCTTGCGGCCGTTAGAAAAAAAAATGCACAAATTTGCCGCGTCACCGCATAAACCGCAGGGTTGAATGCGTGTGGAAAAAAGTCACGGCTTATAGGCCGGAAATTACGGTACTGTGGTTTACACATTTATTCTAATAATAATGATAATAATTATGAAGGTTAAACGGAAACCCACTTACCTGTGAAAAGTTACTTCTTTGCGATCGCACGCACGGTTTTGACAGCTAACAGCGCAACAAGAAATAATCATATTGACAACAAAAAAGCTATACCTAACATATTCCAATATTATATTTCAGAATATACAATTGTAAAGATATCAAATGATGTCAACTTTCAGTGAAATATTAGCCAAAGCATTGTTTTGCCCTGACCGGAAGTGGAAGCCAAATTACCGCGTGAAAGGGGTCATAGGTTGCTTACAACAGATACCGCCGCAAGACGAACCCGGGCATGGATGAATCGGTTGTAGGCCTCCAGACCTTTGTAATTCTTTAGTTGGTCCACGGTACAAGCGCTTGTCGACAAGAGGAGATAGTTGACGATGTCTGGATAAGTTACCGACGCCCACTGTTCGAAATTCTTGCGCCGTTCGTGTTTCTCCAAGGCATATTGTCGATCCAAGCGCAGCTCTTGCCGTAACGGTTTCTTGACACAACATCTCGCGAGCCCCCGATAACTTTCCAAAGTCTTTTTTCGCCGTCACGCGTCACTTTTAACAGTCGTACGAACATTTGTTTAACTCCCGTCTGTATGCAAAAGCCATAGAGCGAACGGCGCGTCGGGAGAGTGAACCCATCCAACATGGCCGCGTGCCCCGGATGTAGTCACGTGGTCGAAAACAGTCTGTTGTGCATCTGAAAAAAGCAAAAAGAAAAAAAGCATCTTATAAATCTAAAAATGCCAATTTAAGTCGTGCCATCTCATTAGCACGTTAGCTTATCATCTGAATTCAAACATCCGCGAACAGCGGCCGTCTTCCGGTCTCCGTCAAAGCGAGGCGCCCCCTGGAGAAGAAGGCGTATAAATGTAGCGGAGGGGCCGGTCGGCCATTTCACGCCGCCGCTTTTCTTTTAGCGCAGTTAGCGCTCCTGCGTGCAGGCAGGCCTTCTATTAATAGCTCGGCTTTTCATGCACCGTCGTCCCGGCAGCCTCGCTCTTTTTTTTTTTTCCGCTTTATTATTTTTTTTTTTTTTCCGCTGTTACTAAGAGCGGAGCTTGACCACACATGGAAGTCAAGACACTTTCTGCTAATAATACACAAGCAGCTTTTGGACGTCGTCGGTCGGAGGCTAGGAACTGTGGATGAGTTTTTTTTTTACTATGTGAATTGTTCGTAGTCGCTCTGTTCATTTCTATTGTGCGATGTGGTTTTATTTTGGCGGGGGGGGGGGGGGAATAAAATTATGACCAAGCCTCCGGTGGAATTTATAACCGGTGAGACGAATAATTGCATTTACTATAGACAGTAACTTTACAACGGTTCCTTGATGTACGTGTTGTGTGACTTTTTATTATTTTAGGTAATTCCCCAAAAAAATGAAGCTTCAAAATATTAATTACCACTCCTAGTTCAAGTTTACTCTCAAATTACACGATGTGTATTTAAAACAACCAAACTATTTCTTAAGAATTACCAGCTAGCTTAATGATCCCATGCAATTATCCATTATCCAAGCCGCTTCACAAGGGTCACGCGAAAGCCCGAGCCTATGCCAGCTAGCTTCGTCGCAGGGCACCGTCACCGAGCGGGAATCGATCCCACGCTGCCTGCACCAAAGGCAGGCGTGGGTACCACTACACCATCAGTGACGCATGTAATTATAATATTTGACAATTTTTTTCCATAATAAAAATAAACTCTACTTAACCTAAAATGTAACTCCAAAAAAAGGGGAGGAGGGTTGAATCAATAAAACCGATATTACAATGAATCAAATGTAGCATGCCGTACCTCTACTGTACATTACTGTAGATTTATGTTTAAAATGTTTTTATTCGGCTATTATTATTAAACACAAGTCTAACGAGAGAGTTTATTCTGCTTTGTTCTTTACAAAAAGATGACCGATATCACAACGTCTTACCGAGTCACTTACAGTCGTAGTGGCGATTCGAAACGATTCGATTCTTTACTGCACAGGTGTCAAACTCAAGGCCCCGGGGTCCAGATCTGGCCCGCCACGGAATTTCATGCGGCCCGCGAAGGCAAATCACGCGCGCCGACTTCTGTGATTCTTGCTAAAAATCTGTACCAAGATTTAAAATTTCATGTATAAATATGATGAGGCGATTTAAAGATTTTTTTTATGGTTTCACAGTTATAACGGCGCGCCGAGGGAAACGTGACAATAAATGAGTTTGACACCGCCGCTTTCGAGTATTTTTATTTCTGTGAGTGTACCGCACTCGACTATGTGTACTTATTACTTATTATGTGAACGTCCGTGTATTTAATCGTCATACCGGTGCATTTAACCCTTCTGAACTCAAATTTTCCCTGGAACCGTTTCAATCACATCAACGGTATCATTCGTGTTGCATATTATTTGAATGGCCGTTTGCATAATCTGCCTTTTAATTTTTTCACTTCCTCCTAATGACCCAGTTAAATTCTCATATCAGGCGCTTAACGACACACTGACAAATTTCTTCATTCAACGGCCGCCATTATTTTTGGAGGAAGACGTTAAGGCCCGGGAACAATAAGCCGCCATTTATGTTTGCGCCTCTCCAAACGCTCGCTGTGGGCGGGCACCGCGAGGTGCTCCTCGACGCGCTTCCGGAATAATCACGGCGTGAACTTTGACTGACCTCCCCTGCGGCGGGATGGCGGGCGGGAGCGCTCTTCCCGGGAAAAGAGACGTACCCGAATGGCGGCTGCTTGCGGATCGTGGGGACTGATGCGCGGCTTGAACGTCGACTCCCGAATACAGAAGAAACTAGAAACTTGTTTTCCAGTCATAGTTAATGAATACGAGTTTGGAGTCATTTATTTAAATATTGGTATTTGTATCGAATACTAGCTAAAAAGATCCGGCAAAGGTTAACGTGTGGCCGAACGCGCTTCCGCGTTCACGAGCCGTCAACCCCGGCACTATGTGGGATTTATTCCTGATTGAGAACCGATCCAGCAACAAAGTATTCCTATGTGTCCAGATTTTTATACGCTTTCAAACTTCCGTGTGAATCTCGACGACTTACTCGCCAGATCCAAGTGTAGATCCAGTTGTCCAAGACAAGTGCAAGTGGGTTAACAGTCCAATTTCTTATCAGCGAAAACATCGACTTGGGCGTTAAATACGGGTCCTCTATGCCGAGTTTTTCTAATTTTTACACAAATCTTCGTTTATTTTCACCTTCGAAAGGTCTAACAGTATCGGACAAGACTCTGGACGTCGTGCTACAAGACGTATTTCCGTGTCGTCTCCAACCGACTTAGCATTGAGCAATGCTTAGCTTGACCTGCAATATGGCGACGTAAACAAAAGTCATGTGATTGTTTTTTTGACGCAGGTGCACCAGCTCATTAGCTGCCCACTCCAGTGATAGACGCACCACCTTTGAGATCAACTCATACGAATGCGTCCATCCATTTTCCATGTCGCTTATCCTCACAAGGGTCCCACGGAGTGCTGGAACCTATCCCAGCTGGCAGGAGGCTGGGTACACCCTGAACTGGTTGCCAGCCAATCGCAGGGCACATGGAGACAGACAAAAGCGGCACTCACGATCACACCTAGGGGCAATTTAGAATCCATCCATCTATTTTCTTTGCCGCTTATCCTCATGAGGGTCGTGGGACTGCTGGAGCCTATCCCAGCTGTCAACGGGCAGGAGGCGGGGTTACACCCTGAACAGGTTGCCAGTCAATCACAGGGTACACGGAGACAGACAACAGCGGCACTCACGATCACACCTAGGGGCAATTTAGAATCCATCCATCCATTTTCTTTGCCGCTTATCCTCACAAGGGTCGCGGGGAGTGCTGGAGCCTATCCCAGCTATCAACGGGCAGGAGGCGGGGTTACACCCTGAACAGGTTGCCAGCCAATCGCAGGACACACATAGACAGACAGCGGCACTCGCAATCACAATTTAGAATCCATCCATTTTGACAATAAATGGTACTTTATAATCACTGATGTGCAGCAAAAAAAAAAAACAACAACCTCCTGAATAATTCCCGAAAGAATGCGTGTGGATGGCGTGGAGGAAGGACCACTGGTGGACCAATCGGATTTGTGTGCTGGTTTGAATAAGATTGCGGAGGTCCGCGCTCCACTTTCGGGCTCGGATGCGCACTTTGTGAGGATAAAGAAGGAGGAAGAGGAGGAGGAGGAGGGTGTGGCTGGCCAGCGAGAGCTGAGGGCGCACGTGAGCGAGCTGTGGTGTGACGCGCATGCTAAGAGAGTGAAAATGCGCAAGCATACACCTGCACGAGCAGCTGGAGAGGAAGCAGCGGGAGTGCCCGATGGAAAGTGCCCCCCCCCCCCTTTCCTCTTTACTAGCGAGTCACGACCCCCCCGTTCGTCCCTTTACCTTCCTAATGCGCACGGTTACGGTGCAGCACAGGTACATTTGAGTCATTTTAAACCCAAAAAGGCCGACTTCTTAACTTCTCGAGGCCTTTTTTTTTTTTTTTTTTTTTGGTGAGTTTTGCATGTGAGTTACACGTCTACCGGATTTCATGGCTTCGGGGTTTGAATTTAAAATTGATTTTCCCACTTGACCCGAAAACGGGTGACTTATTTTGTCGAGTGTCTGTTATGGTAGCCATAGCAGTGATCTTAGCAGTATTTGTCAAGGTGAGCGATGTTATGGCAGCTAAGTACAGTTATAATATTTTACAAACTTGCTATATTGATATAAAATCGCTACTCGGTCCACAACGTAGGTCATATATCCAGGCAGATTAAAAACGTTAGCCAAATTAGTCACGCTAGTATAATTCAAAACTTCCCATTGTTATTTTTCTTCATCATAGAACACATAGCGTAAATTGGTACAATTAGCATGCTAGCTAATTTGCGACGCTGGTGAAGGTTAGCTACGTCGCTGTTGTTAGCTTCATTAGTTAGCATAGTGATGTTAGCAATGTTTAAGCGTTAGCCATCCTACTGTAGTTAGCCGCATATTAGCATACTTTGCTCCATCCGCACAATTACCGCATTAGTTAAAGTAACACCACTAGAAAAGTTTAGCTACATTGATGTTAGCATCATCAGTAAGGTTAGTAATGTTAGCAATGTTGAACCATTAGCCATCCTACTGTAGTTCGCCACATATTAGCCTACTTTGCTCCATTTGTACGATTACCCTTTCAGTAAAAATAATGGGAAAATAATAGGAAAGTTTAGCTACATCATTGCTGTTAGCTTCATCAGTAAGGTTAGTGATATCAGCAATGTTTAACCATTAGCCGTTGTACTGTAGTTAGCCACATATTAGCATACTTTGCTCCATTTGTACAATTACCATTTCAGTAAAAATAACAGGAAAATAATAGGAAAGTTTAGCTACATCATTGTTGTTAGCTTCATCAATTAGGTTAGCGACAGAAATATTTGTAGCTTTGGCTATGCCACTGTAGTTAGAATAATATTATGAAATTTAGCTCTGCTATTCAACTTAGTATATTTGTTTTTCATCAACAGAAGTCATTTAGTTAGCCATATCAGTTAGCACATCACTTGAGCAAAAAAATGTCATTAATCATCAGTGAGGTTATCAAAGTCATTAACCAAAGTTTGTAAACATTGTAGTTAGCCACATTGTAGCACACTTAGCTCCATAAGTAAGGTTTCTGCATCACCAGCTTTAGCGGCCATGCTACTTTACCTCAGTCGACGCCATTGTAGTTGGTTTTGTCTGTTAGCGACAACAGTAACTGAAACAACGTTGAGATCATTTGCCGTTGTTGTTCCCCGGATCTTATAACTGCGGTTTGTGTTGCGTGTTTGGTGTCTTTTTAAAGGAACAGGTTCAGTCACAATCTTTATTGTTCTTCCAGACATGTTCTCAACTGGCGTACAATAGCACACTCATCTTGTTGTTGTCTACGGAAACACAACAATGCCGACAGTGTTTCACATAGAGACGCCACAATTGTAATTCAAACTGTTGTCGCGTCACGACTTCCATTCTCATGGTGTTATTCAATGTCTCCAGTGGTGCACGCTCACTTCCTCCCACCGTGCCACAGACTCTGCTTCCTTTTTTTGTAACGCGGCGCCGCATGTGCGTGTGTGTCATAGCTGTTTCTGACTAGCGACCGCGAGGGTTGTTAGCTTCCCGTCTGGAAAATCACTCCAGCCACACCAGCAAGATATCGCTAATTCCGGTCTCGATGTCTAAATCACGTCACGGGTCTGTGAAAGGCAAAGGGTCTTCAAATTTTTGGGGGGTCTGGTGGTCAGTGGGTTGTATTTTATCACCTTCACCAAGAGAGAACATTATAGCACCTTTCACGCTGGCTGCCGTCAAAGTGAAATTTTTCACATTTTTTTCGTGTGTGTGTGTGAATGTTACAGACCAGGATTGGCGGGTTTGAAGTCGTAATCACCCCCGTAAATTTCTTGGCTTTGAACCTGTTTTTTTTTTTTTTTTTTTTATCCCGTAGGTTTTTCCAGCTCTTTCTACTATGTTATTGCGCTGTTGTGAAAGGTACTTGCATGAAATGGGGGTGTAGAGACCCTTGGGGTTGGAGTGGACGATTAAGGTAATTTTTCCAGGTAGCGGGTATGTGCGAATGGTACCAAACTGGACCTGTCCCTTTTTTACGTTTATTTTTCACATCACTGTTCTCTGTGTGAAAGGTATGTGGGGGGCCTTTGCAGTTGCCCTGTGACTTTTCAGACACCTGTTTGGTAACCAGCTGCTGGCGCTAACGCCATACCGCTATCTGATATCGTGATTCCGCATCCTCGTGAGAAAATGTTCATCGTAGAATACCCTGACCTGACCCTTTGCGGTTTTTTTTTTTTTTAGTATGGGGAGGAGGAGGTGTGCTCAGATCGACTGGACAGCGATTTTGCCGACATCGACCTCTCGCAGCTGGACACCAGCGACTTCGACAGCGTCAACTGTCTCGGCGAACTGCAGTGGTGCAGCGACCAGGCGGCCGGCGCCTCGCCCGCCTCCATCCGATACAGCACACCCGATGAGCTCTTTGAGGTGAGCCGGCAGACATTTTGTCCTCGGGGCTTCTCAGCCGGCGCCCACAGACCAAAATGGCCGACTAATGTGCGTTTGACAGCGTAGGTTTCATTTGTGCATTCAGTCACGATGGACGTACGGCATGTGCCAGATTTCCATCCGATGTCATTGATTGTTGATGCGCTTGCGTTACAGTGTTAACAGGAAATTGAAGAGTGTTTTCTGGTGGGTTCCAGATCGAAGAGGAGAACGCGGCACTGCTGGCCGCTCTGACCGACAGCCTGGACGGGATGGTGGACGCCGAGGTGGGCGGCCTGTCCGTCTTCCCCGCCCTGGAGGAGGAAGAGCCCGAGCAGGACACGGAAGACCAGGACCATCTCCGTCACCTTTCTGCCGGCACAAACCACTTCAAACGCTCACAGGACCCGGAGGACCCCTCTCTGGTAAGACCACTTGCGCTTCCTGGGTCATTCTCTCAACTTCCTGTAGTGACTGTTCTACTCTTTAGTGTCATGTCTGACAACTATCTGTACAACTCTCTTAACTTCCTGTACTTCTGCTTTTCCTTTCGGCTTGTCCCGTTCATCTCAGATGAACGCATATATTTGTTTGGTACAGTTTTACGCCGGATGCGCTTCCGAGCTTACAGTTCCCGCCATTACCGGGCGGTCTCCCATCCAAGTACTAAACAGGGCCAAACCCGCTTAGCTTCCGAGATCTGACGAAATCGGGCGTTCTCAGGGTAGCATGGCCGTAAACCCTTAAATTCCTGTACTAAATTCTCTAGTTCTAGTCTTGATTCTGCACTTCCTGCTCCGTCCTCAACAAGTTCCTGTACTACTCTCTCTCTCACGTAAATAATAATGCAATTATTTGATATAGTGTCTTTCGTGAAACCAAAGGACACTTTCCAGAAAGACAATCTCAACCAAAGACACAATGGAAGAACCAAACTTGGTGCCAAAGTCCGTGTTGTCTCGGCGCGGATTTGAAAATGTCTTATATCGGCGACCGCCCAATGGCTTCAGGAAGAGTGTACGACCAGTCGGTGATATCCAGTCGAAGGCTCCGTCCCCGAAGTTTTATCTGCTGGAGCGAAGAGACTTAGACTCAGTCGAACGCAGGTTCCCTAGAAGTGACTGATTAAATCTGACAGGTATTGTGAGGCGAGGCTGCGTTGAGCTTTGTAAATTAGGAGAAGCGGCTTATATGTGACCGAATGTACTACTCTCCTAACTTCCTTTCTCGGTACAGTACATTCTTTACTTCCTGTACTAATAGTTACTCACTGTCCTCGTCGTGTGTCTTTCTTAGCTTTGTGTGACTTTTATTTCATGTGTAAACGTCAATTCCAATTAATATGGAACAGTTCTTTCTCTTACCCCGGATAAATCCACATCAGTGTGCGTGGTGTCGCAGCACCCGGGTACTAGTTTGTTTTCCACCGGCGTGCACCCCCTTATTCACTTTTCACGTTATTGTAGGATGCTTCAGCGGACCGCCCCCTACTCTCCTGATCCCCCCCACCCCCCCACCCCCGGCCCTTCTGTTATTCTCCAAAGTCCAAAGACTTACGGGAATCTAACTTTGTTTGTCTGGTCCTGCACCTGAGCAACCCTGTGTATGCTAAATATCCTGCACCTTGATAGACTCCAGATTCAATGTTCACACATTCTTGAAGATGGAGTTGAACTCATCAGTTACTAAAGCTTGAAGGACCTTTTTGTGTGTGTAGTGTGTGCTGGAGCTGGACTACAAAGATGCTTTTGTTCCAGATGGCTAGACCGTAAATTTTCACCCGGCTTCGCCGTTTGCAAGGAGGCGTTTTTATCAAACTCCTGAATTTGGACAAAGTCGTGCTGATTTTGAAAGATTTTCAGACTAAGTGGGATTTTCTGAATAGCTGAAGGGGTAGTGGTGCGTGTGAAAACTCTATTTGGGTGTTGAAGGGGCCAAAACGGTTTTCAAAGGTTGCTTTACGATGCAAAATCGACAATGCCGTATGCTTTTTCAGGCCTTCTTTTAATTTATTTCTGTTACGTAGCATTGGGAAGTAGCCAACTCTTATCAAGGAGTTACAGTAGTTCCTGGCCTACAGAGCGCACCTGATTATAAGCTTCACCCAGTACATTTGTAAAGGAAACACCATTCGGTACATACGTAAGCTGCACCTGTGTAAAAACCGCAAGTGCCCACATTGAAACACAAGATATTTACGAAGACTGTACACAGAAAGAGTTTAACGCTAGCACCGTGCTAAAGCTAGTGCTAAAGCTAGCGCCACAGAAAGCGTTTTCTAAGTTTTAATACCTTAGCTTAGGTTAACATAGCAACAACACGGTAGCACGAACAGGGCTGGTTTTAAAAAAAAAAAAAAAAAAAAAAGCTGCGCTAGCAACATGGTAGCACACCACTAACAGGGCCAGTTAAAAGAGACGCGGCAGTAACACAGCAGCAACCGCTAGCGCGGTGCTAACGCTAGCGTGGGGCTACAGGGCTGGTTAAAAAAAAAAAACATACTGGTAAAAAACACCGAGACATGGGAGTAACACAGCAGCAACACGCTAGCAAAGCACTAAAGCTAGCGCAGCACTAACATGGCCGGTTTGGAAAAAAAAAAAAAAAGTTAAAACATACCGGTAAAAGTCACTTCCTCGGCACATATATTCCACCGGCCTCACTCTTACATTTTCCACTGGAGTGCCCCCTTGCGGTCGCAAGAAAAAAAATGCACAAATTAGCCGCATCACCGCATGAACCGCAGGGTTGAAAGCGTGTGGAAAAACTTTGCGGTTTACAGGTCGGAAATTACGGTACTTTGCATTCTGATGTCTTATACCAGAGCAGGTAATATGCTAACTATTTTTTTTGTGTGTGGGGGAGGTTTAAGTGTTGAGGATAGGGGTGCTAAGGTTCCATTATTTACTCCTAAAACAACGAGTCTCACGCTGATGTTTTCTTTGTGTTTTGACCAAAAACAAGTGCACCCCTGTCCTTGCCCTTGGGTGACATTCACGAGTCAGCGGTCCAAAAGACAAGCGTAAGCGAGCCGGTTAATCACTTATGTGAGAGGGGAAAAACAGGAAGCAAGAGAGAAAATGATTAAAAGCCAAAGTCACAATGTTGGAAAGCTACCACACACAAAAAAAAGTCCTTCATTGAGCCAACTTCAAGAACAGAAACAAGTTGGAGGGGGAGAATGTATTTGAAAATAAAATCGGTTTCAAGATGATTATGCGGCAAGATCACAAAGTCAGTAGTCCTGCAGCCTCGAGGGCGCTGGTTCCCTCTGCTGCCATGAATGTGAACTACAGTTGCCACCCACGTGCCAATCAGTCCAATCTCAATGAGCTCGAATGAATATTAAGTTATTTCCAATACAAATCGTAAGCGTGAAATGTGGTGATAAATGAAGTATGACATCAGTCGAACGCAATTGATGTTTATGAGCCAGTTTTATTGGTGGATTTGATTGATTGAACTTAGCCGTCTTTACCCAATTTACGAGTTGTTCATTGCTGGCAGGAAGGTTGCTCGGTAGGAATGTATGAATGAAGGTAAAGAGGGCGGTATGGAGGTCGGTAAGTAACTAGGTATCTAGCAAGGTGGGTAAGTCGACCAGTTTTTGCACTGGGTCAAGAACCATCTTCGCCAACGCGGCTAAACATTACAAAAATCTCCTAGCCATACTTATTTGTAGTTAGCCACAACATCACGAGTGTTTGTGTATGTATGCTAAACCGTTAGCCACACTTAGCCGCTGGTCGTCTCTGTAGAACCAATGAGCATTTAGCAACGGTGGGCCAGTTACTAGTTCACACGGGCTTGATTGTAAAGGCTCGGGGGACAAGGCCTTCATTGATGCGTCCTCGGAAGTCATCCAGAGTGGAGCAGACTGTGTTTGAGAGGCCCAGGTCACTTCCGTACGCTACCGGATGCTTGCGGGAGGGGTTGCACGTGCCCCACACTTGTACGGACCTTCAGGCTCCTCTAGTATTCTCAATTGAAGCTTCCTCTTCCTCCTCCTTCTCAAAGTAACCCTCTCAGGCAAGTTGGCTGGCCCACAAAGTGTTGAAAGGTGGCCAGGTCGCTGCCTTGACCCACAAAGCTCTTCTTCTGTGGTCTAGCCAAACTCTGTTGGTTGCTCATGTTGTACTAATTGAGGCAAGGACACTCGTAGGCAGACAGGACAGTGAATTAAGATCAGACCAAGATTTTTACCCAAGAAACACCAGACTGAAACCAGTCTTAGACCTGAATGCAACAACAATAGAACCAGATTTATCCCAGATGAGAACCAGCTCCGACCAGACTACAACTAAACCAATAAAAGACTATAACCATAACAAGACCACCACGGGACTAAAACCATCCTATAATCATACTGGTGCGAAAATAGTAACAATCAAGTGCCAGACAACTACCAGACTAAAACCTGACTGCAAATATAGTTGAGTCAACGAGACTGGTCCAGAATAATACCAGACTATCAACAGACTGATACCGGACTTTTACGTGACTAGCTAGGATCAGACTTTGGACAGCGTAGTAGTAGAGGAGAACCAGACTATTAACAGACTCAATTCAAGTTTGAACCACTCCATCACAAGATTAGTACCAGACTAGTATTGGAAAAAAATAGCCAAACCGGACAGACGAATACCATATTTGAACCAAGATAGATTTATGTTAGCACGAGGTTGGAACTAAATTAGCATCAACTTAAAGCAAGACCAGTATGAGAGTAATACGAAAAAATTGAATTGGATTAGTACTCTGCTCGAACCAGCCTAGTACAAGACTAGAACTAGACTAGTACTAGACTTGTGCCAAACTCATACCAGGGTTTTACCAGACAAGTACCAAACTGTAGCAGGCACCAACCCCCAGGGAGCAAACAGAGCTTCAGATTTAATTCTGGGATTTTCACCCTAATCCGGTATCATTTGATATGTCTGTCATGAAGCCAGACATCCCCCCGCCGATGAATATGATGAGGATGACGACGATCACGTGAAGACCTAGTTCTAGTAGACACATAGTTGCTCTACGGTGTTATGTCCAACCGATCAAATAGTCTGATAGCGCCTTTGTCTTGTGTTACCAGTTGAAGATCCTGCTGCTCACTCCGCCCAATGTGCCTGCGGGTAAAGATGGCGTCCACGGGCATCGCCACAGCAACAGAGGATTGCACCAGCGGACAGTCCGACCCCCGGTGAAGGTGAGGAAAATAGATTTGAAATAAAATATAGCCTGACAAGATCCAGGATAGAACCAAATTTCTTCCAGAGTAGGACCAGAGTAGTATCAGCATAGTACCATATTAGAACGAAGCTAGTTCCAGAGAAGCAGAGTAGACCCGGACAAGTACTTTAAGAGTACTCGATTGGCATCTGATTCAAACCAGACTAGCACCAAGGTAGTATTAGTACTGCAAAACTAGACAAGAGTAAACTAAAACCAGATTTGAGGCAGAGTAATACCATAGTTGGCCAGACTAAAACCAGACCAATACTAGACTAGACCCAGAATAGTCCCAGACTGATATCTGATTAGAACCAGTTAAAGACTAGCACCTCACAACTCAGACTAAATCAGTGTAAGACACTGTAGTAATACCAGACAAGTCCAAGATTAAAACAACACTAAAATGAGGCCAGTACCTGAGTATTACCTGACTACAACCACACGAAGACCAGACTCAAGCATAAGGGATCAGACTAATACCAAAATATAACAAAATGGTTTTGTTGATGCCAATTAACGTATAACATAAATTGCACTTGTTTACAATTCTTTTATTTATAGAGACCTTCATTCATTCTTTCATGTACCGTTCCGCTTATCCTCATTTGGGTTACAGGAACTAAAAAGACATCTAAGGACTACCACATTTACTCGTTGAGTCAGTGATACAAATTATGTTCAGAGATATTTGCTTTTTTTTTTTTTCTTTTGAAGTGATACTTCCTCTTTGTTGTTGTTGTTATCAGACTAGCCCTCCGTCCATTTTCTGTGACACCTACTATCCTCACAAGGGTCGCTGGAGCGCTGGATCTTATCCCAGCTATCTTTGGGCAGGAGGGTGGGTGGGGAGTACACTCTGAACTGGTTGCCAGCCAATCTCAGGGCATATAGAAATTCTATAAAATCATTTGTATGGGCAGAATTTTGGCAACATTGCTTTGCAGTTCATTGTGTTTTTTCCCGTGCCGAGCAACGTGAAACGACGGAGAGTTAACTGAAAGTGTCCTTTTGAATTCCAAACGCAGTCAAACTGAACATGTGACGGATTTCTTTGCCCGCTTTTCAATTGCGCTCTTCAGTCACCAGGAACATCAAACAACAGCCCTGACGTCACATTCTAGACGTGAGTGCGGTGCAGAAAGAGGCCTCCAACAAATGTGGCATTGGGGGGAGCCTCCGACTCCTCTGCACTCAATGATTGTGGTACTGCTTGTCCAACTTGGAGCAACAAAGCTAAAGCTCTCGCTCCACGGGCGGCGGTCTGAAAGAGAACAGCCTGTAGCAGTGACCACTTATTTGGTTTGATAGACCACAGCAGTTACCGTTATTGAACCGGACTGGTACCCTATCAAAATCAGGCTATTACTGCACTCGCACCAGACCGCAAACGGAGTCAAACAAAGCTAAAACCAGACTAGCCATAGTCTATGGTAGAATTTAACTCGTACCTGACTTGAACTAGATGAGTATCAGTTAAGAGACAGACTAGTACCTTTTTACAATGACGCTAGCACAATACTCGAACCAGACTACCATCTAGACTGGACTAGACTAGTACCAAATGAGACCCTGATTACTATCTGATGAAAACCAGACTAAAAACAGACTACAACTAGACTAACATCATACTAAAACCAGAATAACATGAGACCCACACTAGTACCTGTCTAGAACACGATGTGCCAGAAGAAGGCCAGACAAGTGCCACAGTAAAACATCCATCCATCCATTTTCTTCGCCGCTTATCCTCACGAGGGTCGTGGGGAGCGCTAGAGCCTATCCCGGCTATAACGGGCAGGAGGCGAGGTACGCCCTGAACTGGTTGCCAGCCAATCTCAGGCCACATCGAGACAAACAGCCGCACTCACAATCACACCAGACTGGTATCAAACTGTGACTAGCATGCTACCAAATTAGACCCACATTAATACCAGATGTGATCCACATAAGGAGCTGACTAGACCCAGTCCAGTACCAGACTAGAATCAGACGAGTATCAAATGAAAGCCGGACTAGAAATGCGTGCTGGCTTTGTAAATCGCCACTCTTACTTATCTATTTGTGAGAAACAGTCTATGGGTGAAAGAAACACGCAACGCGACAAAGTTCTGAATAAACTGTGTGAAAAGGTCCCGATGTTTGTGCAAATAATCGACCGGCATCCTCCGCCCTCTCAGATGGACACCTCTCAGATGCGGAAGCCCCGCACTGTGCGTCCCGCAGGTCGCCTGTGCACCGAGCTCCACCGTCACCTCACCACCGCCCTGCGGGACGCCGTCGAGGCTCCGACGGCCGAGACGGAGGACGATGAGGAGGACGAAGACGACGAGGACAGCGAGTCAGAGGAGGACGACGATGATGAAGAAGAAGAAGAAGAGTCGTCCGGTAGCGAGGTGGAGGGCAGGCAACACGAGGCCCCCGCCGAGCCGGCCAAGCCTCAGTTCACCTCGGAGAAAGAACTCCGCTCGATAGTGGATCTCATCACCTACATGCACACATACTGCATGCCCATGCGTAAGCAACAGAGTCTGGACCGCAAGGACCCGCCCAGGCCTCGGGCTCGAGCCGACGTCGCCCGCCCGCCCGTTACAAACTCTCACAGTCGCGTGGTCCTGGTGGCTCCCCCGGCGAGTGCCAGGCCTGGGGCTGCCCCCCGGAGGCTTCCCTTCGTCAGGCGACGGGAGATGAAGACCGACTCGCTTCTCCGTGAGCTCCTGCAACAAAGCAGCTCCTTCGACGTGCGCAAGCCTTACGGACCGCATTGTCCGCCGTACACCCAAGCGGCCACGGGACCCCTGTCTTCCAACCGTCCGCCCGGCACCGGCGCTCCTAAACTGGATCTCTGTAAGGACCATTCCTCACCCGAGAGGAGACACTCCTCCTGCGAGTCGCCGCAAAGCCCCGCGGAGGACTGCGGGTCCTTCTCGGTCCGCCGCTCCCGGCGCCTGGCCTCCTTCCCGAGCCGCTTCGCCAAGAGATCGCGTCCCGGGCGGCCCAGGGAGGGCGACAGCAAGGAAGGGGGGGGCGACGGGGACGATGCGAGCAAGCTTTCGCCGACCCAAGCGGGGGGGCGGACCACGACGGAGGCAGGAACGCAAGGCGACGACGCCGCGAAGGCCGCTGAAACCTGCTGCCACAGCGGCGAGATCGTGCCCGGAGGCTCGGCTTCAATTTTTCAAGGTGGGTTGTGGGGTTTGTGCCGTTAGGGATAGGTACTGTTGGGTTGTTCTATGGGGTATTTTGTTTAGGAAAGGTTGTTCTTTTGGGGGTTTTGTGCACCTGAGGGTGCGTGGCATAAGAAATTTGGAAAATACTATTTTAAAAATCGAATCGTGTTTTGTGTTGAAAGGGGGTGGATGATGACAAATATGGGGGTGCCTTTTTGTAGTGTAAGCCGGCGCACCCCGGGTTTGCCCATCTCACACCAAATTAGCCAAAAGAAAATGATAATTTAGGGGAAGAAAAGGCAACAGGGTAAACAGTTTAGTAGACTCGAATAGGAATTTGACATAATTTTGACAGTTTTGACAAATGGAACTCGTCTGATGAATGTTGTGCGTCAGTCACACGAGGAGGACAGCGCTTGCCATTGTCGCCCACTCACACTAACGTTTCCATTTTTTTCTGTGCGTGGACAGAGAAGCGAGCGTGCCTGTGTCTGCCTCTCGACGCCGGCAAATCCACAAGGTGAGAGTTCCCCGCCGTTTTGTCACACCCGCGCCGGCCGACCGCAACGTTGTCGGTGCCGCGGACGGGGCCGACATATTTAAGATTCCTTGTCTGAAGCCACGAGCAGGCAGCTTGTCATGAGAAGTGAAAGCAGATACACGAGCAGTTTACTTAAGAGCACACGCGGATCAGTCTGTAACTGAGCAGTTGCGGGGCCTTTGTAGGAGATCTCTGGAGGGATCCCTTGTCTTTGGAGGAGGACTCGAAGGCGATCCTTGTACGAGTCCTTAAAGGAGGTCTCTGTAGAAATGGGGGCCTTGAAAGACCTCCCTCCAGGAGTCATTGGTCTCTGCAGAAGCTACTGAGAGAGGTCCCGGTTACTAGTCCTTGATCTCTGTAAGAGGTCTGAAACGAGATCTCTGTCGAGCCCTTTCCCATTGTAAGAGTCCTTGAAAGAGGTCCCTGTCAGAGGCCTTGAAGGAAGTCGCCCTAAGAGTACATTAAACAGATCTCTGTACGAGTCCTCAAAGGTCTTTGTACAAGTCTTTGATTCAGCTCACTTTACGAGTCTTTGAAGCAGGTCCCTGAAGGAGGGAAGGAGGTCATGAGTCCATCTTGGACGTCACGTAAGGAAGTATCGATACATCCCTGTCAGGAGTCCTTAGAGGAGGTCCACTAAGGACTCCTTGAAAGAGATTTCCTTACAAGTCCTTGTGTTAGGTGTCTGTATGAGTCCCTGTCGGAGGTCTCTTTGATTCCTTGATGATGTACATCATGGCAATCCGGCATCCATTTTAATACACACGGCGCGGCTTTGCCAGGCTGTTTTTCCCCTCGTCCCAGCAGACTACAATTGAGGCATTCTAATCCAAAACAGATTGCACTCCAAGACGCTTCATAATTCCGACTGTAATCTGAGACCAGAAGGGCGCATCCTTTCTCCCTTTCCACATTAACCTGCCGCCGGCATTCCTGGAACCTCTCCAGCTCGCTCCGGCCGCCGCGGTGAGCGCTTTCCCTGGCGCGGGTCCACCCTTCACATTAAACTGCCTTTTTCAAGCGCTCGTCGCTTTTCGTCCCGGCGACTGCTGTGCTTGTGGAGCGCCAAAATAAAAAATAAAGAGTACAGAGAGAAGAGCAACGGCGGGGACGGGCCTGCATGTGGTGGCTGTGATAAGAGAGGAGGCGTCACGATGAAATCTTACACGGTTCTCTCCTTTTTGTGTTTTCCATGACTGAAGAGAGTTCAGCGGCAAGACCTACGAGCAGACACTTTGCGTGGATCTGTGCGGAACTGCAGGTAAACCTCAAGTCCTTGAAGGAAGTACCTAGAATAGACTTCTCTGGATGAGTCTTGAATGTCAGAACTCAACTGAGGTCCATGTATGAATTACTGTACAAGTCCTTGAAGGAGGTCTTTGTACAAGTCTAGGAAGTCCGTGCACGAGTTCTTGAAAGAAGTCCCCGTATGAGTCCTTGAAGGTCCCATTTCGATCCATTTACTTCCTGTCCTCTCCAGGTCTGACGCCGCCCACCACACCACCTCACAAGCTGGTGGAGGACGACCTCTTCAAGCCAGGCGAGGCCAGAAAGGTCGGCGAAAGCTTTGGCGACAGCGAGGAGTCCGTCCACACATCCGTCCACTCTTCATCCGGCGGCGTCGGCGGACTCCGGGGCTCCTGGTTAAACCGCACGCACCAGCGTAAGCTTCCGGAGCAGACTGAGCTGTACGCCCAGCTGCGGCGCATGGGTCAGGCCGGCGACGCCGACGCCCGCCGCGGCTTCGGCGACCACGACTACTGCGCGCTGAGCCTCGGCGAGACCCGCAAGCGCAGCATCGCCGTGCTGGGCGCCATGCTGCAGAGGGCCGGAGACCTCAACGCCGGCGACGCCGCGTCCGAAAACAGCGTCCGGTTCGACGTCGACGAGCCGGTGACGTCTTCGCCGCCGCCCGATCGCCAGTCGGCAGCCGCCACGCCCCCCGCCTCGGAGGAAGAGGCGGAGCGCTCCGCGCCGTCACGCTCGCCCTCGCCGACCCTCCACGTCTGTCCCGACTCCCCCGCCAGCAAGGCCGACTCTAGGTAAACACCCCCAAGGGATTATTTGTAGTTATCGTATTTTGTGTGGATGATGATTATTAATCACCAACTGGCCAGGGGAGAGATCACGTGAATTATGTGGACCTTCTTGTTTTGACTCCATGGTGGCATTTCGTGGTGTCAAGATTGAGAGCGATTTGACCAACGTAGTTCCCGTTGTCTCTCCCCCGTTGCGGTTTCCCTCACAAATTTTCCTCCTCACCGCCGTCTTCCGTTCCTTCCTCAGTGAACATTCAGAGATGTGCCCAGACGACGAGCAGAGCGGCAAAGCCAAATCCGAGGTACACGGTGTTCCCGCTGCACTCCGTCGTGAATCACCACACCGTCGTGTGCGCGTCGAGACAACATCTGCAATGCTAAAACCTCCTACGTCCATCTGCGCGCTTTCTCCCGCCCGTTGCTGACTGTTGCCATGGTTTCTTCGTTGCCAGGAGAACTGTCAGGTGTTCTACATCCACAACCTCCCCAGCAGCATGACCCAGAACACGTTGAGGAAGCGCTTTCAGGTCTTCGGCACGGCCGAGGACTGCAAAGTCATCATCTGTAACGAGTACGTAGCCCGCTGTCGAACGGACCTAAGACTTTCCACACTAGAGGAACTCGCTAAAAAGTCTCAAGGAGTCAGAAAATGAACAGAAGTTCTGCCATTTTGAGTCTTTCCTTGGGTCCTTCAAAAGATTAATTAGGTTCACGTAGCGGCACGGTGGATCAGCTGGTAAAGCGTTAGCCTCACAGTTCTGAGGACCCGGGTTCAATTCTGGCGCCGCCTGTGTGGAGTTTGCATGTTCTCCCCATGCCTGTTTCCTCCGGGCACTCCGGTTTCCTCCTACATCCAACATGCAACATTAATCAGACACTCTAAAAATTGCCCCTAGGTGTGATTGTGAGTGCGGCAGTTTGTCTCGATGTGCCCTGCGATTGGCTGGCGACCAGTTCAGGGTGTACCCCGCCTCCTGCCCGTTGACAGCTGGGATAGGCTCCAGCACTCCCCGGGACCCTTGTGAGGACAAGCGGCAAATAAAATGGATGGATGTTTTACTGTGGCACTTGTCTGGCCTTCTTCTGGCACGTCTTGTTCTAGACAGGTACTAGTGTGGTTCTCAAGTTAGTCTGGTTTTAGTGTGATGCTAGTCTAGTTGTAGTCTGTTTTTAGTCTGGGTCTCATCAGATAGTTATCAGGGTCTCATTTGGTACTAGTCTAGTCCAGTCTAGATAGTAGTCTGGTTCTAGTATTGTGCTAGCATCATTGTAAAAAGGTACTTCTCTGTCTCTTAACTGATACTCATCTAGTTCAAGTCAGGTACGAGTTAAATTCTACCATTGACTATGGCTAGTCTGGTTTTAGCTTTGTTTGACTCTGTTAGCAGTCTGGTGCGAGTCCAGTAATAGTCTGTTACAAGTCTGATACTAGCCTGATTCTGATACGGTACCAGTCTGGTTCACTAACGGTAACAGTCGTGATCTAACAAAGTTAGTCTCTATGTGCCCTGCGATTGACTGGCGACCAGTTCAGGGTGTACCCTGCCTCCTGCCCGTTGACGGCTGGGATAGGCTCCAGCGCTCAATCAGTGAGGATAAGCGGCAAAGAAAATGGAAAGGTGGATGTTTATCTTCAGGAGACTCACAAAACAAGGTCTTAATTCCTCTGAAGTGCGCATATTCTATCGTGGGCCTGCAGGGAGAGGTGCGGCGTCATAAAGATCCGCCAGTCTGGAACCCAGCGGCACCGGCGGGAACGTGAGAATGTTTTCCAGACTGCACCGGCAGGAGGGAGGAGGCTGACGAGGAAGCGCTACATTGACCTTGGTAACTAGCGCAACACGCATAGAAGAAGCTCCGACTTCCTGTGCGCTAAGCCAGGCTAACGTTAGCGTCTTGTTCCAGACGAGGCGGGCCCAGGGCCGGTCAAGAGCAAGTACGACGCGCTGGACTTCGACGCCCTCATGAAGGAGGCCCAGAAGTCGCTGCACCACCGCTGACTGTCACGCTGCACCGGCCCCCGCGCCACGCCGCGACTGTCCCGCCTTATTGAACACCGCGCCCCGCAGCAGCAGAACGAAGCGGTACACACCTCTCCATGCAAAATGTTTACATTTTTAAAAGAAAACGTTGGGAGTGACGCAACAATGAGAATTTTTTTTTTTTTTTGGGGGGGGGGGGGGGCGGCACTTTGTATTAGCCACTAGACTAGCCGCAAACGATGCGTCCCACCGAGAGACCTCCGTAGCAAATACTCGTGTGCGTGCGTTTGTTTGTGTCTCTCTGTGTGGGGGGGGGGGAATGAAAACCCCTGGTGGCGGGCGGCGTCTCATCGCTGTTAAAAACAAAAAATAACGGGAGGAAAAAAATGATACCCGCTTTGTTGGATGTTCTACATGGAAATGTGGTCTGTGTGCAAGAATATATCGTTCAATGTAAAAAGGTTGACAAAAGTTTACAAAAATTAATGTTTTTTTTTTGTAATTGTAGTGCTTCCTTGATTTGATCTATGCACCATTGGGAGGTATTTTCTGCTTTAACCGCTGTCACCGTCACCGCTAAATTCCCAAATCCCGCTTCCTACCGAGGCGCCCCCTACTGGCTCGCGTTTGTTCACCGACGTGGCGACACCCTGAATGCGATGTGGGGATGTTTCACCAGAAGCGTAAAACGCTAACGTTAGCTTCAATTGCGGTCAATTGTTCGTTGTATCCGGTTCTTGAGGGCTTTTAGCGTTAGCTTTAGCCAATAAGCCCACAACGCACCGCTATTGTAGGTATACCTTAAGGCTTTAGCATGACCATAACACAGCAGAAGCAGGAATCGGGTATTTAAGAGTAAGATACAAGTTTGTTAATGTGGGATTCATCTTTTGTGTCAAACATACTTAAATATGAACCTAATATCATGACGAAGTCAAGCAAGACGCCGCGCGGCCATGCGACGACGACACCGAACGCCCGCGTTTCCAAGTATTGATGTTAGCTAGCTAGCAAGATCACGGTCTGCCCTTACATACTTGAAGGCCTCCTTATACTTCTCTCGCTCACCCGCACAACTCGCGCGCAGTTTTGAAAATGTTCTGCCATTGTTCTCCGAGTCTGAGGTGTCGCTAACAGCTCGTAATGCTTAGGACGACAGCGGAGTTTCCGCAGCACACTTTGCTCGTTTCCGGAAGTTGTTTTTACTTTACTTATCGTAACCACCTTTGGGGTTTTTGTGCACAAAAAAAAAAAAAAAAAAGAAGACTGGATACATCGAGCGGCATGTCAATTGGTTAAAGCCAGTTGGCCGCCATCTTGGTACTCCCAAAACTTGTGGAAGAAATGGTTTACAGGTTGGATTATGGCGGGGTTTTTTTCCTCAAAGTTTGGCAGGTAGAATTAAAACTGGTCGTGTGAGCTTGACACTTTCTTGGTTCTGGTAACATGAAGGATTTTTAATTGGATAATAATTCAGTAAGCTAAAAAAGGCTAAGTGCAAAGGAAAGACATAGAACCCCGTGACTAGCAACAAACCTTGCATATTACCAAGGGCCACATTTCTGTGACGTTATCTTTTCCCAAAATACGCTGTGAAGCACTATGATCGTAACATAGCAAAAAAATATAAGCATTTTTTTGTCATAAAAACATGAAATTTTAAGGCAATCTGTTACATATATTTTTGGAAACCTGGGAAAATACATGCTAAATGCATTGTTCATTTGTTGTTTCCTCGCATTTGATAATCAAATTCAATTTGCAGAGTTCTGCATTATGAAATTCATCAAAAACTTTCTTGGTTATCCACTGATGAAGTTTGGGAAAATATTGACGTTGCTTTTTCGCGAAAAACCGTCAGCCTATAAAAGTGAAGCAGAGAGTGAACAACAACAACAACAACCGCAAAGAAAACTTTGTTCAAGTGAATTGAGCACATCAGAAAATACAAAAAAACCTTTACAAATTTTAACAGTGTCAAAGTAAATCTTTCTAAATGACCTGTGGGATGTTTTCTCACAGCCAGGAAACTGGCGATTAACGCACGTTTTGGGAGTATCAAGATGGCGGATGGCGACTTCAGTTTTGGTGGCCAATGAGCCATCCAGTCTTTTCTTTTTTTTTTTAAGATCAGGAATCGTAAAAAGGAACATAGCAACAACAATGGCGGCAGCTAAAGAGAGTCTGCTTGAACAAATGGACCTAATTGAGCAGATTATACAATTAATTATGCTGCAAAAATGATCAAAAAGGTGGCAGCGAAGCTGCTATGTGGAGAAGGGAGGATGACCACTGATTACATCATTACAGCATGTGACTAAAACAGGCCAATCACAAAATCACATCATTTGTCAGGAACCAACCCCCAAAACACTTTTTGGTGGTTTATCCTTGCTTATTTAGATTACTTGGGGGATTTTTAAAAAGTAATATAAATGTTCACTGCAATTGGCCATCATTTGTTCATGTATTTTGGCTATGCGCAGTCCATCCCGCTCGCTAGCCTCCGCCAATGGTGGAGGTCCACTGTACCTAGCTTAGGCATGCTAGCACAACCGCAGCGCGCCTTTATTTTCTCGCGTTAACTTTAGCTAGCAAACATGACCATACTGCTCCTGTTCCACGCGCATACTTGGGTTTAGCTAGGTTGCGCAACAGCATCACTCTCTTTTATTTTGTAAGTTAATCTTTAACGAGCTAACACAACCATATTTCCACTTTAGCTAGCAAGCGTGACCACTGTTTGGCGTGTTTTACATACCTTGTTAATGTTAGCCATAGTCATCAAAGATAATCACACAACTGTTTTCTGTAGGCTTAGCATTAGCCACGAGTACAACCGCGGTAAACCTTTCTCCACTGTTAGCGTTAGCTTTACCCGGCTAGCCGTGTCAATGGAACGATCAATAAAGGTGGAGCATTCCCACATTGGAGGCTGTTGAACCGGTCCAGTCCGCCGATGCAACACATCTTGTTTACATTTGAATTGATGCATGGGGCATCCCTTGAGGGGGGGGGGGGGGGGGACACACAATCATTGCTTGCTAGCGGCGGCAGTAGCTAGCGCCATTATAAGAAAGATCCTCACCCCCCCAGCTACCCCATCAAAACGTCTCGACTGACTTGTGTTGGTTTGTTCCGATGGAATGTATTTGCCATCCTGAATGTAAACATTTCCTTTAGCGGCAGTTGGTTGCACCCGACGTGGCCAGTAGGAGGCGCCAGGTTAAAAAAAAAATAAAATCAAATAAAAGGGAACGTCTGAGTTTAGTGAGAAAATGACGCAGGAGGTGTCAGCTGAGCATCTCTACCTCAAGTCCATGCGCCGATGCTCTCGCCGCCGCCATCCTGCTATCCTGACAGGGTTCGTCCTCTGAAGCCTCTTCCGCACGCCGCCATGTTTTTTGTAGCCTTACAAAAATCAAATCTGTCCGCCATTTTCCATGCCAGTACGGCCACAGGGTTTGGTTTTAGCTAATGAGCTTGACCTCATGGTACCCTTTATGTTCCATATGCCAGCTAACATGGCCGCAACTCACCTCTATTTTCTACCGCTAGTCGTCTAGCGCAACCGCGGAACACCTCTACTCTACGGACATGCTTGGCATTTGCTTTCTCCAAGAAGCATGACAATAACTTTTTAACTTATTTTCTAGCACGAACATAGTCTTTATTTTTGCATACAAAATTAACTTTAGCTAGCATGACCACAATCCGCAATGATTTTACATACAGAGCTTTGTTAGCACTTCTTTTAAATCCTTAGCCAATACACATTTAGCATTAGATTTAGCCAGCTAGCACGACCACAACGCACCTTGATTTTTTTTTTTCCGTCCACTTTTAGGCATATAAACTTGCACAAATACAGCGGGGCCTCAAATCCATGTTAGTGTTAGCTTTAGCCGTTTAGCCTGACCACAGTGTACGTCTATTTCCTTGTACAGTGACGCCTCGGTTCTCAACCGCAATCCGTTCCAGAAAAGTGAATTGTTTGAAAACCGAATCGATGTTTCCCATTACAATGAATGGTAGAAGAAATAATGCGTTCCAAGATTAAAAAAATTGGCTTTTTAAAGCATTTTTTTTAGCTTTTCCTGATAATAAACTGCATAGTATGAATAAATGTATAGTTTAAATAATTTGTATAATAGAATAATTTAAGAAATGATATATTTTTTTGCTTAAGATGTATGCTTTAGTAGTAGAGTACGCTAGGCTGGGAGCGCATTGCCGTATCTGTAGCGACTCGCCTCCCGGCCTTGTAAACTTTTTTTATGAATAAAAGTGCAGAATAGAATTCAAACAAGCAACTTGCCTTCTTTGGAGCCATAACGGTACGTAGTCCTCGATAAGAAGAAAAACAACAGTCACTACCGGGACACGTCTGTGCACAGAGGTTGCGTTATACACAATAACAAAAGTCCGCTGGTTGCGCCGCGCGCGTTATGTCATTTACGGGGGGCGTTCGAATTGACAGTAACAAAATGTGTCGTGGGTCAGCTGGTCTGGCCGCTCGCTATTGGTTATTTCCGGGTTTTGTCGGTGGCGTTGGACTACCGAGTAAGAAAAATCTTGAACTTTTCGTTGGAAAACCGAGGCTTTCCTGTATAAGCGTTAGCCACCTAGCGTGACCGCGCCGCGCCTCCATTTCACACAAACAGCGTTAGCTTTTTTTTTTTTTTCTTTTTTCTTCCCCCAAAAATGTTTGCCATTGCTTGATTTCTCTGTGGCAAAATGGCGGCGTGTCAAAGAGCCTTCATTCCGGAGCACTTCCTCTCCTCGCCAAAATAAAATGCAGCTCCGTGCAGGTTTGAGGCCTTGTGTTTCCTGGTCCTTCCGCAGCGAATCAACTCCCTCGAACGCACAGACAAACACACACACACACACAAGAACGTTGAATGTTTACATCATGGTTTACATAAAGAGAAGCTCTAATATAAGATGACATATTTACATTATGGTCGTATATAAATATATATAGTGTACATAGCACTAAACACGCTATCTTTTACCGTGGCGGCGGCGGCGGGATTTTCAGGAGGGAACGTTGACGAAACTTGACGCACCAAGTCCGACACTGTTCGAGGAAAAAAAAGAAAAAAAAATCATAAATCCCTTTAGACGATCACATTAGTTTTGCTTTGTTGGGGTTTTTTATTTTTTCGTGTTGTACGATGCAATATGTAAGAATGGTCACCCGGAGGAATGTGATCGACGTGTACAAAAAAAAAAAAAAAAAAAAAAATCAATAGTGACCTTGCACACTTGACGTCCCGACTGGGATTGGGTGGGGGGGGGGGGGGGGGGGACGATGATGATCGTGATGATGATGATGATGATGATGGTGGTGGTGGCGTTATTGGGAATTTGTGTTCACACACATTAAAACCACATGAATTATTTTCATTCTGAAACGTGTACATACACATCCATACACACAAAATATGTATCCACTGTCTTCCATACACATAAATCGGTTTAATAAAAATAAACAATATACATCCAGATGCACACATACTTTAATGCACTTAAACTTGCGTACATAATAAGTTGGACTGTTCACCCAAAAGTACTGACTTACTTTTGTCACTGAAACTGCCATTGACAACTTTCAAGTCGTTCGCCCGTGGCAACGGATTTGGAACTAGGAAGCGCACAAATTTTTAGTGGCTCATGAAAGCGACTCGCCAACAACGAGTACTCTGTGTCCACAATTGTAACATGACCGAGCTTACCAGGCGTGTTAAGTTTGGATAAAATTTGAAAAGTTCAAATGTTAAATATTTAACTACAATAATTTTGGACTTTTTTTGGGCCACAAAATAGTAATGTGGGTGTGTGTGGCCTTCAGATCCACAAAAATGAACTTACAACCAAACAGACTTGCATAGCTGTAAGTTTATATCAATTAATTTCCATCAACAATAACTGAAACCAATGCAAATGCATAAATGTACATACCGTAATTCTCGGCCTACAGAGCGCACCTGGTTACAAGCATCACCGAGTACATTTGTAAAGGAAATACCATTTGGTACATACATAAGCCGCACCTGTGTCAAAGCCGCAAGTGCCCAAATTGAAACCCACATTGAAACATGAGATATTTACAAAGACAATACAGTTTAATGCTAGCGCTGCGCTAATTGTAGCACTAACGCTAGTGCCGCGCTAACACTAGCTAGCGCTAACCCGAACAGAGCCGGTTGAAATAAAACTTACCAGTCGATATCATTGAGACACGTCAGTAACATAGCAGCAACACGCTAGCACAGTGCTAACGCTACCGCCGTGCTAACGCTAGCTACCGCTGTGCTAAAGCTACCGGTAACGCTTATGCCGCGCTAGCACTAACCCTTACAGGGTCGGTTAAAATAAAACTTACTGGTAAATATCACTGAGACGCACCAGTAACACAGCAGCAACACGCTAGCACAGCTAACGCTAGTGCAGCGCTAATGCTTGCGCCACGCTAGCGCCAGTGATGCCCTAAAGATAGCACTACCGCTAGCTAGCGCTGTGCTAAAGTTAGTACTAATGCTAGCGCTAACCCTAACAGGGCCGGTAAAAGTCACTTCCTCGGCACATATATTCCACCGGTCTCGTTTTACCTTTTCCGCTCTAGTGCCCCCTTGCGGCCATTAGAAGAAAAATGCACAAATTAGCCGCATCGCCGCATAAACCGCAGGGTTGAAAGCGTGCGGAAAAAGTCGCGGCTTATAGGCCGGAAATTACGGTATATGAATTTACATACAAGTATGCTTACTTACAGTATGTCAAAATTGCATAAACATAACATGCACACATGTCACCTAAATAAATATATATATATTTTTTCATGAACGTTATACAAACTTCATATTGGATTTGCATCATCCAATCGAAACGCCATCTCGTAACGTTGGAGCTTTTTGTCTGCGTCACATGACGGCGTCATCACATGATCACGCGATCCCGCCTCCCAAATCCGCAGGAGGCCCCTCCCACCCGAGCCCGAAACGCCACCGAGGACGTTTTATTCAAAAGAACTTTTTCAATAGCCATATTCTAAAAAAAAAAGGGTATATACATATATATGAATATATCTCAATATATATTTGTGTGTTTGTGTAGATATAGCTAGATAACGATATACTTTCTTATAGAAAACTTTGATGTTGACCTATTTTTTTTGTTGTTCTTCCTCTCCTAAAAGTGTTTTGAGAAGACACGTTTCAAGTGTAATAATAAGCACTGTCCGCTCGGGCTACTTCCAATCAATCCAAATATGAATATTAATAATAATAATAATAATCAAACCTTACGAAGGGAAACGCAATACTTCCTGATCTTTGATCTGGAAAAGGTGTGGTGGGGGGGGGAGAAAGAAAGGAAAAACTACTAAACTTGACCCCCCCACCCCAAAAAAAAAAAAAAAACATAAAACAACAACAAAAATAATTGTGTGGCTTTTTTTGTTTTCTGTCCACATGCTAAAAAATTTGATTTTTTTTTTTTTTCCCTACTATTTTCTAATTTTAGAAAATAAAAATAAATAATAATTTAACGCACAAAATAAACGTTTAAGGATGTCAGATGAACACTTGATGGGCAAATTTCATCAAATTGAAAAAAAAATGAATATGGTAGTAACTGAAAGGGGAAAAAAAAATGAATGTGAGCGGGGTGAAACTAAATAAGATAAAAGGGCATATGTTTTATTTTGACTTCTTCTAATGACTATCAAGCTCAGCTAATTTTTTTTTTTTACCTAAAATATGCTAAATAGTTCTAGCGAGATTTTATATTTTTTACGTTTTTTTTAATTATTTATGCTACACTTAGTTTGGCAAAATTTTTTTTTCATTTTTTTCTTTTGTGTGTGATTTCACGTCGGGTGAAGAATGTGGAGAGGAGAGAAAGGCGGGCGGGGGAGGGGGGTGGGATTTTGTGGGGGGGGGGCAAGGCATTTCAGTATTTTTGAATTGTTCAAATCTAGTTTCATAGATGTTATTGTTATAAATTATATTTTGATCGGTGTACATAGTTTGAAAGAGGAAACGCTGACTTTGTTTTTGACGGAATACATTTTTTCTCTTCAGAGATTGTTTACATTATGAAACTGTAGAGACGTGCTCCTCATATACTGTATAAAGGACGTATATTCATTGATTTGCCTCCAGAAATAAAATCCTAATAAACGGCAACCCCGGCGCGCAGTCTTCATTTTCGGGCCTCTCGGTCGCTACGGTGAGCGCCCGCTGGTCAGATGTTGTTGGTGTGAAAAAAATAAAAAAAAAAAAAAAACAAACAATAATAATAATAATTAAAAAAAAAACCCTGAAAAGTCTGTGGAACACCAGTGGCTCCTCAGAAGTTGTTTTCCCGAATCTTGAATTGCCCGTCGGGTCACTGATGTTAGCGTCTCACCCAATCCAAAAAAAAAAGAAAAATTGTTAATAAAAGTCCTCTTGGAAATTTGAAATTTAATAGTTTTGAGTCAATGTTTTTCTTTTTTTTTTTTTTTTAATGTAGTTTTTGAATCTGATTTCCCTCCTTTTGAAGTCTTGACTTTAAGCCACTATGTTCCCATTTTATCTTGGGGAAAAGGAAGACTTGTCATAAAATGACGCCCACGTTTTTCCATCCAGTTTAAGTACAGTAAAGCCTCGTTTTTCGAACGTCCCCGTTTTCGAACAAATCGTTTTTCGGACGAAAATTCCAAGATTTTTTTTTTTTTTTGCATCTGTTTTCGAACGAAAATCGGTACTCGAATGCCCCCGACAAAACCCGGAAATAACTTATTGCGCGCGGCCAGACCAGCTGACCCACGACGCGCTTTGATGTGTATTTCCGCGCCGCCGAAAAAACCCGAAAAGCGCAAGCAATTGACCCACCCACGATGCTTTGTTATTGTCAATTCGAACGCCCCCCCCACCCCCCGGAAAAAAAAACCCGGAAATGACAAAACGGCCGCAGCGCTATCAGCGGACTTTTCTTCTTCTGTATAACGCAGCGTCTGTACAGACGTGTCCCAGTTTCTTCTCATCATCTCATATTAACCCCCAATTATGGCTCCAAAGAAATGTTTCCTCCCCCTCATTATTGCTTGTTTAAAGTTATTCTGCACTTTTGTTAATATATAAAAAAAAAAAAAAGTTTACATGGCTGGGAGCCGTGTCGCTACAGATACGGCAATGCGCTCCCTGCCAAGCGTACTCTACTACTAAAGCATACATTTGAAGCAAAAAATAAATATATGTATTAATTTGATTATTTTATTATATAAAGTATTTAAACTATACATGTATTTCTACTATGCAGTTTATTATGAGGAACAGCTAAAAAAAAAAAAAAAAATTTTAGGCTTGGAACACATTATTTTTTTTTTCCCATTCATTGTAATGTAATGTGGCACAATCCTGACAATCCTCTGCTGCAAAGTGAAAGTGGGGGCGGGGGGGGGGGGGGATTCGTTCCTGTACTTTATCCAAAAATGTACGTTAGCATCCCTTGCTAACGAAGACAAAAAAAAAAAAAAGGTTAGCAGGGGATGCTAACGCCCCGCCGGGATTTTGAGCAGCCAGCCGGTCCGTTCGGGTCCTGCTCGGAGACAACGTCAGGCGCCTAAAAATAGTCGTCGGGGCTCCAGCTGCCTCCCCCCCCCTCCGGCGGCAGTCACGGGTGGCTTCCCGCGTCACGGCTCGGTCCGGTTTCGCCGTATACGGCAATGCTTTGAGCCGCCGTTTTACGTCAGAGGCGGCGACGTCACGAGGCGGTGACGCCACGCGCGTTGACGTCGGTGCGGCGCGGCGGGGTGGGGGGGGGTGGGGGCGGCAGAGAGGATTTTGCAGGCGGCGTTTTAGTCACGCTCGGCTGTCGCTTGCTCTCTCTCTCTCTCTCTCTCTCCGGCAGCATCCAGAAGATGCTTTTTTGGGGGTGAGGGGGGTCCCATGGACTGCCCCCCTTCCTCCCCTTGACCCCTCATCTTATTTTAATTAATGCCTAAATACTTCTCATGTCAAATTTGCCTGAAATGTCACGAAACCAATAAACAATAACGGCGATTCATGGTGTGGTACACACGCCTGCCTTTGGCGCGGGCAGCGCGGGTTCGATTCCCGCTCAGTGATGGTGTCGATATCTGACTGGCGACCAGTTGAGGGTGTAGCCCCTAAGCTAGCTGGGATAGGCTCCATCTTTCCCGTGACCCTTGTGAGGATAAGCAGCTTGGATAATGACATTATTTACGTAATCATATTTGTAATTAATTGTAAAAGAAAAAATAGATTTTTGTAAATTTGTCATTTATTGTAAAAAAAAAAAAAATCTTTAGGATTTATTTCAGATTTATTAGATGATTTCCTCCCTGAAAAACAATTATATTCATTCATATAAATAGCTTATCTTAAAAAAAACTCACCTTGTACTCAGGACCACTTTTGGCAGGTTGCAGTTGTTGCTCTCTCGCATATTCTCTAGAAAAAGACTTAATTAATCTTATAAAATGTATTATTTATTTTTCATCTTTTTAATGATTCAATTTATTCTTGAAAAAAAAAAAAAATAAAAAAAACTTCATTCAGATCCTCCCCAGTACATATTTGTATTCTCACAAACTGACAACTAATGTCTTGAAAAAGAAATCCTAATAAAAAAAAGTTTTAGCCTCATATGATTACATTTTATCTTGTAAAATTGTGACCTTTTCTTAGTTTTTTTTTCTCTCCTACAAATGTTTTCCCTCAAAAGATACAACCATAATCATGTAAAATTATGACTTTTTCTGGGATAAATACAACTGAAACATTTCAGCTATTTTTTTTCTAATCTTGAGTCTGGAAAAAAAAAACTAGTGTCATAGAATTAAATATAGATACTTTAACAATAGATATTACTAAATGCTACTGCTAAAATTACTAATATTATAACAACTTTAATCCATCTTGAAAGATTTAACTCCCTAAAATTAAAAAGTAGTGCCCCGAACTTTAAAGACAAACAAACCTGAAGTAAAAAGACAAACAAACATGTTTGCGTATGAAAATGGCAACATTTCCGATAATTTTTTTTTTTTTAAAGCAATTATATACTTGCGCATTGTTTCCAATGTTCAAGTACATCTTGAAGTACAAGTTGGCGGTACTGCCACCACAAGGCTCAGTAGCCTTGTGTTTGTCAAAGTAACTTATTTTCTAAGTACTGCACGGCAGCGTAAAAAAACTAGTAGCGCAACAACAGGTTAGTGAACCACAAGGGCTCCCTCTAGTGGTGTGTCAAAGAATCACTGAATTCTCTGTTCAAATTATTGTAAAAATAGCATTCTAGTGCATTTGCTACGTTGAGTATAATTCAGTTGTAATACTTAAGCTTTAAAGTAAGGACTTAATCTTTTAGAAATCAGTCTTTGAATATTTAGCTTCAACTTTTATTGAAAAATGAAACCTTTTCATTTCATCATTATTATGATTTTTTTTTTTTTTTTTCTGGTTTAAGTGCGGTGTTAATGTTGAAACTGTGTCTACAAGCTAAGCTACGCTCGCATGTCGTTTTGGAGATTGTACTTGATGCAAAAGGTTGGCGCGGTTTCTAGCTGAGGGTGCAAGTCTTGGACTGGGCCGCACTCGCTGCAGAAAACAAAACAAATATCGAATCAAATATGAGGTTCTGACTTTTGTCCGGCGCGGCGTCGGCGCCCACCTTGTCTGGCGGCGGCGGCCGCCTCCTCCTTGGCCTTCTTGGCGGCGTCCAGGGCGGCCACCTTGGCGTCGTGCGCCTCCTTGAGGGCGTTCCACTCCTTGCGGTTGTTGAGGAGCCGCTCCAGCATGGGCGTGATCTCCACGTGGAAGCGACTGAACTCCTGCGCGGGCGCGGCACAACGCTCGGCGTCAACATCGCCCGAAGCTACGCGACGTCCCGACTTTGGTGCTTTTTTTTTTTGTTTGTTTTTTTCTTTTCTTGCAAAAATACTAAACAATTCTTACAAGATTACAAATTGTTTTTCTTGAAAAAGATACTACCGTAATTCCTGGCCTACAGAGCGCACCTGGTTATAAGCCTCAGCTAGTACATTTGTCGAGGAAATACCATTTGGTACGTGCATACGCCGCACCTGTGTAAAAGCCGCAAGTTTTTTTTTTTTTTTTTTTTTTTTTTTTTGCACGCGTTTTTTTCATTGAAACCCACATTAAAACGAGATATTTACAAAGAAAAACGCTACACAGAGAGTTTAACACTAACGCGAACAGCGCACTAACGCTAGCGCTGTGCTAACAGGGCCGGTTAAAAAAAAAAAAAAAAACATACCGGTAAAACACAGCCGCAATATGCTAACGCAGCGCTAACAGAGCCGGACCGATAAAAGTCACTTCCTCAGCACATATATTCTCCCTTTTCCGATCGAGTGCCCCCTTGAGGCAGTTTAGAAAAAAATGTACAAATTAGCCACATCACTGCATAAACCGCAGGGTTGATTACGGCCCTTATTTTTTTTTTCTTTTCTTAATCAGTGTATTTAGCATACACTTATCGTCATTTGTCTATGACCAATTGCTTACAACTCCCCCGAAACATGGATTTCCTACAGTAATAAAAAAAATTAATAATAATACTTATAAATTAAATTCTGAGCATTCCTAAAATAAAACTACATCTTTATCTTTTCTGGAAAACATACTGTACAGTCTTATTCTGGTAAGAGTATGCGTTTTTCTTGAAAAATATAAAAACTGCTGTCTTGTAAAATTGCAAATTTATTCAAGAAAATTTCTGTGACTGATGTGCACAAAACATTTATAAAGGTATTATTATCCCACTGTTAATGAATGTAAATTACTTGGATTTTTTTTCGTTTCTTTCCTCTATATTTGTATATAAAAGCGTGGAAAAAAATTTAGACTCCCCTAAAAAAAAAAAAAAAAAATTTGTAAAAATGCCAACTTAAAAATCTTACAGCTAAGTGATAGCAATGTTGCTGGCTCCCTCTAGTGGCATTTTCAAGTATCGCGAAATAAAAAAAAAAGTCACGGTTGCTGGTTTTGTTTTGCCGGGGGCGACGTTTACTACTAACAGTTTAGTTGTGTTTAACATTAACTACAAAATATTTACAAGTAATTATTTTGAAAAGTTTTTTTTTTTAAACATTCATCTAGGTACTCATAACAGAAGTTATGACTTTCACACGATGACTTCAAAATATGACTTCTTTTTTATGTCTCTTTGCCCCTAAAAATACAACTTTGATATCATGAGATTAGGAATATTTCTGGAATATCTACATTATTCTTGTCATATTTTGACGTTTTGGAATTTTTGTTGACTTTGATTCTGGTAAGATTCTGCCTACTTCCCTCAAGAAAGCAACGACTTTATGATCTTTGAAGGACTGCGACAACTATTTTTTTTTTTTTTTTTTTCTTGCGCCGTATGTATTTGGGAGTTGACCCGACCTTGTAAACGAAGGAGCAGACGAAGTCGATGAAGCCGCACTGAAGCTTGGGGAGCTCGTCCGCTTTGTTTCTGTCCATCATGGGCTGGAAAAAGAGACAAACGTGGCCCCTTCGTTTGGTTCTGACGCGATCACGTGGCGCCTTCGAAGACTTACGATGGGCTGCTGCTCCAGGACCGTCCTCTCCAGGTCTCCTTGCTCCCAAAACTCGGCGGCCACGGAGAGCGCCACCTGCGGCCAGGTCGCAAAACAAACACGTAAAAACCCTCATGTCCCAAAAGGATATTTCCAAATGATTTCGGAATTTAAAGAACAAAAACAGAAATACAACTTTGAGATGATTTGTATCATTTCTAAGATCGCGGTGTTTTTTGTCAAGTCTTATTCAAAATCTTTTTTTAAAAAATCCTCCCAAAATACAATTTGAAATAAAGTAGAATGACAACTCTAACTTAAAAAAATGTAATCTAGAATGCCTTAAAATAAATATATTACATACATGAATATTAAAATATTTTATATAAATATATTTATATAAAACAATAATATATAATAAATACATATTAAATATTTTTTTCTCAAATGTTTCATGTAATAAAATAGGATAAGGGTTATTTTTTTAAAAACAGTACCTAAAATCCATAGAATTTGTAGGATTAGAAGTCGTGCCTTGAGATACATGTTCACTTGGTTTCGTCACCATGCTCTCATCTCAAAACAAATTTTCTGTATCAAATAATTAATTCCAGTTCCCCTCCCCCCCACCCCTCCAAAAAAAAACCAACCCTACAATTGTGTTTTGTTTCCAAGAAAGAAAAGTAGCATCCATCCATTTTCTTTGCCGCTTATCCTCACAAGGGTCAGGCAGGAGGCGGGGTACACCCTGAACCGGTCGCCAGCCAATCGCAGGGCACATGGAGACAGACAACAGTCGCACTCACAATCACATCTAGGGGCAATTTAGAGTGCCCAATTAATGTTGCATAATTTTGGAATGTGGGAGGAAACCGGAGTGGCCAGAGGAAACCCACGCAGGCACGGGGAGAACGGGGGCGTGATCGAACCCGGGACCTCAGCACTGTGAGGCCAACGCTTCACCAGCTGCTCCACTGTGCCGCCCAGAAAAGTAGCAGTCAAGCGTAAACATTTTTTTTTCTTAAAAACTGCTTTTCCCTTATTTTTTTTCTCTTTAAAACTATGACTTGATTTTCATAGTAGAGTTTTAATTTTCTTTTTTCCTTCTTTTAATGCTGTCCAGCGTCAGTCAATCTTATCCAGGAAATTAATCCTGTACCCAATTAGCGTGTGGTTGAAACACGCAGACAAATATGCACGCACGCACAGACACACAAACGACTGGACCTTGCTCTGGATCTCCCAGGGCTTAGCGATGGCCGACAGGTCGCAGGCCGTCATCATCATGGCCCTGCGAGGTCGACATGCCACATGATTGATGATTTGCGTGCACGTGCGTGTGCACGTGCACGTTTGCATGTGCGCTCACATGACAATCTCCTTGCGCGTGGTCTCCAGCATCATGTACTTGGTCCAGTCGTTCCAGCTGTCGTAGGTCTTGGACTGGTCCACAATCTTCTGGAACATGGTCCTCTTCCTGCACGGGAGGACGGCCGCAATGCATCATGGGCGGCGGCGATGGCGAGCAGCCGGCCGGTACTGACTTGAAGTAGAGCGCCAGGTCGGTGGCGATGATGGCGATGTCCATCAGCCGGATGACGATGTCGTGCTGCCGGCGGTTCAGATTCTGGTAGATGTTCAGAGACTGAAACAAAAAGTTGGGGTTTACCGTGCGTTTGTTAGAATTTATGATAAGAACCTGAATTGATGTTTTTTTATTTACATTTTTTTTTTTTTTTTTTGGGTGTGTTTTGAAAAATTCATTAATTGGACACTCTAAATTGCCCCTAGGTGTGATTGGGAGTGCGATTGGTTGTTCGTTTCTATGTGCCCAGCTGAGGGTGTCCCCCGCCTCCTGCCCGTTGACAGCTTGGATAGGCTCCAGCACTCCCCGTAACCCTCGTGAGGATAAGTGGCAAAGAAAATGGATGGATGAAAAATTGACGTTTTTGTTGAGCAAATAAATTTCTTTCAATTTTGAGTTAGAAAATTCCTTATTTCAAATGAAATCATTTTTAAAAAAATACCTGAAAAACATGTGATTACATTTTTTATTTAAAACTAGTGAAAAGCTAATTTTCATTTCAAATTTATGATTGAGTTAAAACAAATAAAGAAATGATTTTTTTTAAATAAACTTTTTGTATGTTGTATTTTAGGCATTTTTGTATTTAAAATGTAATTTTATGTTAATATTTTTGAATGCAAATTAAATTTCTTTTTTTATGTTCATATTTTTGCAAAGTAATTACAGTAGTATATGAAATGTTTGGGAGTTCAATTTGTGACTACTACACACCTCATCTCTCAGCAAAGTCTTGCCGAACTCAAGATGGTGTCTCTCCAAGATGGACGAGCCGTGAAGCTTGGCCAGAGGATTTCCGGACCTGGACACACCAAGACACACACATACAGATCCAGTCCACGCTGCTAGATGATGAATTATCATTTTTTTAATCCAACCCTCCATCCGTTGTCTTATTTTACTCCATATGATGAAGGAAAATCCTGCGCTCACTTCATCTGATAGAGGTTGTTTGTCCCGCGGTGGTCGATGTCGTGACAGAATCCGGCGGTCACCATGGCCATGCACTCCAGATCGGTGTAGTAACGCTTCAGGTCGCCCGTCTGAACACACGCGAGCGGGCGTCACCTTTCACCAGCGGTGACCCATCAGTACCGTAATTTCCGGCCTACAAGAGGCGACTGTTTTTTCCCCACACGCTTTCAACCCTGCGGTTTATGCGGTGATGCGGCTAATTTGTGCATTTTTGCAAACGGCCGCAAGGGGGCACTCGAGCGGAAAAGGTAAGCGTGAGACTGGTGGAATATATGTGCCGAGTAAGTCACTTTTACCGGTCCTGCCCTGTTAGCGCTGCGCTAGTGTGTTACTGCCGTGTGTTAGTGATTTTTACCAGTATGTTTTTTTTTTTTTTTAAACAGTCTCTGTTAGCGCGCCCCTAGCGTTAGCGCGGCGCTAGCTTTAGCATTAGTGTTAGCACGGCGCTAGGGTTAGCGCGGTGGTGCTAGTGTTAAACTGTGTACCGTCTTTAATGTGGGCACTTACGACTTTTACACAAGTGCAGCGTATTTATGTACCAAATGGTATTTCCGTTACAAATGTACTGGGGGGGGGGGGTCTTATAACCAGGTGTGCTCTTTAGGGCAGAAATGACGGTATATACGAGACAAGGTTACAGTTTGGTAAAAATCTGAAGTTGATTTTTTTTGGGGGGGAGGGTGGATTAACCACTAAAAACAGACTATATGACCCCAAAAAGTAGGATTCAAACCAAAACAAGAGGCTTCCTGTGTATTTTTCGGCCATCGCTTCTTGAGACTTTTTTTGTGGGTCTACTTATGATAAGACATGCCTACCAAATTTCCCACAGCTCAACCTAAGTGGCTTCAAGGCAGAATTTTTTTTTACAATTTTCACTTAAATAGCCAAAATGGCTGCAAAGACGTAGGTGCTTGAGGCTTTTTTTGTGGGTCTACTCGTTATAGAGATCCTTATGGCACATTTCTCAGGGATGCTGGCTTTTGCGAATGCTCTCAAATGGCCAAATGGCTCCGAAATGACCGATTTGAACCAAAATAGACTTTTTTTGTGGGTCTACTTATGATAGACATGCCTACCAAATTTCCCACAGCTCAACCTAAGTGGCTTCAAGGCAGAATTTTTTTTTACAATTTTCACTTAAATAGCCAAAATGGCTACAAAACGCCCGGTTTGTTCCCTGACCTAGGTGCTTGAGACTTTTTTGTGGGTCCACTCATTACAGACATGCTAACGCTAATGTCGTGTTTCTCGGGGATGCTGGCTTTTGCGAATGCTCTCAAATGGCCAAATGCCTCCAAAATGACCGATTTGAACAAAAATGGCAGACTTCCTGTCTTGAGACTTTTTTTGTGGGTCTACTTATGATAGACATGCCTACCAAATTTCCCGTTGCCAAACCTAAGTGGCTTTAAGGGTGAATTTAAAAAAAAAAAGTTTCACTTAAATAGCCAAAATGGCTACAAAACGCCCGGTTTGTTCCCTGACCTAGGTGCTTGAGACTTTTTTGTGGGTCCACTCATTACAGACATGCTAACGCTAATGTCGTGTTTCTCGGGGATGCTGGCTTTTGCGAATGCTCTCAAATGGCCAAATGCCTCCAAAATGACCGATTTGAACAAAAAATGGCAGACTTCCTGTCTTGAGACTTTTTTTGTGGGTCTACTTATGACAGACATGCCTACCAAATTTCCTGTTGCCAAACCTAAGTGGCTTTAAGGGTGAATTAAAAAAAAAAATGTTTCACTTAAATAGCCAAAAGGGCTACAAAATGCCCGGTTTGTTCCAAGATGTAGCTGCTTGAGACTTTTTTTGGTGAGTCCATTCGTTACAGACATGCTAACGCAAATGTTGCGTTTCTCAGCGATGCTGGCTTTTGCGAATGCTCTCAAATGGCCAAATGGCTCCGAAATGACCGATTTGAACCAAAATGGCAGACTTCCTGTCTTGAGACTTTTTTTGCGGGTCTACACGTGATGTTTGTGTGTGTGTGTGTGAGAGACCATGAGCAGCGTGAACATGGTCTGTCCGACGTTGAATCCGTGTCTCCAGTTGTGGTAGGTGATCTTCCTGTAGCCTTTGCTGAGCGAGTACATGAATCTCACCAACACCTGCACACACACATCCATTCGTCCTCCGTTTGTCCAAATAAGCGTTAAAAATAGCTTTGCAGTGAGTTCTTTTTTTTTTTTTTTTTTTTATCCCCAGGAGGACACTCAGCAGGCGACCGGCGATGCTTCATCATTAATTAAGTTCCTGCGTCGGGGCCAATGAGGGCTCGCTTGGTCTTTCTAAATAAAACTCTGCAACCGCGTCTGTTTTATGGCTTTCAACAGGGAGGCAAGTCATGAAATAAACAAAAATCCGTTCACAGGGGAGTTTGATGACATTTATGAAAAGAAAACTTTTTTTTTATGTGGCTTGATGTGGTTTATAGCAATTGGATTTTCAATGTTAATCGTGAAGTTGGATTTTAATCTCCTTAAATTAAAATCTGCTTGGCAGCAAATTGCCGATTTTCCAGTTTGTGGCCAAAATGAAGGTCATAGGTATAAGGCAACAAAAGCGACGGTCACCTCTCTGGGGATGTGGAACTTGTCCACCACTTTGAGTTCGTAGTACATTCTGACGCCGCACTTGACCAGGTCCAACTCGCTGTGCTCGAAGTCGCAGAAGTGAAACTCCAGGATCTCCGCTTTCTTGGCGTTGGGGAGAACTTCCGACTGGGGAGGGGGCGAAAAACCGCATCGTTCCGGCGAATCGTGTCGGAAAAATAAAAGGTCAGTTGTATGTTGCGTTTACGTGCGACAGTTGTTGCCGTTTACCAGGATCTCCTCCAACTCGTCCTCTTCACACTCGTCTGGTTCCTTCCCCCATCGCTCGCGCGTGTTCTGATGACGCAGAGAAAGCACCAATCAGGAACTGCGATATCGTAGCTTACATATTGATACGTAAAACTTTTTTTGTTGTGAACAAGTGAGGCAATTGAGGCTAAAACGGCTAATGAACCTCATTGGTCTCTACCAACCAAAATGGCATGTGTTTTGCGCGTGACTTCTTGCAACATTTTTGTGCGTCAGCCAACGATCGACATGAATACCAAATTTCGGATTGCTAAGCAAAAGTGGCTAATTCCAGTTTAGCATTGAAAGACCCGTTAATTGCCAAAAGGAACTCAAATCTGCACTGGGTCAAGCAGATGTACCGTACACACTGATCTAAAAAAAAAGAAAAAAGACTGGATAGCTCATTGGCCAGCAAAACTGAAGTCGCCATCCGCCATCTTGATACTCCCAAAACAAGCACGCCGACCTGTGCAGCGACAGCGATTAACTGCGCTAATCGCCAGTTTCCTGGCTGTGAGAAAACATTCCACAGGTAAGTTAGAAAGATTTACTTTGACACTCTTAAAGTTTGTTAAGTTTTTTTTTTTTTTTTCCAGATGAGCTTAATCCAAAAAGTTTTGTTTATGGTTGACTGTTCACTCTCTTGCTTCACCTTTATAGGCCGACGACCACAAAACACATTTTCTGTGAAATTTTTGATGAATTTCATAATACAGAACTCTGCAAATTGAATTTGATTTTCAAATGCGAGGAAACAAGTTGAAATTTTCTGTCTGAAATGGGACGTCGCAGAGACAACAAATGAACAATGCATTTAGCATGTGTTTTCTCATGTTTCCAAAAATATATCAAACTGATTGACTTAAAATTGAATGTTCTTATGACAAAAAAATGCTTGTTTTTTTGCTATGTTATGACTATTGCATATTTTGGGAAAAGTTAACATGTCGCAGAAATCGGGCCCTAGGTAATATGCCAGGTTACTTGCTAGTCACGGTGTTCTATTTTTTTCCTTTGCACTTTGCCTTTTTCGGCTTAAAAAGTCGAATAAAAAATCTTTCATGTGACCAGAAATGAAAGAATGTCAAGCTCACACGACCAGTTTCAATTCTACATGGCAAACTTCGAGAAAACCCCGGCTATAATCCAACCTGTAAAGCACGTCCTCCACACGTTTTGGCAGTACTAAAATGGCGGCCAACTGGCTTCAACCAATCGACATACCGCTCGATGTTTATGTTTTTTTTTTTTGATCAGTGACCGTAGATAAAAAAAAAAAAAAAAAAGTGACAGTTGGCATCTATTTTGTATCACACACTTCTGCCATCTACAGGATTGGAGGGGAACAAACATCATTATGCAGCAATGCAAAGTAATACATTGATTTATTTCTTTTTTGTACCCCTATGGGTGTTTGAAGTATTACACAATGTAAGAATACAAATCTTACAACACTAAGATAATGTATGCAATGCTGTAGTCGTGCATACTACACGAGGGACTTTAATGACGCCGCACAACCTCGGCGGCGAGGCTTTCACTGACCAGGATGTTCTGGATCTCGTCCTTACGACATTTGACGTGGTAGAGCACCATGTCCTGGAAGATGTCCTTGCGGTTCTCCAGCTTGTTCATCTTGTCATAGGTGTCCGGGTTGAGGACCGACCAGCCCAGGAACTGAGTCAGCGACTGCAACGAAAAGGGTGGGGCGGGGGTGGGTAAACGTCACCTGACAGTGGACACGCCGGGCGGCTAACAGATAATGTTTTTAAAAGTTTACATCTATTAAAAAAAAAAAAAAAAGGATAGATATTATTAATTGTTAAATAAATTCAAAAATATATAATGTAGAACAAACTAATAAGTTCTGAGTTCTAGAGCACTGAGTGAAATAAATCGTTGTTGTTATTCAAAATAAAATAAAATAAATTAATCGATAATAATAATAATAATAGATAAGAACAAACTGGTAGAGCGCAGACAGGAAAAAAAATAAATGCACTTAGATTTTAAAAATGTAGCTACAGGCAGAGCAAAGATGAAATTTCCCCCCTTTCAACAGTATTATTTTTCTAATAAAATAAATAGAATACTAGAAGTGCAATAAGAAATGCAAAGTAACTAATAGAGCACCCATAAATATAATTTTACTTAATCCTATTTGAAATAATTAATTTCAATGTTAAAAACTAAATAAATAGACATCTACCTATCGGAGAACTTTTCAAGACTTTCTGCTCCTTTCACAACACCTGACGTAAAACAAAATTCTAAATCCCTTCCTGTGAGGAATTGTCCAAATATAATGTACAGTACTTAATGGGAAAAAAAATCTCTTTGGTTTTGTGTGTTTGTTTCAAAATAACGACAACCGGACTGATGCTCAAGTGCGAGCACTCGAGCTTGTGAACAAAAGTGGAGACAGAAAAGCCTCCACGCTGATAAATAATGGACTGGCACGACGGGCTATTTGGAAACCTGCGAGTCACAAACGCACACGCACAAAAACATACTCCACCTCCATCAGCGTTTCATCCATTTCATCAAAGGGTTTCCCGTCCTTCCTGTTATAGAAGGTGGCCACGCCCACAATCTCCTCTTTCTTGTTGACGATGGGCATGGACAAAACATTGCGGACCGACCAGCCCGAGTTGTCCAGAGGTTCTTTCTGTGGAAAGGAAGTGACACGTATGTACATGCAGACGTAGAAGAACCAAATCGAACAGAGTGCCCGATAAGCGTGTAATAAGCATGCAAAAAGTGGCTTTACAAGATCAGAATTTTTGGGATTGATCACCGATCAGCGAGTTTAAAGAATCTCAGCCCGATTAATATGGTGTAAAGTCCAATGTATAACATTTACAAAACTGTGTACTGAATAAATAACAAGCCTGTACCATTTAACATGTGTATAGAAAATACATCAAAAGTGTGTATTTAATGTGGAAGTGTAATACATGCATAATAAATCTGTATTACGTATGTAATAAACTGTGCAATAAATGTGCGAACATGCAAGTGTCTAATGCAATGGAGTGAATATTGTATGTGAAATACATGTGTCAGAGATCTGTAAAAAAAAATCTACATTTGTGTAAAAGTTACTGTGAATGCATGCATAATAAATCTGTATTAAGTATGTAATAAACTGTGCAATAAACGTGCGAACATGTAAAAGTGTCTACTATAATGAGTGAATATTGTACATGTAATACTTGTGTCATAGATGTGTAAAAATAAATAAAAAAAATAAATCTACATTTGTGTAAAATTTACCGTGAATGCATGCATAATAAATCTGTATTAAATATGTAATGAACTGTGCAATAAATGTGTGAATATGTACAAGTGTCTAATGCAATGAGTGAATACTGTACGTGTAATACATATCATAGATGTGTAAAAAAAATCTACATTGGTGTAAAGTTTACCGTGAATGCATGCTTAATAAATCTGTATTAAGTATGTAATAAACTGTGCAATAAATGTGCAAACATGTACAAGTGTCTAATGCGATGAGTGAATATTGCACATGTAATACTTGTCATGTGTAAAAAAACATCTACATTTGTGTAAAATACGCCGTGAATGCATGCATAATAAATCTGTATTAAGTATGTAATAAACTCTGCGATGTGTGCGAACATGTAAAAATGTCTAATGCGATGAGTGAATGTTGTACGTGTGATCCATGTGTCATAGATGTGTAAAAAAACATCTACATTTGTGTGAAATATGCTGCGAATGCCACAGAAAAACATGAATCTTGCTCAAACTCAGCTAAGTGAACATAAACGCCAAAGGCATACTACGACACTGACCTCAAACCCCACCCCCACCCCCCCCCCCCGGCTCATCTTGTTCTGGCCGCTCGGCACAATATGGCTGCCGGCGACAACCAGACGACGGGGTGAGCATCGCTTTAATATACACAAGTTAGCTAGTTACGATGACAACACTTCAGCAAATTATTTCCGGAATTCCCTCTGGGACAAATTTCATTTTGTCAAAGAAGTGATTCTAATGTAAATTCACGTGCAGTCAAAAAAATGTGGTTGAAAAAGCTCAACTCCGTCAGTCAACTTGGCAGTGAGCGAGCGCATCCTCTCAACCTGGTGATGAGATCTCAAACGAAGGAGTAAAAATGATGAATTTTGGTCGTTAGGGTGAGCGCACCCCCCCACCGCAAAGTGGCCGTAATGGGAGGAAAGATGAGAGGAGCCGCGCAACCTGCTGGAAAGTCGGTAGGGAAACTTAAGGAGATCATTTATTCCCTTTATGACCGCGTCACGCGCACACAATCACGCCGGTGCCACAACGTTACGTACGCCCGCACACAATGGAACAACTTTCAGTTCTGAGGGAGCCCTGACGGAAAAGCGCCGCCATAAATTCACGTCGGCCCCCGCGATAGATCGCGTTGGATCGTGCGAGTGTAGCTAATGGCGTGCGCCTTGGAATGAAAGCGAGCCCCTCACCTGGAAATTGAAGAATTCATCCTCGCCGGCATTCATTATGTTGCAAATCTGTCGGAAACGTGGAAAAAGTTATTATTGTTGCTCATTTAAACCTGGAATAAGCATGTTTGTAGTCGGCAAAAAAAAAAAAAAAAGATGTAATTAATTAGTAATAAAGATATAATGTGGGTGTCATATATCTGTGATGTAATGGGCAACAAAAATGTAAACGAATTGTAATGCATTCATAAATTAAGTGTTTGGCGAAGGTGTAATAAGAGTTATTAGCCTACAGTCCAAGAGAATATTATCAGTATGAAGAGAGATGTGCTTTTGATGTCTTTGCAATCTTACCCAGTCGTGTATCCAACAATAAAAAGTGACCAAAATTCAAATATGAAAGGAAAAGATTGATAAATTCTGACCAGTCCATTTTCCGCCACATATGTCGGCAAGCCGCTGACCAGAGCCCAGTGGTCCGCTGGAGGATTCCTGCACATCAACAACAACTTACCATGTAATAATCGCAAGTCATCAACGGGTCCGATTTATATTTGTGACTGACGGGATGACTTTGATGTCCTCTTTGCCGTGTAGTATGTAGTCGATAATTTTGTAGAAGATAATCTCCTGGAAAGAAACAAATATGGCGAGTGAGCGTCCTTCCGTTTTCCTCCAAGGACCGACCGTTGTTGTCACCCACTCGGCCATCGGGTGTTTTCGGTCCGCTGTACGGGGGGGCTTCTCCCATCAGGATGGGCCACAGGTCGAAGAACTCCTACAGACCAAATATCAAAACGGATTACATTTTTTTTTTTTTTTTTTTTTTTACACATTTATGGAAGCCTTTGTCGCTCGCGTCATGCCGGTCACTTTTGTTTTGGTCATGTCCAACAAGCCCACGGAGTAGCGGTCGCAGTTGAGGAAGGCTCGGACCGTGTACAAGGCCTTGTGAAACTGCCTCTCAATGTCCGTCAGCTCCTCGAACACCTTGCTGGCCGACCACAGCAGCACCTCCGCGCAAAACACGTAAAAATATTATTCTTGTGCAGTATCATGAATGTTCAACAGAAGTTCAATATTGCTAGCTGGAACATATTAAAAATATTTTCAATAAGCTCATTCAAACGTGAGGTTCTAGACTGACAAGCACGTTAGCAAGTTAGCAGCTAGCCAACTCTACAGTCTCATTCACTGTCCCGTAATGAGGAAAGAGCAAGTTGTGTAACAAGTGTATCGTAAACAAATGTATCATATGCATGTAATAATGTAGTAACTAGCAATACATGTGTAATAATGTACAATAAAATGTAAATGGCATGCAATAAATGCAAGTTAGATTAATAGATGTAATACATTTGAAACCTAGTGTTAATTTGTAATAAATTGTTGACAAAGCTATGCTTATGTGTAATAATTGTGCAATAAAGATGTAATAAGTATGTAGTAATGTGTGACGAATTGTAATAGAAGTGCAATATTTTTTTTTTTTTTTTTTGTCTTAAGCGTGTAATGTCCAACATTGTTTGGACTCTTGAGTCGCATCAATCAGTGCTGCAACTTTGTGTTCATTTTTTTCCCCTTCTTTTATTGCAACGACCGCTCAGGGTCACAAAGTCTCTTCCTGAGTTGCACCAGTCCACAAAACCATCGCTGAAACTGTGAGAAGATAGCGAAAAACACTCACCTGCCCTCTCCTGGTTTCGCAGTTGTGCAGGTAGCTCAGGTGGAAAACCCTCAGAACTAGGTTGGCGAAGTTCAAGTACTTGTTGAGGGTCTGTGAGAATATCAATATTCCTTTTAATTATTGACAAAACGTTTTTGTGTTGCAGTAAGTCATATTAGCAACAAAAATAAATATCTTCCTCTAAAGTTTGGAATCTTTGCGTTCAAAATGTGATTACTACAGAACAGAAACTGGTTCACACTGCAATACTGGAAGGGATCTGGCCGCTTTGTATGGATTTTTGTAATTTACACATTTATTACAATGACTTAAATGTCATTTTAATTTGAAGTTGAGATGTGTGCATCCACACAATCTGTTAAGTGAATCTACAGACCCCATGTTCACTTTCCGTCAATGGGACATACTGTAGATATGGGAGTCATCGGACTAGTTGTCACAAGACAAATTAGAGGTGCATATTAGATGGCCTGGTGGAAGCATGTGAGATAAACAATAGGGGTCACGGGATTGACCCATGGGGAACGCCACAAGTCGCTGCCATCTCGTCTGAGAATGTTAATAATTTCAAGAAAAGAATGTCACTGAGATAGGACTTGAACCATTAAGGCAGCACCAGAGGACCAGATTTATTTTAATTTTTATCCGTCTATCTATCTTGGGCGAGATGTCCTTCAAGAACTATAAAGAATCTCTTTGCAAACACCAGTATTGGACCATTTTTTTGGTCAAAATCAGGATGTTTCTTAGATGCTGGACGGATAGAGTATTGAAAAACTGCCCCGGAAGACTAGTATGGAAGGGATAGAATGTGTACTTCCACCTTTAATATTAATGTAGTTTTTAAGACACCGTACAGACCGCCTTGTTCCAGGTGCCACAAAGTATTCAAAACCAACTGGATTCTTGATCAAATATGGAACAATAATCTAGGAAGGAAATAAGAAAGACTACGAGTAGGTGAAATAATCAATACTGGCACTTTGGAGTTGAATTCTAAAATCAGTATGTCATGTTTCTTACAATTAAATAGTGCATTGGGAAATGATTCACATTTATTGATTATTATTTTACGCCAGATCATATTTGGGAAAACGTGTACTACTTGACGCCTCATTCGTATCACGCAAGTATATTTTTATGCGTCGTCAACGTCTACCTCTTCATCCTCTGCAGTGAAGTGTGGCGCATCGTCCATCTTGTTGACAGCCATCATGACGGCCACCATGTCCTTGCCGTTCATGACGGGCACGGCCAGCACATTCCTGGTGGTGTAATCGGTCAGCTCGTCCACGAAGTTGCTGAAGTGAGGACTCTAAAATATCACAGGAGGAGGACGAATATTTAAACATTTCAAGCCAAAACCCTAAGGACCAGGACTGGATCATCAAAGACCCAGCGCATCTCACGTAACCTCTCTACCATTCGGTCCCCTCGGGCAGGAGGCTACAGAGCATCCAATGCAGGACCACCGGGCTGAGGAACAGTTTTTCTGCAGGAAGCTGTTAGACTATTAAACTTGAACAACGCTCTGTAGTCCGGACATGAGACTCCTGATCCCTATTCATCCCTACACAATGAACACTTTATTCTCTTCAAGTACAGAGGACAATGGAAATATCATTTAAATATTATGTGCAATTCAAGTGCCTTGCCATTTGTATTTTCTCTGCATCCTTTGCATACATTCACAATTGCAAGCACTGTTTTCATCTTTTTAAATATCTCATTTTATTTTTTTATTGAATTTATATTTCCCAAGTTTTGAGACCCGCTGGACTAATCTGCAAAATTGGGTATCAGGTTTGTATAACTCTGCGTTGGTATATTAAAGGTCGTTGAATCCTTGAATTGGCGCGGTCCTCGGGCCACTAGGAGACCTCATTAAGTGGCAAGAAAGACGAAAAACTTTCAGACTTGACAGATTCTCGGGTGACACCATCGGCGAGATTCTGTTGTCAAACTCCCACACTTGTTAGGATTATCTTTTTTCGTTTTCAAATCAATAACAAAGTTAAATTAATCAATAAGGACTTGCTTTTTCCCCTCAGTAGAATTCACTTTTCTCTAGTAAAAATGTATTTGCATTTGTCAGCTAATAAATAAATATTTGAATATAAAGTAGGTCAAACATGTACTGCAGGACTGCTGCCTCATGATTTGCTCTCATGCTTTCTATTTATCCATCCATCCATCCGTTCGTTCATTTTCTTAGCCGCTTATCCTCACGAGGGCCGCGGGGAGTGCTGGAGCCTATCCCAGCTGTCGACGTGCAGGAGCCGGGGGCCACCCTGAACTGGTCGCCATCCAATCACAGGGAACATGGAGACAATCACACCTAGAGGCCATTTTTAGAGTGTCCAATTAATCTTGCGTGTTTTGGGGATGTGGGAGGAAACCGGAGTGCCCACCCGGAGGAAACCCACGCAGGCACGGGGGGAGAACATGCAAACTCCACACAGGCGGGGGCGGGATCGAACCCGCATCCTCAGAACTGTGAGCCCGACGCCCTACTACCTGATCCACCGTGCCGCCGCTTCCTATTTAACTATTTAAAATAAAGACAATTGTAAATTGTGTCGTGATTAATATTTGCAAATCGTAAACGACGCATCCAGATAATTTCACGATGATATTGCTCAGAACAACATCATAACTTGCATTCTAAATCCAATTTTAATCCGACAAATCGTAGGTGGCTTTTTTTTTTTTTTTTTTTGATTTCTGCGGGAACCAGAAAGTGTTCTAAAATGGCCGCAAAGGGCGTTCGGCGCCGCCCCTGCTGCTGCTGAGTCAGTGGAGAGGCCTCCGCCGCAGGCCTGTGTGACCTCCGTCTGTAATCTGGGATCGCTCTAATTCGGGACAGATTAACCGCCTTCATCTTGGAAACGGCCCCCCCCCCCCCACCCGCGCACCAACACGCGCATGAATATTACAAAGTCTCGGCGTGACTAGCGTGCCGAACGTGAAGGTTAAAAGAGACACGATAAGAAGAAGAGGGGGGGGGGGTTAAAAGAGGAGCGGAAGAACACAATCCCAGCGAAATAATCTCCATCTTCAATGGGAACCGACCCCGGCAGCATCCCGCTTGAAAGGCGGCCGCGCTCGCTCGCATTAGCATCACAAAGCGGGCCAATTAGGAGGAAACGCGAGCTGCCACCAGAAGCTTTGAAATTGCCCCACTTTTAGTCGTGGCGAGCCCGTGACTCAAGACGAGGGTTGCTGCTTCATGTGGGGATGAAAGTGACCCAACACTTCCGAATGCCAAAGGAATTAAAGTGCTGCTGCGGAGGCCGCGCTGGAAAGGAAATCGGAGAATTATGTCGCCACCAAGTGGTCGCTTTTCTGCACAGCAGCAAGAGGAAAAAAAAAAACTTCCATGTCAAATTGAGAGATTATTATTAACACTGGAGGTTATAGAATGGTAGTTTTGTGGGATTGCAACCACACACCGCGGATCAGTTACATTCCTTCACCGATACAGGATAAGAAGATTATTGTGAGGGTGGGCTCGGGCGGCGCTGCTGCGTTTTAGTTATCAAAATTGTTGGAAATAAATCCATAACAATGCTAATGAATGTGTAATTACATTTTAATAACTGTAAGGAATGTGTAAGAAGTGTGCGATTAATCTGTAATGTGTAGAACAAATGTGTTTTATTTGTAATGCATATGAAACTAGCACGGTGGATCAGCTGGTAAAGCGTTGGCCTCACAGTTCTGAGGTCCCGGGTTCGATCCCGGCCCCGCCTGTGTGGAGTTTCCATGTTCTCCCCGTGCCTGTGTGGGTTTTCTCTGGGCACTCCGGTTTCCTCCCACATCCCAAAAACATGCAACATTAATTGGACACTCTAAATTGCCCAAGGTGTGATTGTGAGTGCGGGTGTTTGTCTCGATGTGCCCTGCGATTGTTTGGCAACCAGTTCAGGGTGTCCCCCCGCCTCCTCCCTGTTGACAGCTGGGATAGCCTTCAGCACTCCCTGTGACCTTTGTGAGGATAAGCGGTTGAGAAGATGGATGGATGGAAGATATGTGCCTTGGCTTAATAAAGGTCAGGAATTTGCTCACACGACGCGATATCGTCTGAACGGTGCATAATTGTCAATAGGTCAACAAGGTATGTTATAGGGCAGCACAGTGGAACGACTGGTTAGAGCGTTAGCCTCACAGTTCTGAGGACTGGGTTTCAAATCCTGGTCCCCGACATGTTTTCCAGTTTCCTCCCACCTCCCAAAAACATGCATTTAATGGGGACTCTAAATTGCCCCTAGGTGTGATTGTGAGTGCGGCTGTTTGTCTCAATGTGCCCTGGGATTGGCTGGGGACCGGTTCAGGGTGTACCCTGCCTCATGCCCGTTGACAGCTGGGATAGGCTCCAGCACTCCCCGCAACTCTCGTGAGGATAAGCGGCTAAGAAAATGGCTGGATGAAACTAGCCAACAGTCGTGAATAGTTAGTTTCAATAAGTTGTATGTAAAATACATCCGCAAAGAGATATCCAAGGTCCAAATTCTGTCTTTACAGAAATAGTAATGCTCATATTTATATGATGTTTATAATAAATTTGAAGGTGCATCGAGTTTGTACCTGCGTCACGTCAGGCACGTTGAGCATCTTCTTGGTGGAGGCCACGTGGCCCACGATGCCCAAGTCCAGCGGGTAAACGATCTCGCTGTCGGGCTGCACCAGGCAGTCGTCGAACACGGAGTCCTTATGCACGTTGAACAACCTGCAAGGTCCGAGCGGTGACACCTCATCAGTACCGCCAGATTTAACATATTGGCATTCTTACCATCCGGGAATCGATCCGGGTGGATATACAGGATTGGCTGATTTAGAAAGTTTGTGATTTATTTGTTGGGTGAGAGAGTTACTGTGCGAATTAATGAGTGAGAGTTTGGGAGTTATTTTGAAAGTTATTAGCAAGAAGTGAGTTAGCGAATGAGTGAGCTACGCGGCTAGCGCGTGGTAGCGAGAAAGAATTAGTGAGTAAAAGAGGCATCACTGTCACTTTCAGATGGTACAGTCCGCTAACATCAGAACCAGCGATGTGACTGATCCAGCCGACTGAGCCTTCCAGAGTTAAGGTTATGGCTGGGTTGCACGTGACGTCACGCTAGTTCATTCGGCTACTTGACCGCCGTTGTTGCAGACAAGCAGTCAGCTGTCCATTGTCATCGTGCCAGATTTTCGTTACGTCTAACGGATGTGGAAATCGCGGAAACGGAGACACGGGAGGCTCAGAAGCGATTTTTCCGTGTTCCAAAGATTAGATTGCATGAAGGAGAAGATACGATGGAGTTATCGGAAGAAAAAAAAAAAAAACGGTGACAAAAGTGGCTTGCGAATATACGACGTGCAGATCTGAACGAAGCTCGAATGGTTATTTGAAAGTCTGGTCTGCTCATTTCGTAAGCGGTAAGCATGCGTAGTTCTAGTGTCTGGATATTCTACTTCAGGGAAGTCTTCCAGATCCTTTGAACGTACGTCGTCCTGGAGAGTATACGGATCAATATCTTCACAGAATTTGATCTTTTGTACATATCTAGCTTTGGCGACATCATCGAGTGAATTCAAGTAGGCAGAAAACATCCGCCGCTCGCCGCTTACACGTGGGTCTGCGGACGTTGCCGCGGTGATGTCGTCTGCGACGCCTAGCTTCTCTGTAGAAATGGCGGCGATTATCACGTGATTGCAACCCAAGAATAAGTAGTTCCCTGGTTGGTAGTATTAGGCGACAACAAGGGGCGATCGTTGCATTTTGTTCCAGATCTGGGGTTTTTTTTTTTCTTTCACTTTTGTCCGTTAAAGTCTGTCTGTGTTGGAGTTGCTAGATTAAATGCACGGACGGAGCTGCGCTGGAAAAATGAGATTATCGTGTGGATGTTTTTGCAATCCACAGTCCGGCCACAAACAGCGTTTGGACGCCACGTTGAGCGTCTCGGCACTGCCTTGTGAGACCAAAATCCTACCGGTGAAGCAACACAACAAACTCCATGCCTGGCAGTATCTGCTAACAACCGCGCTGACGTAAACACCGTCAAGACCTCGACGAAGACGTCCCCACCGACACGGTGTTCGACGAACAAGCCTACGTAGGCTCCATCTAACGACGGTTGAAGACGCGGTGGCCGGCTACAAAGCGGTAGTCATCCTCGGTGGCTACCCTACCCCCGAGGTGGACGAAACCGAAATCGATCTTCCGCGGGCCACGAGATCTCAATGCTCAATGATTGTGTCGACAATACTATGGTCAACCTCTGCCAGAAATCCGGACGGGGCCCTCGCGACACGCAGCATAACTTCAACTGCGCAGCGGCTCTGAACACACTGACCGTAATGGACCTGAGGAAACTCCCGGAGGAAGCGGCTTCCTTCCTGGAACTTGAGGTCGACTGAACAATGCGATTGCCTGGCTACGACGGCAACAACAAACAAAAATTTTGATACACTCAACAGCGACAACGTCGGAGGGTCGACCTGGTGGCTAGTTCGGCGACGCCGTTCCTCTGTCGGTACATGAAGAGGCTCATGCGGTCGGCCCTCATCATGAAGCTGAGGTGCCGCATGAGGTTGAAGAGCGACTTCTCCATGTGCAGGTTGTCCTGGATGTCTCGCACCAGGTCGAAGAGGATCTCGCTCTCCTCCACCGTGGTCAACCGGTGGTAGCGGCTCACGTCCACCGCCGTGGCGCGGCCGTTGTCCAGCAGGTCGCGCACCACCTTGGGCCGGAAGTTGATGTCGTAGTACTGCTTGGCAAACTGCGGGTTGGCGTCCAGGAACTGCTCGGCGATGGCGGCGTCCACCATGACTGCGGAGCAAACAAGATCAATATCAATTTTTTGGTCCTCTCCACATTAATGTACTGAAAATAATTCCATGCTGATTTACCATCAAAATTACGTGCAGAATTTTAAGTGACAAGATATTATCGCCAAACCCAAACCTCTGAATCATAAGCCCCCTCATGACATCAGCGTAATTGTATAAAATGATCGTCATGCAAATTATTACCTGATGAAGCGTCTGTATTGTCTCCCCCGGCGCAGAAGTATCTAATCCCTCTCTCGTTTCAGGTGCGGTCTGCAGGTGGATGAGAGCGCGGCAGGGATTAGCGCGAGGGTCGCTTTTAAACGATCACATGTGCACGTAAACCCCGCACACAAATCCAATCCCGAGATTACGATACCGTCCGGTGTTGAGGGCCACCACCTCGGAATCCTCTTTCTCTTTTGTCGCAACATGTGCTTTGTTCTTTATTTAACTGCAGCTGGGAAATCGTCACGGAATCCGGCAGACGAGTGCAAACTGCTGCGTCAAACGAATTTTCATTTTTATTTTTTCCCACGGCCCACATTGTTGTTGTCGTCTCCCTCAGAGGGCCGTAAACACTTTCATCGCCTTATCGTAGTCGTACGCATGCACGTACATCAAATTGATGGATCACCAATTTTAAAAATCAGAAGTCGAGGATTATAGTTTTATCGACATTTGCTCAAGTTACTGTAAACATGGGTTTGGGGTATTCGGTATAGCAATAATAATAAAAAAAAAAACATCTAAATAGTAATATATATTTCCATCCATCCATTTTCTTAGCCGCTTATCCTCACAAGGGTCACGGGGAGTGCCGGAGCCTATCCCAGCTGTCAATGGGCCAGAAAACCCACGCAGACACGGGGAAAACATGCAAACTCCACATAAGCGGGTCTGGGATCGAACCCAGGACCTCAGAACCGTGAGGCCAACGCTTTCCAGCTGATTCACCGTGCCGCCGTTATTATTATATATTTGACACTGAAATTTTGGTACATATTTTTCGGGTTAGGTTAGGCTGACCCATCTCGGAAATTGATGTAAATGATTTGCTTTCACGGGCCACAAAATGAAGCGGCAGGCTGGACGTGCCCCTCGGGCCTCGAGTTTGACACCTGGGATTGCTTCACCTCCGAGTAATAATAATGTGACCTCTCCCATATTCAGACATTGTGATGATATTAAACCTCAGTGTAGACAATGACATATCCGATCGGGAAAACAATGGGTGGGCTTCCCGAACCTGAATAAGGTCACCAAAATATCTTTGCCGAACCACTTCACCACTGTGCTGTCCAATGCAAGCTGCCACAACCAAAGTGAACCCTATGGTTATCTTTCACCATTTTACAGGTCATTTACTACATTATTTTACAGTTCTGATCAGAATCCGAGTCAGCTTTCTTGGCCAAATGTGCAAAAACAGAGATGTAAATTTTCTCCAGCAGTTGGTGTCCTGGGTCCAAACCAGCCCTGCCTGTGTGTGGTTTTCCATGCGTTTCCTCCCACATCCCAAAAACATGCACGACTGTAATCGGAGACTCTAAATTGCCCTTAGGTGTGACTGTGTGTCCGAATGGTTCTTTGTTTCTATGTGGCCTGGCTGGAGACAAGTTCAGGGTGTAGACAGTGATGTTTAAAAAAAAAAAAAAAAAAAAAGACTGGATAGCGCATACATATTTTAGCGGTACGTCGATTGCTTAAAGCCAGTTGGCCGCCATCTTCGTACTCCCAAAACGTTTACAGGTTGGATTTTGGGGGTGTTTTTCCTCAAAGTTTGGCATGTAGAATCAAAGCTGGTCGTGTGAGCTTGACATTTTTTTCAGTTCTGGTAACATGAAGGATTTTTTAATTGGACTTGGTAAGCCAAAAAAGGCGAAGCGCAAAGGAAAGACATAGAACAGCGTGACTAGCAAGAAACCTTGCATATTACCGAGCGCCCGATTTCCGTGACGTTAAATTTTCCCAAAATGCGCCGTCTATCATCATAACATAGCGAAAAACTAAGCATTTTTTTTGTCATAAAATCCTTCAATTTCAAGTCAATCAGTTCAATATTTTTTGGTGGGAAATAAGGACTTGCAATGGGAAAATACACGTTAAACGCATTTTTTTATTTGTCCTCTCTGCGACGTCCTATTTCAGACAGAAAATTTAAACTTAATTCCTCGCATTTGAAAATCAAATTCAATTTGCAGAATTCTGTAATTATGAAATCCATAAAAAACTTCCCAGAATGTTTTTTATTGCTTGTTCACTGATGAAGTTTGGAAAAATATTGACATCGCTTTTTCGCGCAAAACCGTCGGCTTATAAAGGTGAAGCAGAGCATGAACAGTGAACAACAACAACTGTAAACAAAACTTTGTTCAACTGAATTAAGCTCATCAGAAAATGAAAAAAAAAAATTTTCAAACAAACTTTAACAGCGTCAAAGTAAATCTTTCTAACTTGCCTGTCGAATGTTTTCTCACAACACACAGGTCGGCATGCTTGTTTAGGGAACATCAAGATAGCGTCTTCAGTTTTGGTGGCCAATGAGCCATCCAGTCTTTTCTTTTTTTTTTTTTTATGATCAATGGGTGTACCCCACCTCCTACCCGAAACTAGCTGGGATAGGCTCCAACACGCCCGCGACCCACATGAGGATAAGCAATCCGGACAATGGCTCAATGATTGGACGATTCCACCGGGACTTTAATTCTCGTCAGAGTGGGATTTCGTCTCGCTCCACACCCATCTTCGTTGCGCTAGCGCCTCACGTGACCACTTCACGCGCTTCCCCGTGACGTCACCACGCAGGGTTCAGCAGCTCGTCTGACACGAAACTGAGGCGGAATGGAAAACTGCGCGGCGAGCACGAAACAAGCGCGGAGCTTCTCTTAACGCGGTCTGACGAGAGGAACAGCTCATTCAGGTGAGGGAATTTTAAATAAACATTTTTAAAAACTCCCCGAGCCACTCTGGCAAAACGCGACACTGCGCCACTTCTTCAAGAGTTTGCCTGACACGTTGACGACTTGTTGACAAAGGCGCTCATTCATAACCTTGAGTCAACACGCGAGATGGATGTTTTTCTGGCCAACGTTCTCAGAAAAAAAAAATATATATATATATATTTTTAATTCTCCAAATCTCGTTTCCTCGGAATTAGCCGTTAAATATAGCCTGGACCAATAATCTCATCAATGCGGAACTAACGTGCGGAAAGTTGCGGCGCTTTACATGAATGAGTTCGTGCTCAAAGAGGAGAAATTTATATTCAGTCTTATCTTAGTGAGTAAAAATAAAAATCATCATACAGCGTAATTTTGGACATTCATATCTCATACACATGTACAGCGCATATTACCGTGGAACACTGCTGCTACAAAAAAAAAAGTATGTGCAATTTTTCTTAAAATATAGTTATATATTTTTTCCGGACATTGTTGAATAAATTAGTCGCAAGGGGGAGGCCCTCCATCCCCCACTGACATGAAATGTGTTATGATGATTATGAAAGATTTTCCCTCACACATTGGGCAAACTTTTCCCTCCCTCACTCACGGGAGTTTCTTCACGTTCCCGATTTAAATGGACTGTACTAAAAGTACTTTTTGCTTCAGAATACAGTTCTAATTCACCAAAATTAATCGATGCGTTCTCGACCTCAGCGGCTTTACTGCGAGACATTTTGGACAATGATATGCTTTCCTCAGCAAAACTCTTTTGGAATACACATTGGGAAAAATGTGTAAAAAATAAAAAGAAAGCAGACCAGAGTTTTACTTTACTTGCTACAGTGAAGTGTTGCTATTTTTTTGGAGACTTTAGAGATGAATACACGTTTTGCTCATCAGTTCCACAAAATTTTAAAATTGTGACTGCTCCTCTCGGGAATTCAATTATAACAGGCACCTTCCATCCATTTTCTTCACCGCTTATCCTTACGAGGGTCGCGGGTAGTGCTGCAGCCTATCCCAGCTGTCAACGGGCAGGCGGCGGGGTACACCCTGAAACGGTTGCCAGCCAATCGCAGGGCACGACGGGACAAACAGCCGCACTCACAATCACACCTAGGAGCAATTTAGAGTGTCCAATTAATGTTGCATGTTTTTGGGATGTTATTGTAAAATGTGTCTGTTGGGCGGAACGGTGGAAGAGTGTTGGCTTCACAGTTCTGAGGTCCCGGGTTCAGTCCCCGACCCGCCTGTGTGGACTTTGCATGTTCTCCCCGTGCCTGTGTGGGTTTCCTCCCACATTCCCAAAACACGCACCATTAACTGGACACTCTAAACTGCCCCTAGGTGTGATTGTGAGTGCGGCTGTTTGTCTCGATGTGCCCTGCGATTAGGTAGACACCGGTTCAGGGTGTACCCTGCTTCCTGCCTGTTGACAGCTGGGATAGGCTCCAGCGACCCTTGTGAGGATAAGCGGTGAAGAAAATGGGACGGATGGATGCCCTTCGTCAACTTGTGAACAGATCTAATTTTGTGTTTACTCAGTAAAGCAACTGAAAATGTACCAGCGGCTCCATCTGCCCTTGACTAATCGGTGGGATTCTATCACATTTGAACTTGCGATGGCAAGTCTGTTAAATTAGCTAACGTCAAAACGTTACCTTGTGTTGGGGATCGTAGATGTCGCTACACTTATCTTTCTTATGTGCCAAATGATCCAAAGTCTGCTGTTCCTAGTCAAGGTCAGATTTTGCTTGGACTTGTTTTTCATTTAAATTACTAACTTACCCGAATACCTAATTAAAAGATCAACCACATGCTTGTTCGTGCCATACAAGCGTCGTACGGTTAATGCGGCGTCTCGCCAGCTAGTTGTTACCCTTAACAAAAGAAACAGAAAGGCTAGCAAAAAATGCTATTTTAAAAGACGAAACCTCCTTTCTTGGTCGCAGGGAGTTCGATGACGCCTCACGGAGATGCCAGCTTCGGGGACAAGGACGAGAGCGAGCGGCACGAGCCTCTCGTCCTGGAAAGCGTGCCTGAAGAGGCAGGACAAAGCTGTCAGACCGTGTTGCTCCGCCATCTTAAGAAACACTGCTCATGCTCACCGCAGAAGATCAAGTCCAAGGTCTTTGACTTTGTCCCCATCCTGAAATGGCTGCCGCGCTACCAGTTGAGAAACTGGCTCCTCGGAGACGTCATGTCGGGACTCATTGTGGGAATCCTATTGGTACCCCAGTCAATCGCCTACTCCTTATTGGCCGGTCAGGACCCAATCTACGGGCTGTACACGTCCTTCTTCTCCGCCATCATCTACACGCTGCTGGGCACCTCCAGACACATCTCAGTGGGCATTTTCGGGGTGCTCTGCCTGCTGGTGGGGCAGGTAGTGGACCGGGAGTTGGCATCGGCGGGGTACCTCATGGAGGGCAACGGAGACGGCCTGGCGACCGGAAACAGTAGCGCGGTAGAGGCGTGCGACAGGAGCTGCTACGCGATAACCGTGGCGGCGACGGTCACCTTCACCGCGGGGGTCTACCAGGTGCTGATGGGTCTGTTCCAGGTGGGCTTTGTGTCCGTCTACCTGTCAGACTCGCTGCTCAGCGGCTTTGCCACCGGGGCGTCGCTGACCATCCTCACCTCCCAAATCAAATACCTGCTGGGGCTGAAGATCCAAAGGCCGCAGGGCTGGTTCACCCTCTTCAAGACCTGGTTCAGCCTGCTGGCCAACCTGGGTCACACCAACCTGTGCGACCTGATCACCAGCCTGGTGTGCCTGGCGCTGCTGCTGCCCACCAAGGAGCTCAACAATCGCTTCAAAGACAAGTTGAAGGTCAGTCATTCAACTCTGGAGAATACGGAAAGGCCTTCTTTTAATTATGGCACAGTTTGGCAAACGTAGCATTATTTAACGATAAAGTCCTTTAGCTAGAACGGTTTTTACATTGCAGACAGCAGAACAAAACGAGGCAAATTGAAAACAGTACAGAAAGGTCAATGTATGTATGCATGGATGAGGTCACTCGTGTTTGCTGAGCTTGAAAGGAAATGAGGAACGGCAGTTTTCAAAAAGACAAATTATTAGTTTCAGGTCCCATCCGATCATCTCTCTGGCTTCTCTGAACTTTCCAGGGTTGACTCTTGTTCCTCCCGACATTACGTTTCATGCAGGACGCAAACGTCTCCACGTTGGGGTGAAAATAATGCTCCCCTTCTGGCCATCGCAGTCTGGTGGCAACGATCCGAAAGCGACAATATTCTCTGCGTCGCTGCGTGAAGGCGTAAAACAAGACGAGCCAATACTCTCCGGCAAAGAGCGTCAAGGCCACAAACTTCCAAAAGTATAAACAGCATGCAACAAAATTGGAGAGAAAAGTACAAATTAAAAGAGGGAAGTGAGCGGTGATCTTACAGACTGCCAGCGCCATCTTAAAAAAAGACAAACAAATACAAAATTGACTTCTAATAGCCGTTGATCATGCCGCAATTAGTTCCCAGATAAGTATTTCACCTCCCTCAGACAAATATATATGAACTGTAATTATCTTAATCTGTTGACGCCACTGTTTCAGAACAGACGTTGAATGCATGCTAAGCTAACCAAAACAGCATCGCCTATCGACTACAAATGAACGTCTTCCTCGAATAATCCGCTTGTCTGTTGCCCAGGCTCCGATTCCCTTCGAGCTCTTTGTGGTCATCATCGCGACACTGGCGTCCCACTTCGGTCGCTTCAACGCCGTCTACGGCTCGGACGTGGCGGGCGAGATCCCGACGGGCTTCCTGCCGCCGCGGCTACCGGCGTGGTCGCTCATCCCCGCCGTGGCGGTGGACGCCTTCTCCATCGCGCTGGTGGGCTTCGCCATCACGGTTTCGCTGTCGGAGATGTTCGCCAAGAAGCACGGCTACCGGGTGGACGCCAACCAGGAGATGTACGCCATCGGCTTCTGCAACATCCTGCCGTCGTTCTTCCGGTGCTTCACCACCAGCGCCGCCCTGACCAAGACCCTGGTCAAGGAGTCGACGGGTTGCCAGACGCAGGTGTCGGGCCTCGTCAGTGCCGTGGTGCTGCTGCTGGTGCTTCTGGTCATTGCGCCGCTCTTCTATTCCCTTCAGAAGTGAGTACGGGTCATCTAGATTTACGGTTTCTCCAGGTCAGGAGAACCCATTCGCATAATTGCAACTTCCTGTGTAGGTGCGTGCTGGCCGTCATCATCGTGGTTAACCTGCGCGGCGCCTTGCGCAAGTTCGCAGAGGTCCCCTGCATGTGGCACGCCAACCGCGTGGATGCCGCCATCTGGTTAATCACCATGGCCACCTCGGCGCTGGTCAACACGGAGCTGGGCCTCCTAGTGGGCGTCCTGGTGTCTGCCTTCTGCGTCCTCGGCCGGACGCAGCGGGCTCAGGCGCTTGAGCTGGGCCGGACCCAGGACAGGGACCACTACGAGGTTCTGTCGGCATACCGCGGCCTCCGCTCTCATCCGGCCGTGGCAGTCTTCAGGTATCCGGCGCCCATCTACTACGCCAACCAGAGTTTGTTTAAAAAGTCGTTGTACCGGCACGTGGGGCTCGACCCGGTGAAGGAGAAGACCCAGCGCGTCAAGTTCGAGAAGAAGCTGAAACGACAGAACGGCGAGCAGGAATCTGTCGACGGCAACGGCACAGCCGGCATCACGTTGGCGCTGGACCAGAAACCTTTACACGGCTTAGTGCTGGACTGCGGAGCCGTCTTGTTCCTGGACAGCGCCGGTGTCGACGCCCTGAAGGAAGTGCGCAAAGATTATGGCGAGCTGGGGGTGGCGGTGGTCCTGGCTCGGTGTAGCCCGACTGTTCTGGATGCCCTCGGTCGTGGAGGGTACCTTCCGGAAAAACAGGGAGTGGACTACTGCTTGACCTTCTTCACCATCGCAGATGCCGTCCATCACGTGCAGCGTTCGTCGGCGCCAAACTGTCATTCTAATGGTGCATGTTGAGATTTAAGTGACCTGATATGTTTACCAAAACTTGTGCCTTATTAAGCTGTTGTTAGTTACTGACGGTGCCTTCCTGGGGTTGGATTTACAATGCGGGTTTATGCTAGTTCGTCACTATAAAGCTGACCTCGGACAATCACAACAAAATCGAAAATAACGCACAATTTGCACTAGCAAAGATCTGAGCCACATTTCAAAGAGGCTTGAATTGGATCTGATGATCAGGATTTTGATCTGATCCCCCCCCCCCCCCTTTTGTTATAATCCATATCCAAACTGAGTTAATCATGTGGTGCAAATCCAACCATGGTGAAGTCTTCCCCGTGTTTTCATTTTTATTTTAAGTTCTATGAGAGATTTTAGAGTTTAAAAGTAGAAACTATAACTTGTCCGTGGTTTTTCCAACTCTACTGACTAGGCATGGGCTGGCTACCGGTTTACCATGGTTTTAAAAAGTCCTGGGTTTCAAAATTGCCAATTTTTTTCCATTAGCACTTTTTTTTGGGGCTTTTATTTTATATATTGCTCACCATCAACAAAAAGTAAAACGTCATTGGTGCCAGCAGACGATTAAGCTGTGGACTTAACACTTGCTCTTTTTCAACACATTCAACGTAACTTTCCGATATTACAATAGCGCTGTCTAGAAATGAACGTCTGCTACATATTGCGAGAGTTGTCTACACTTGGTGAAATAAAGACTAAATACTAGTAACTAACTAACTAAGTAGCAAGGCTATCAGTTTGTGTCCGCTCTGGCGTTACTTCACAAAGCGGAAAACCGAGAAGAAGCAACTTTTGGGAATTATTTACATTAAATTGTTCATTGTTTACTTTTTTGGGTTTCAAAAGTACTTAAGAGAACATGTTCAGTGGGAGAGTTATTTACCCAAACATTTTAATGGTAATTATTATACTGTGACAGTCACTCGCATTCGAAAAATGGTCAGTCATGCCCGCAGATATAAAGTTGCGTCTGTGTGTGTTCTTTTTGTAATTGTGGGTGTACCCCTTTAAGAGTGGAGCGGGGCGGTGTCAGGTAAACTAGAAAATAAAAGCAGGCTGAGCAGTAGCTCGTTAAGAGCTGTGCTTGCGTGTTTAAAAAAAAAAAAAAGTCAGGCTGTGGTACACTGCGCTGGATCCATTTTCATGTGCGCTGAAAGTGTGCGACAAGTGCGCAGCTTAGAGGGAACATTGGTCAAGACTACACAAAATAAGTGACGTCTTTTAATATCTGGGTATTTATACTCGTAACAAATTTTATGCGTGATTTTTCATGCTCGACTGTGCAGATTTACGATGGCGGGCGGGCGCATACGTGCCTGTCAAATCACAATGACTGCCGTGAAACAGCAAAATTTTTGTTCAGGTTTATCACAATCTCAGAATCTGATACCAGCCCATGCCTAGTATGGATCAATTTTTTTTTTCATGAACTACTGTATGTAATAATTTTCAGCAACCTCCAGTCCACAAGAGGGAAACATTACCTGGAATTTTGTGTTCTAGTTACTGAAACTTTGACATTTGCTACAATGTCAAAGTTTTACGTTTATAGCCAACGTAGCGCAACAGACGGGTTACTGACATCCAAATACCGTTTACTGTATTACAAAAGTCGCATGATGTAATTTATTATTCTACACGTGACAAAACCATAAACTGGCGTTTCTTCAACTGTCAAGCACCGCAGGTTCGATTCCTCCCTCTGTTTGCCGAGGGCGACGCACTCGCTGAACAAACAGAGTCGAGCAAAGGTCGCGGCCTGTAAAGAAATTGGGATTTTCTATGTATTTATTTTAAAAGTCAAGTCCAGATTGTGGAACTTCAAGCTTGAATGTAAAATACCATCGCAATGAAAACTCATTCTCAGGAATAGCTGCTTGTATTTTCTCTACAGTCATGTGGGCTGTGAATCATTAATATTTTGAAACATACCTGACCCGGGTTGCACGAGTTAGTGGTGTCAAAAATGATACATGCCGTCCTTAAAAAATTGAGACTGTGTTGTGCTCGGGCTAGAACTGATAAAAATGTGGGATGAGTCCCTTTTTGTAGTTACTGATAAGCCTTTTAATTAAAAAAAAAAAAAAAACAGAGCCAAGTTAGTAGCAGTGTCAAAAACCGTATATACTGTTCACTAGCAACTGGAAAGATTATTGTCTTTTGTTGCAACAAGAATGTTGTTTTGCTTGATGCGGTTAGTTTTGCCGCCGTCACAAACAGAACACAATGTCATTAATATTTTGAAACATACCTGACCCAGGTTCCCCGAGTTAGTGGCATCAAAAACAATACATGCAGTCCTTGACCGGCCACAACTGCCCAAAAAATTAAAACAGTGTTGTTCTGGGCCAAGAACCTTTTTGAACAACACAAACTGATAAAAATGTGGGATGAGTCCCTTTATTTGTAGTTATCGACAAGCCTTTTAATTTAAAAAAAAAAAAAAGTGGAGCCTAGGACTCACACAGTACATTTGTAAAGGAAATACCATTTGGTACATACATACGCTGCCGCTGTGTAAAAGCCCCAAGTGCCCACATTGGAACACGAGATATTAACAAAGAAAGACGGTAAACAGAGAGTTTTATGCTAATGCTAGCGCCGCGCTAACAGGGCCAGTTAGAAGGAAAAAAAAAAAACCATATCGGTAAAAATCACCAAGACATGGGATTAACACGCTAGCGCAACGCTAACAGGTAACCGGTAAAAGTCACTTCCTCGCCACATATATTCCACCGGTCTCACTCTTACCTTTTCTGCTCGAGTGCCCCCTTGCGATCGTTCGAAAAAATTGCACAAATTAGCCGCGTCACTGCATAAACCGCAGGGTGAAAAAAGTCACGGCTTATGGGCCGGAAATTGCGGTATTGTCTTTCGTCTGAGCAAAAATGTTGTTTTGAACAATCCGGGTGCTTGATGCGGTTAGTTTCGGCGCCGTCACGAACAGAAGGCACGTCGTCGAGCAGCCACAATTATGCTGGAACCAGACTCACTTTCATTGGTATTTCATCGACAGCGCTGGAAGGCCGCAAGTGATTCTAATGATTTTGTTCACAGCCTTGAACAAATCTTTCTTGGATGCTCACCGACTGACAGTGGCGAGCGACTACTCCATCATGACATTCTCTTAGTAAAAGTGGATGTATATTTATAAAAAAATGGCTGTGTGTCTATACATCATAAAGGCCTTAATAAAATTCGCATTATGCGCGTTACACCTTTTGTGCGTGTGATGATTTCAGCGGAAAATTTCCACTGCGTCATTTGCGCATGTGTGTAGACATGTAGCTTCTATTGATTTTGTTCTTATAAAAATATGACACTTGCCCCACCCTGCTCCATGAATGAATGAATTCATGAATGGTGTTTCGCTTCCAAGTCCCAACATGTGTTAAAAGTCAATATAAAAATACAGTTCAAAGCACACATGAGTGAAAAAAAAAACTACATTTCTTTGCCACACTACTGAAATAAGCAAAAAAAAAAAAAAATTGACAGGTAATGAATAAGCCAAAGCTCGACAATGTAAAGTCACACTTTTTTTTTTTTAATTTGGATAAAGTATGATGGAAGTATCAAATACATATTATTACTCACTGTTAGCAGAGCTCAAGCCAAATGTGGACGTCATGGGAGGTCACTTCTTGCCATGTGAAAAACACAATTGGTATGATTTAAAACAAACAAACAAACAAACAGATATAACATATTCATAGACTTATGCGTTAGAAATTTTGTCTGAAAATGAATCATCATTATGAAACAGCCACTTGACTTCAGCGCTGATTTTTGGAAATCTCGTCCCGCGTTTTCCTTCATGTTCGTGAAATCAATTGAAATGGAATGAAAACTACTTTAGTAGTGTATATTATTTATAAAAGCTTGCTTGAAGCATATTGCATTGTTGTTTGAGTGAAGTCAATTATTAGACATCGACGTAGTTGGCAGCTATCGAATCTTGCCACCATTTTGAATTTTGGAGTGAATACTGAAATGATACAAACAAACAAAAATAGGACATTCCACAGTGAACTGATTTTTTTTTTGTTCCCACACGAAAGCATTTTAGGAACAGTCACCCAAACTTTCTGTGTACATTGGTTTAGAGTTAAGTCCAAACCATACTGAAAATGCATATGGAATTGTACAAAAGAAAAACAGCATACGCCATCTTGTGAGTACACTTGCTAGCGAGCTAAGGCAACTAAAACAGATGCACTAAACCTATGTTGACTTTATCGTTCTTATTTTGTTATCTATCAAATGAATACTTTGTAAATTCCTGACCTGAAGAGTGCAGACCACACTAAAATGTTTCACCTTCTCTAATTGATTTCTTGACACTTTCCCTCGAGAATTTGTCAAGTTCCGGCCGCTTTGCACCTTTTTCCTAATCAACCAATCAGATGCAAGGGATGGGGGGAAGAGAGTCGGACCTCCTTTGATGTGAGAACAGTCCGTCACTAAAAAGATTTCGGAAGAAAAAAGTCAGAGTAAAATTATTTTCCGTCTTTATTTGCAGCGTTAATTTGTAATAACAAAAAAAAAAAAAAATAAAAAAATAAAAAATTGGTACTGTCGATTCATTCGTGAAGCTATATGACTTAAAGCTAATTTCTTTTCTTTTTTGGTATTATGGTTTTAAAAAGTATATTTTGATTTAAAGTGTATGTCTTCATTTTTCCACCAGAGGGTAGGAGTAGCTCACAGAATAACGCAGATGCAAAATGCTGATGAAACCGATTGCTGAATTTGAAATTGGAAAATAATATCGAATATTACCTGCTGGAGAATGTGCTTTGCTCGTCATATCTCCTCGTGAGTCTCATCCATTGCAAAATATAACAATTGTGACAGCTGTTGGAAAGCAATTTGCAATTCTTTCATGCAATATAGTTGCCACAAAACGCAAAATATAAGCACAAAAATGCAATATTTTACCAAAAAGTTGCCTTTATCCGCCCCAAGAAACCCGAGATGCGCCATTCCAAAAATCGGAGGACATTCAGGCACCAAACTTGAAGAAAAATGTACACAATGTAATAAACAATCATTTCAGATAGGCTCAACCATCATTTTATGAGATATTTGTCATTATCATCCACTTTGTTGTGGATGTCATAACCCTGTTGAAGATACCCAAACACCTGAAAAACAGCTATACTGTATTTAAAAAATATATATCATTGGCTAAATCGTGTACAATTTAAATAGTTACATGTTATTCAATTACTCATTGAATTTTAGTAATAATTTACTTTAGAATTTAATTGAAGAAATGAGAATTTTAATAGAATTACAGTAACTTGAAAAATCAATGCTACGTTGGAGCTTTTAATCAAGATAAAAATGACTTGTCTGTTATGCTAACTGGTCAATAATAAACAAAATTGTAATTTAAATTTTTTTTTTAATTTTGAAATGCTGGGGTCTCATTTCGAAGACATATTTTCATGTAAACATTTTTTTAAAAATTGTTTAGAACGGCCAAGGAAGGCATGAAAATGTCTTTCCTCAAAAACTCCATTTATTTGTTTATATTAGATAATATTTGGTCTCCGAAGACTTAAACAGGCCATTTTCCCTTCCCAACATTTTGCCTTTCAACCACTATACTTCATTTAAAAAAAAAATATTTTGTTTTACTAGAAAAAAAATTGTTTCTATGGTAAAAGGCAACATTGGGCATTGTACAATATTTCCGATTTTGGCTCAACCAGGCTATTTTTTCCATTGCAGGGGACTACGCTTGCTTGAGAAAAGCCACGAAAATATCTTTTGCTGTGATAAACAGCGGCGAATAAAAATGATTTGCAACCGCATCGCCATGGCAACCGCATCATAAACAGCACATACGTGTGCCGCCGTCGTCCTCCCTCGTGGCGCATTCAAGTTTTGCCCTTTGAATACAAATTGAACATCATCATCATCATCACGTTGTTGCTCTTGTGTGTTGCCTGTGACATAAATCCATTTCGGCGCTCCCAAATTGGGCGCTGATGATTTATCGCGGCTTACAAAAGTCGAGCAATGCCAAGTGACTTATTAAAAGTTGCCGGTGTTCCAGACACAAAACAAAAAAATAATAAAAAAAGATGACGAGAAGAGGGCAGGTGAGCCAGAAGAACACGTCGCTCGTCATCACTCACGAACACACCAAGGGGCAATTTAGAGTGTCCCGATTAATGTTGCATGTTTATGGGAATGTGGGTGGAAACCGGAGGGCCCGGGATCGAACCCGGGTCCTCAGAACTGTGAGGCCAACGCTTTACCAGCTGATCCACCGCGCCGCCCTAGTGGAAACATTTTTCCCCCAAAAATGAGACTATCGGAAATATTTTGGCCACCGAGATGGGGTCTTGCTTTGCCGCCAGTACCGAGGTTAGAAACATGCATCCACGAAGCCAGGTTCTTTGCCGCTTATCCTCACAAGGGTCGCGGGGGAGTGCAGAAGTCTGGTTCAAGCACAGGTGTCAAACTCAAGGGCCCACCACATGATTTTATGTGGCCCGCAAAGCCAAATCCAGTGTCAATTTCCACGATTCTTGTAAAAACCCGCACCAAAAATTTCAAATTGTCATACATCATAAATGATAAAGTTAAGATATTACAAGCATTGTTTGTGTTAACAAACGTGAATAGTTGCAAAACACATCACGCCTTGATTTTCGATTCTAAAACTAGTTCCCAATTCCATTCATCCATTTTCTTGGCTTCTTATCCTCACGAGGGTCGCCGGGAGCGCTGGAGCCTATCCCAGCTGTCAAGGGGCAGGAAACGGGGGACACCAGCCGGCCAATCGCAGGGCACATCGAGACAATCAGCTGCACACACAATCACACCTATGAGCAATTTAGAGTGTCCAGTTAACGTTGCATGTTTTTGGGAATGTGGGAGGAAACCGGAGTGCCTGAAGAAAACCCACACTGGCGCGGGGAGAACATTCAAAGTCCACGCAGGCGGGGCTGGGATTGAATCCGGGACCTCAGAACTGTACGGCCAAGGCTTTAGCAGCTGAGCCACCGTGCCGCTTGTTAGAACCATTTGGAGTCTATTTCATTTCGTCGATTGGGGGGGGGGGTTTGGGCAAGCCGAGTATTGTACCAGGAGACGGGGCACTGCCCCCCACCTTGAACCGCCAATGATGTAAAGTAACTGAGAAACAGCGAATGGACTCACCGTGACGAGATTCGGGGAACGCGACGTCAACAATGATCCGACAGAGACTGAAGGAAAATCAGGAAACTAGATTCGAATTGACGGGACAATGAGGCACACCTGGACTTGACGCGAGTGACTCGAGGGAGCCGATTGGTAGAACGAGAACAGGTGAGGCTAACACAGATAATAACCCCGCCCCTTAAAGGTCAAGTGTCCTCCCTATAAACATTCTAAAATAGATATTGCAATGAAAAATACATATAACATTATTCACTGCCAGCCGGCACCGCCTTGTCGAGGCGCCAAAGATGAGCCACCCCAGCCGAAGCCGCGAGCCGACGCGGAAGCCGTTTGACGCGCACATGGACACATTTAGCCCCCCTGTCATATGCACTCGGATCTTTTGTTACCTTATGAGAGACGGATTACGTGGTCCGCCCCAAACTATTATTTTTTTTTAGTAGCCGTATACACACCTAACTGTCATTTGGAACCCACGAACCTCTCATCCTTTGCACTTTGCGCTTTTTTCAAGACGAACCGGGTCTTTTGGAAAAGTATGAAGAATGAATCCGTCCTCCCGAGCGTTCGAGCGTTATCCACCAATGCAACGAGCCAGCATTTTGGCTAACACGAAGGAACAACGAGCTACCTTCCCGAAGGTAAAACTAATGGAAACAAACGAGTCCGTTTGATAGCGGTCCTGCCCCATACGTCACTTCCTGCTTCTTGTCGAAAACAAATCCCTCGAGAGGATTTTCATGGCGGGAGTTACGTTTTTCACGACGAACCGGGTCTCTTGCAAACTTATTAAGGGTAAATCCATCCTCCCGAGTGTTCGACCAATGTCCAGAAATGCAACGAGCCGGCATTTTGGCTAACACGAAGGAACAACGAGCTACCTTCCAGCAGGTAAAACTAATGGAAACAAACGAGTCCGCTTTAGGGCGGTCCTGTCCTTTACGTCACTTCCTGCTTCCTGTCGAAAACAAATCCCTGGAGAGGATTTTCATGGCGGGAGTTCCAAAAAGCCATATGTACGTCAAAATCATGTGTTGTGGTGATTAATAACATACCAAAAATCAGGCATTTCATGACAGTGGCCCTTTATGATGGCCACAGGACTTGCGCTGTCGGAGGAGAGGGAACTAGATCGAAAAACTAGATCGAAAAGCACGGCTGCAATGACGTGGCGACTGCAAGGACTTCACTTGACACGGATCGGACTTTCAAAGCAAATCCTAACATCTCTTCCCTCAACTAAATTGGCACAAATAAATCCACGTTTTGCTCGGGTCGCAGCAATTTTCATCTTTCCCTTTCACGTTCTCGGAACGTCGGCGGACTCTCGTTGAGCGGGTGACTTCCAGCAGAGCTTTACAGCCGCGCTCCTCCATTGAAATGTCAGAGTCACGCAGCGCGTTTCATTCTCTGCCAGTCGACATCGCGGCCTTTTTACACCCGTCGCTCGGCGCGCCTCGAAAGTCGGAGCAGGTGGGCGAAGGGGGGGGGGGGTCGCTTTCGCCGCCGTTCGGATCAATTTGGCCGGCGAAAGCGCGGCGGACGGCTGAATAATGGCCGGCGTCCGTCGCTCCCTCCGCCCCCCCCCCATCGATTAGCGCGTGAAAGATGAAGACGGGGTCTAATTTTAGCTGCCAAGGCTTCTTTCTTCGGAGGGCACGAGCCTCGTCTCGGGCGGTCAGGACAATCCTCGGAGACGCCGCCGCTAAAGTGCCCCGGGGTGCGTTCGGGCGAAAGCTTTTCACGTGGCGCGGATGGTTTTCGAACCGCAAGTAAAGCTTTCAAGACGAGGTTGGGCTTTCGACCGGAGCTGGAGGTTCAAATGATGGCCCGGCTTCGGGTTTCAAATTGGGCTTCTCGGCAAACGGTATGGAAGGGGTGGGCTGTCAAACTCATTTTTGTTACGGTTTCCATCAGAATGCCGTTATGACCATGAAACCATAAAAATCTTGAACAGCCTCATCATATTTACACATGACATTAGGGTTATGAACTAGTTTTGGAATCAGAACTCTGGAGCAGTGTTTTTCTTCCCCTAAACTATTCTTGATGTTTAGTAGCGCAAAAATGCTAGCAATATGCTAACGATTTGAAATTTTAGTGATGATTTTAACAACAATCTTTGGAAGTTGATACACATGATTTGACTTCGCGGGCCACATGATATCTTGTGGGGGGCATGGCTGGGCCCCGGGCCTTGAGTTTGACACCCATGCGGTAGGGTCAGTGGGTTTCAAAGTCAGCTTGGGGTTTCCAGTTTGGGTTTGTGGCTTGGGTTACAGTTTCCAGTTAGGAAGGAGGAATTTGGAATACGCGATAGAGAATCGACTTCAAACATGTTCTGTTCAGTCGGCATTTTGGAAGCTCGTGGGACATGGCTAAAGGGGCGGAGCTTAAGATAGCCATCGGAAAGGTCCATTCGGGTTTTAGGCTCAAGTTTCGAGCGACTGTGGGCATTTGAAATTTGTTTTGAACCACATTTAGGGCTTCAAGCCTGAATTGCCGTTTCAAATTCAGGTTTTAAGTCAGCGCCAAGGTTTTAGCCCAGGTTGAGAGATAAATGAAGGTTTCAAGAAGGTTTAAAATTGGGTCACAATTTTAGGTTTGATCTTCAAATTCGGGTCTCAAGTCAGCTTTCGACTTGCTTATTTTTAATCAATAGGGTGAATGTTTTGCATTTCTCATTCAAAACTGGGTTACGGTTTGGCATCAGGATTGCAAGTTAGGGTTTTAAATTAAGGTTCCAAACGAAGAATTCAAAAGCGGGGTGCCAATAAAATCTCTTTTTATTTACATTTTTATACAAGTCGCTTTCACAAAAATAACAAAAATGAAAAAAAAAAAAAAAACACCCGAAAAGCAAAGAAATCAATGGAAAACAATTTCGATCGTGTGTGTTTGTGTGTGTGCGACAAAGTGCTGGTGCTTCACTCGTGGTCGAGCTCACAGCTTGAAACAAATCCAAATATGATTCATACCGAGAAGAAAACAATCCACCTGCATGGAAGTACACGAAATGGGGAAAAGTGAAGAAAATGTGGATTACTGCAACCAAGTGCCGGGAGGACTTTATGGGAGATTTTGCAGTGTGTCATCCTCAAAAGGTTTTTTTTGTTTTTGTTTTGTTTTTTTGATAGGCTTCTTCTTCTATCCTAGTCCGCTTTGATGGATCTATTTGTGGGTCGACATGTCAAATCGGCTCTGGGGCTGAATTATTATTATTTTTTTTATACTGTGAATGATGAAAATGATCCAAAATGGCCTACTTTGTGCTTTCAGACGTCGCGTTTTGATGTTGTTTTGTACCTCTACTCGAATTTCATGTTGCTAAGTTAAATGGGCTCTGGGGGCTTTTTGAGTTTTTATTAGTATTTTTTTTAAAAAATGGATAGGTTTCCATTTACGCCATCTTGTGTGTCGCCACCACCCTTAGACCGATCGGATAAATTAACGATAGAAAAAAACTTCACGCTTCACCTATCACCCGTGTTCTTTGACCTCTATGACACACAAGATGGCGTAATTGGAAACCTATCCATTGTCTGAATGATGAAAATGATACAAAACATTTTTTGGAGACTTTTTTTTTGTGGGTCTACTCAAAATAAACATTTCAAAGCCAAGTGCACAATTTCGCTATTGCCACACTATTTTGATTTTCCTATTCCTGATTGTCTATTTTTTTTGTCGTTACTTTTTTTGAATTGACATTTTATTAGCGTAGGCGGCACGGTGATAAAGTGTTGGCCTCACAGTTCTGAGGTCCCGGGTTCAATCCCGGACCCGCCTGTGCGGAGTCTGCATGTTCTCCCCGTGCCTGGGTGGGTTTAAAAAACACGCAACATTAATTGGACACTCTAAATTGCCCCTAGGTGTGATTGTGGGTGCGGCTATTTGTCTCTATGTGCCCTGCGATTGGCTGGCGACCAGTTCAGGGTGTAACCCCGCCTCCTGCCTGTTGACAGCGGGGATAGGCTCTGGCACACCCTGCGACCCTCGTGAGGATAAGCGGCGAAGAAAATGGATGGATGTCTTAATATTTGAAGAACTTTCATTGTACCTCCAAGCTGGTTTGACGCGCAGCACGACTGATGTCACGTAAGTAAGCGCTACGCCCCGCCTTCAATCACCCACAGTTTTGCTAGCTAGTTAAACAGTTGTGTAATCTTGTCACCTTTTTTTTTTTTTTTTTGCTCTTCACATCAAAATTAGGATGTTGGGCACAATGGTTTGTCCGATATCCCCCCCCCCCCCCGATATCAAAGACCAATAAAAAAAAAAAAGTGAACAACCAAACAACACAGGTCCTGTTATAAGTAATTCTAATATAGAGCTTGTGCACCTATGTCATAAAAAATCACGTGACTTTTGTTTACGTCGCCATATTGCAGGTCTAGCTAAGCATCGCTCAATGCTAAGTCGGTTGGAGACGACACGGAAAAATATGTCTTGTAGCACGACGCCCAGATTTTTGCTAACCATTTAGAAGGTGAAAATAAACGACGGGAGGTGGAAAAATGAGATAAACTCAGCATAAAGGACCCGTATTTAATGCTGAAGTCGATGTTTTCGCCGATAAGAAATTGGACCGTTAACCCGCGTCCGCTTGTATTGGACAACTGGATCTACACGTGGATCTGGTGAGCAAGTTGTCGAGATTTACACAGAAAAGTTTGAAAGCCTATAAAAGTCAGGATACGAATACTTTCTTGCTGGATCTGTTCTCAATCAGGAATAAATCCCAAATAGTGAAAGGGTTGACGGCTCGTGAACGCGGAAGCGCGTTCGGACACACGTTAACCTTTGCCGGTGTGACGGTCTGAGCGCTCCCCCGTGCTGAAAAATCCCCTTGTGAGGAATCCGCATGTGTTACTAACAGGGGAACTCTGGGCACCTAGTAGATGGTTACTGGGAAATCCCCCGGTCTCGTAGTTCCCCTTCTTCTACATAGCGCAAGCTAACGTAGGTTATACCCTAACCATAACCTTAAAACAAAAGTTGATCAAAAGATATAAACATATCTGTAGGTTCCCTGTGTTGGTCTTTCTGAGACGTCTGCAGCGAACACGAACGCTCTGCGACAAATTGTCAAATGGCAAACGTTGAAGCATGGATGGGGATGCGCATTAATATACGCGCGTGCGCATGAAGACTTTTCAGCAAGGGGGAGCGCTCAGACAGTCACACGTGAATTTTTTATTTGCTCATGACGTTCTTGTCACACACACACATAAACACACGAAGGGGTTATGTAAATGTTGAACGATTAAATTAAATACTACTTTAAATTAATTGGAGACTCCAAATTGCTTGTAGGTGTGGTTGCGAGTGCGACTGATTGTCTCTCTTCGCCTCCGATTCGGTGGCGACCAGTTCACGGCGTACCCCGCCTCATGCCAGAAGATAGCCGGGGTGGGCTCCGGCACTCCGCCGACCCTCGTGAGGATAAGCGGCTCAGAAAATGGATGGCTGGATATTCAAATGAACAGAGCTTTAGAAACGTCACACCCTCAAAAGTTCCAGAAGTGGGGATTTACTCAGTTCGGGACCGCAGACAGATCGCACATCGGGGCCAGAACCAGATCCGGGTTAGGCCTCGGTCCACCCGGCGGCCACGAGGCGCCGTCCCTCCCGGTCGGCGAGGTCGCTGCGCTGCGCAGCCTTCCCGCGTACGTGCTTGGCGGAGGTGCGGTGACGCTGCGTCACAAGCAGGACTCGGCGTGTTGGTGTAGCATTTTCTTCTCCGGCGCCGCGTGGTTCCCGTTGTGGAGCGCCGAATACCTGAGAGAAAACACGTGTCAACGAGAACACCAAAACAAGACCCAAATTATTATCCATGTTAGCGGCGCCGCCCAATCGCGGTGTGTCGTCGGGCAGACGAACGCTACGTGAAAAGATGCTAATCGCGGCGGTGAGCTACGTTGTTCCCGCGCTCCTTGTAACACACGAAGGCATCACGCGCTGGATTTAATGAGGCCCAACAATGAACAAAAACTTTTAATTTGAAAAACTCGAGGGTGCGTATGTGCTGAGCATCTCCTAGTAGGCTGGAGTTTGTTACTTCCAGATGAGCGACAAACGTGATGAACCGTTACACAACTAATCGTTTTCAGGAGGGAGACTGAGCGCGTATCTGTGTGTGTAGTTGGCGGCCATGACGGTGCCCAATGAGGCGTCGTCGGGTCAACGGCCCGACTTGTGAGTTTGGAATCTGAAGTAAACAAATTCGTGCACTTCTTGTATTGCTTGATGTGTCGTCACGGCAACGAGCAAGTTTGCCTTTACTGGAACAGTTCTTTCTTTTTTTTTTTTTTTGGGGGGGGGGGGTTATTGCGACCGCAATAATAAACAACAATAATGGGCAAAATTGTCACCATGTGCGCTAAAAATCAACACTTGAAACGCTTGTAAATACCAATACCAGTTTTTTTTTTTTTTTTTTTAACTCTTTCATTCCCGTCAGGCACAACACTGGACAGCTAGTGAAAAAGTCGAAGTTGTGGGTCTTTAAAAAAAATTGTTAGACCATGTTCCCAATTCCATCCATCCATTTTCTTTGCCGCTTATCCTCACGAGGGTCGCGGGGCGTGCCGGAGCCTATCTCAGCTGTCGACGGGCGGGAGGCGGGGTACACCCTGAACTGGTCGCCAGCCAATCGCAGGGCACATGGAGACAAACAGCCGCAGTCGCAATCTCTCCTAGGGGCAATTTAAATTAATTAATTTAATTAAAATCAGGGGTATCCTAGTTATAATCCTAATATTGCTTGAAAATAAACATAGAACAGAACAAAAGAACACAATATTATTCTGTTTTTACAGAAGTTTTAGAGTTTTGTCAATATGCCGTTTCATAATTTTATTATTCTGTCAACAATTTCAAAACCAAAATTGGAAGGATGAATTATTCTTTGTAGGTTCACGTTAAAAATGTACAAATTGACGCTAAAATGCTAACTAGGAATAAATACGGGGGACTTTTATGGCACTGTGGACCTGCGCACGATGGACAAATTTCAGGCTGCTGAGGAAAATGTCGAAAAATCCGGTCGGGCACACGCAGAGTCGACGGCGCTTTAAAATGGCCGCTTCAAGCCAAAATGGCGCCATTTGTCTTTTGGGGGCTAGCTCGTAATTTAACATACTCGTTTCTCAAATCAATGAACTGAAATGGCAGTAATCCGTTTCAGAAAACATGCGAACCAGTCTGCCGCCATCATTTTTGGTGAGATTTTTGTTTGGTTATTGTTTTTAATATTTTGAGGCGATAATGTGAAATATTTGCCTTAGCATGATAAAGTTAAGGCCTGCACTGCAAAATCAAAGATTTTTTACAAAGTACTGTATATTGGTTTGGATTATATATATTATATGGATATATGTTTTTTTTCTTCTTCTTACTCAAATTACGCAATACTCTAATTCCTCAAATTTAAATTTTTTTTTTTTCTTGTCAGTTCAAGTTAAAAATGATCTTAAAATCTGTTTAAAAGCAAGATTTTTTGAGGGTGGTGAGTTTTGTTTTAAATGTGATTAAATAATTTTGTAAATTTTTTGTTTTTGTGTTTATTTATGAAAGACATTCCAAAAAAAAAAAATGTATCGGCATGTTTTTTGGGCTCGTAAGGGTCGACTTTTCGTACGATGTCGTACGGGAGGAAGAGGCCAGGCGGCCAAATTAGAAGCAAACGTCGCCGCTTTGACATCGGCGGGCCGCGCCGACGAACACGGACTTTCATCTTCGGCGCCAGACACGAAGCAAACGGAGCAGAAAGCGCCGCTTGACTTCCAGTCGCACTGCGGCCAAGCTTTACTGTTGCCCACGGCAACAAGCGCTCCTCAAGGGAAAAAAAAAAAAAAAAAAAGAACAATTTGTGTTATTAAATGTGATGCTTGGTGCCTTTTAGCCTTTCTGGTTCAGCCGGCGGGAACGCTCGCATGCGCACAACCGATTTCATCCAAACAGTGTCCAAGATTAATAAGATAAAAACTCACTGGTATAACCGAATCGAGATGTTCCGGAAGCACAACGTACAGATTGCAGAAAAAAAAAAAACAAGTCAAGCATTTGGTACAGACTTCGGGTGCTAAGATGCAATTTTACGGAGCCCCTAAAGGGACATTGGAAAAAAAACAAACAAACTTGTTTCTCATTGTAATGAGAAAGTTTCTCATTGTAATGAGAAAGTTTCTCATATACTTATATATCTCAATACGGGAATTAGTTCGTTCTAATCATTGTTGCCTAAAAATGTAAACTGAAATGAAAACTGGTCTTTTATATATGCACACATGCAATGGACCAGTTACTCATTACAACGAGAAACAAGTTTTTTTTTCAATGTGCCTATAGGGGCACCGTAATACAAGTTTTTGTTTTTTCAATGTCCCTTTTGGAGCATCCGTATTACGGAGCCCCTAAAGCCCCTAAAGGGACATTTGAAAAAAAAAAAAAAAACAAAGTTTCTCATTGTAATGAGTAACTGGTCCATTGCGTCTGTGCATGTATAAAAGACCAGTTTTCATTTCAGTTTACATTTCTAGGCAACAATGACAATATGGGAGTTACTTCGTTCTAGTCATTGTTGCCTAGAAATGTAAACTGAAATGAAAAAGGGTCTTTTATACATGCACACACTCAATGGACCCGTTACTCATTACAATGAGAAACTTTTTTACCCAATGTCCCTTTTGGGAGATCCATATTACGGACCTCCTAAAGGAAATTGAAACAAAAATGTAATGAGTAAGTTTCTCACTGTAATGAGAAACTTTGTCATTGAAATGAGTACATTTGTCATTGTAATAAGTTTCTCATTGTAATGAGTAAGTTTCTCATTCTCATGAGTAACTGGTCCATTGCACGTGTCCATGTATAAAAAAACACCCTTTTTCATTTCAGTTTACATTTCTGACATAATGAATTCACACAAAGTGCTTTACATTCCTCTGCTTTGTGTCCAACTTATGAAGTACGTTTCTGACTTCAGTCATATGAATCCACTAACTAACCCATCCTAAACCTACAACCATTAAAAAAATGAGTTGCTTTAATCTTTTTTTTTTTCATAAATGTGACAATATATTTGGAACGGTTATCTAATTAGGGCTCACTATGCACGAGCCAATCCTATTAAAACACATTTGGCGATCCTCACGACGGTTTACAGACCTTGGAGCACTGGTGTCAAACGCAAGGCCCGGGGGCCACATCTGGCCCGCCGCATGATTTTCTGTTGCCCGCGACGGCAAATCATTGTGTCATCTTCCACGATTCTTGCTAAAAATCTGGACTACGATTTCAAAATTGTGATATCTTAAATGATAACGTTGCGGTAATGCGAGCATTTGTGTGTTAATAAACATGAACAATAGTTGGAAAAAAAAAAACATTATTAGCCTTGATTTCTGATTCCAAAACAAGTTCATAAATGTAATTTGTAAATATGATGAGGCGATTAAACAATTGTATGGTTTCACCGTCATAACAGAACTACAATGTGGTCCGCGACAAATATGAGTTTGACACCCCTGCCTTAGCGGCTAAGCTAATACACTTTGGCGTCCTGCTTTGACACACAATTTACATTTGGAATATTCCATAAACAATCTGTAACACACACACACGCACGCAAACTAGGTGGCGTCCGTCCTCCGGCGGGGCTTCCTGTGGTCCAACGACGCTGTAGTCGGGTCCGGGGAGGGTGTGGGTCGGGGGGTCGGGGGGTGGTATTCGGTCGCTCGGCTGCCTGCATAGTGCAGTACCATTCAAAGAGCTATGACTACGTGCGCTCACTTATAGCTCCGAAAATGGCACTGCAATCTGCAACAGAGGCTCGTCCGGAGAAGCGCCGGTTTGATTCCCCCCCCCCCCCCCCCCCCCCCGCAAACGCACATTTTTATGCTTAAGAGGAGCGAGAAAGTTTTATTGGACACAGCACACAGATGCAAACAATCCTACAGTTGGTGTGATCTGATTAGCGTTTCTGATGTGTTCGTGGGCTTGAAATATAATGTACAAGGCCTTGACGAGAGCATCGGGACAGCTACAGATTACATGAATTACAATCAAACAAAATATGCATACATCTTTTGACATATTTTAATCCAGTACAGTAAATTATTTGAAAAAAAAAATATGAACAGTGTACAGCAGGGGTGTCAAACTCATTTTTGTCGCGGGTGACATTTTAGTCATGGTTTCCCTCAGAGGGCAGTTATGACTGCGAAGACATAAAAATCGTTTATCGCCTCATCATATTGACACGTGAAATTTATGAATTAGGTGGAACGGTGGATCAGCTGGTAAAGCTCACAGTTCTCAGGTCCCAGTTTCGATCCCGGCCCCGCTTGTATGGAGTTTGCATGTTCTCCTTGTGCCTGGGTGGGTTTTCTTCGGGCAATCCGGTTTTCCTCCCACATCCCAAAAACGTGCGACATTAATTGGACCCTCGAAATTGCCCATAAGTGTGATTGTGATTGCGACCGTTTGTCTCTATGCGCCTTGCGATTGGCTGGCGACCAGTTCAGGGTGTACTCTGCCTCCTGCCAGTTGACAGCTGGGATAGGCTCCAGCACTCCCTGCGACCCTCGTGGGGATAAGCGGCAAAGAAAATGGATGGCTGGATGGAAGTTATCAATTACTTTTGGAATCAGAAATCATTTCACCATTTCGACTATTGTTGATGTTTGGTAACATGAAAAACACTTCAAAAAATACCTCAACGTTATCATTTATGATCTGACCGATTTGAAATTTTGGTACAGATTTGAACGAGAATCACGGAGGTTGATCGACATGTTTGGTAACATTCAAAACACTTGCAATCCCTCAACGTTATCATTTTTGATGTGACCGATTTAAAAATTTTGGTACAGATTTGAACGAGAATCCCGGAGGTTGACATCCAGGATTTGCCTTCGCGGGCCACATAAAATCACGTGACGGGCCGCATCTGGCCCCCGGGCCTCGAGTTTGACACCAGTGGCGTACAGTATCCTTTCAGTACAGTTCAGTACACACATTTGCATTTAATCCTTGCAAAAATGCTCAGTTGTCAAACATTTATTCGAGTAAGGACGATCGATTGACTAACGCAACTGAAACGCGGCCTTTTCCGGTCGACTCCTTCTTTTAGACCGGAACTTTGTTACCACGACAACCAAGCCACGGAGCCGCTTCTCAGCTCGCAGTCGACATTTTTCCCGCGCGGGGGGTGGGGGGGGGTGGGGATTAAATGGCATAATTGTGTGACTTAGTTCATCAAGACGGAGGATTTAGGAGCGCCGCGGGGGCCAATGAGACGCGATAACCGCAAACACATTAATCACAGTTACTTTCTCTCAGCGCACTTTTGTTTTTTTCCCCCTCGTCCTTTCTTTAATTACGCTCGCAATAAAAAGCGAGGACGAAGGACTCGCACAGCGCCGCCTGCTCGGCAGTTCATCTAATTGCCATACTTACGCCATTAATGGACGCCGTTCGTGCCGCATTGTGGTGTTTAATAACAATTTAAAAATCACGCGCCATAATTTGCCCTTGAGGACTTTAAATTCGTACAAAAAATAAAAACTGCCGTAGTTAAACTATCCCTAGGTAGGATTAATTAAAACTATTCACAAAAAAAATTCAATTATTCATTTATTCTTTCAGAGGGATTAAAGTTAACGCATGAATAAAACAAATATTTAAATAATACTTCAATTTAAAGTTTGTTCAAAATTACCACTTTGTATGTATTCCATTCAGGAAATAAAATGAGTACAAGGAATTAAAAACACAAAGAAAATAAAATATTTGGGGATTAAAATGCTGACGAATTATTATTATTATTTTTAAATCATACTCATGTATTCATTTATTCATCTTAAAGGGGTTAAAATTATAATAAATAACAGATATGATAAAACAATTAATTATTTGATTATAATGAGTACAATGCATTGAAATGTTAATGTTTTAAAGGATTAAAATTAGTAAAATACATTGAAACATTTTTAATATTAATTTAATGAAGGAATGATCAACACAAAGAAAATAAAATACTTGGGGATTAAAATGCTGACTGATGATTTCTTTTTAATCGCACTCGTGTATTCATGTATTAATCTTAAAGGGGTTAAAATTATAATAAATAACAGATACGATAAAACAATTATTTGATTATGAGTACAACGCATTAAAACGTTAACATTTTACGGGATTAAAATTAGTACAATACGTTGACACATTTTTAATATTAATTTAATAAAGGAATGATCAACACAAAGAAAATAGAATACTTGGGGATTAAAATGCTGACTGATGAATTATTATTTTTTTAATTGCACTCGTGTATTCATTTATTCATCTTAAAGTATAAATCATCTTAAAGGGGTTAAAATTATAATAAATAACAGATACGATAAAACAATTATTTGATTATAATGAGTACAACGCATTAAAATGTTAACGTTTTAAGGGATTCAAATTAGTACAATACATTGACGTATTTTTAATATTAATTTAATGAAAGAATGATCTTATCACATAAAAATATATTAGTTGGAGAATTCCCTTCGGGGAATAAAAGTGAATTAGCAAACTAATTCAAATTAATGTGTGTGTGGGTGGGGGTGGGGGTGGGGGTGTGTGTGGGGGGGGGTCTGGGTGCATGTGTGGGTGTGCGTGCGACCGACTCACTTGAGCGAGCGAGCGAGCGAGCGAGAGAGAGAGAGCCTGCAGGTGAGGCTTAGCGTCGCTAGACAGGCACTGGCCTGGTGTTGCACAACTGCATCAGAACTTTGGAGGCCGAGGAGCAGCTGCTGGAGGCAAGAGCGGGGAGGACCACGGGGGGAAGCAGGAGGACCGGGAGGACGGAGGCGGAGATGGTTCGAAATGAGGAAGAAACGAGGTGAAGAAATGCAAAGGGAATTGACGGGGAAGGTCAAAAGGAGCCAGAGAAGACCGAAAGAAAGAGGTCAAGACGGGTTTCGGGTCCAAAGAGGAAAGGATGACGGAAGGGGGGGAGAATGGCAAGTGAATGGGGAAGAGAAGAAAACAAGGAGGACGAGTGGAGGAATGAAGAGAAGGGGGATGGAGAAAGGGTGGACAGGGAAGGACGTATAGAGGGAGAGGTAAAGAGAGGGGGATGGGAAGCATGAAAGAAGCAGTGAAGAGAGGATGGATAGACGGATGGGAAGCCGCAAAAGAGAGGGAGGACACCAACGTGAGGATGGAGGGGGGGGGGAACGGGGAAATGGATGAAAAAAGGTCGAGAGAGGAGGACAAAGAAGGGAAGAGAGGGGGAGGGTGAAGAACAAGGTTAAAGGTCACAAGCAGAATCGACCAATCGGAAAGCAGACGCGCGACACGTGCGCGACGTCACTCTCGGGTGGGAGTTTTGGGGCCCGTCGACGGCGCTCGGACGCACTCGCAAACGCGCGAGTTTACAAAATGGAAAAAAAAAAAAAAAAAAAAAAAAATGGGCGACAAAAAGCTTTCCGGTGCAATTTTGGCTGAAGCCTCACGAGTACGAAGCCACGCAAGTTTGTATTTTGAGAACGAAAAGTCGGGGAGTGGCGAATTTAGCCAAAAGCGAAACCGCATATCGAACAACTGACGAGCGCAAAGTTTCACGGATTAGGCTATTTCCATGTAAAATGCGCTTCTACTTATGAAACATTCCCGTTACGAAATGACTTCCGGAAGAAATTCATTTCGTAAGTAGAGGCAACATTGACATAATAAAAACACAATTTTAGATCCTAACTTTTGAGGGCGGATGAAGACAACAAAACACAAATTAAGATCAAAAGCCGCAAGCAGGAATTCCGCTAACAAAGATGTGCAATATTACATTGTAATGACAAAAGCTCAGAAGTGGAACACGAAACAAACGCAAAAGTTTGAGGTGAACTCAGCTAAACGAAACCTTTCAAGAACATCATTTCGATGATGAAAAGCCTTTCAAGATCTCCAAGTGCGTTCGAATCTGCTCGCGGGGAGCAGCTATGGGATGTGTGTGTGTGCATACGTGTGTGTAGTTGTGCGCGTGTGCAGTTGAAATTCACGTTTCCTGTTAGGATTTTTCTCTCCGCTTTTTGTTTACATCTACAAGACATTGTTATCCACAAACACACACAAAATACTGCCGGAAAGAAAATGGCCACAAATGCTTTTCACACCAAATGTGTTATTAATTAAGAGCACCTGCGAGGGTGTCCGGAATAAAATCCATCCATCCATTATCTGGCGCTTTTCCGGGTCGGGTGGCTTCAGCAGGGATACCCGGACTTCCCTTTCCCCAGCCACTTCTTCCAGCTCGTCCGGAGGGATCCCGAGGCGTTCCCGAGCCAGCCGAGAGACGCGGTCTCTTTCCGGTGGGACTTGCCCGGAACACTTCACCAGGGAGGCGTCCGGGAGAGATCCGGATCAGATGCCCCAGCCACTTCATCCGGCTCCTCTCAATGCGGAGGAGCACCGGCTCGACACTGAGCCCCTCCCTGATGACCGAGATTCTCACCCGTTCTCTAAGGGAGAACCCGAAATGAGGAAACTCCGCTTGTATCCGGTGGAGGGGTTTGCGGGTCCCGATGATCCTACGAGCTAAGTTGTCTGGGGCTTCATGCCAAACAGATCCGAGATGAGGGACCAGACAAAGTACGACTCCAAAACCCCAATAATGAGTACAAAAATTGGATCTTGGTTTCCCTTGCCCGGACGCGGGTCACCAGGGTTCCCCTCTGGAACCAGGCCTGGAGGTGGGGCTCGAAGGCGAGCGGCTGGGGGTCAGCCGGGCACAGCCCGAAAGGGTAACATGGGCTCACCGCCTGTGAGCGGGACCGTATGGGTCGGGTGCGATTCGAGGTGGGCGGTAGCCAAAGGAGAGGACCTTGACGATCCGATCCCCAAGAGACAGTCTCTGCAGCGTGTCCTTGGGTCGTCCTCTGGGTCTCCTTCCGGTGGGACATGCCCGGAATACCCTCACCAGGTCGGCGTCCAGGACACATCAGAATCAGATGCCCCAGCCACCTCATCCGGCTCCTCTCAATGCGGAGGAGCAGCGGCTCGACACTGAGCCCCTCCCTGATGACCGACCGAGCTTCTCACCCGTTCTCTAAGGGAGAGCCCGGACACCCTGCGGAGGAAACCCATTTCGGCCGCTCGTATCCGGGATCTTGTTCTTGCGGTCACGACCAAACCAGAGTTTTAAAACCTTATTAGAAACCCTAATCCAGACATAAAACTCTAATCCTTGTTTGAAACCCTTTTTTTTTCTGTCCTGAAATCCATATCTGAAGCCCTGGTTTACCCTAAAAATGGTTTAAAAGCTTCATTTGAAAACCATAACTTGTAAGTGGAAATGAGCCTACTTATCAAACCATAAACTCGTTTAGAAATCCACTTTTGAATTCCTGAACCGTCGACGCAGCCGCATCTAAGACTCTGAAGACTATTTGCAAACCAGCTTGGAAACGGTTTCATCAGTTCATCCAGTGATTGAGAGAAAAAGACAATCACGACAAAAAAAAGAGTTTCCGCCGACCCGTTTGTGTCGTGTGCGAGGCGAGCCGGGCGGTGGACCTTGGCGATCCGATCCCCGGCTACAGAAACAAGCTCTAGGGACACGGAATGTCGCCTTCACAATAAAATGACTTCGATGAACAAACCCCCCCCAAAACCTGTGCGGTCGTTTGACTGGTCAGTGACAAAAATCAGCAGGAAGTTGGAGGAACAACAACAAGATCCTGAGGGAAATCTGGGTTTTCATAAATTGATAATAATAATAATAACAACAAAATCTCACGACAAGTCTTATTTTGGAGACACTTTGAGCGTGTTTGCGGAACTTACTTGAGCACGTGGGCGGAGCCGTTGATGCGCGTGGCGGCGCAGGGCGCCCGGGGGTCCAGAACGGAGGGCCGGCGGTAGCGCTCGCGTCCGCAGCACAGGATGATGAGGAAGGCACGGCGGAAGGACTTGTTGAGGAAGGCGTAGAGGATGGGGTTGAGCATGGAATTGATGTAGCCCAGCCACAGGCACGCCGCCCACAGCTTGTCGGGCGCCGTGTAGCCGACGAAGGGGTCCACCACGTTGGTGACGAAAAAGGGCGCCCAGCACAGGCAGAAGCAGCCCATGATGACGCACAGCGTCTTGGCCGCCTTGGTCTCCGTGCGCATGCGGTGGTTGCGCTGCTGGTCGGCCGAGTCGGAGGCCGCCGCGCCGCCCGCCCGCTGCAGCATGCCGATCTGGAGGGCGTGCGCCCGGGCCGTCACGTAGATCCGCTGGTAGGCCAGCACCATCAGCACCAGCGGGATGTAGAAGGCCACCACCGAGCACGTCACCGCGTACGGCTTGTTCACCATGAAGACGCACGACGTCGAGTTGCTGCCTTCCGCGTGGCGACGCTCGTCGATCTGCCCGCCGACGGAAACAAAACGCTCAGCGGAAGACGACGGCCACATCCATCCCTTTTCTTTTTGCCGCTAATCCGCACGGCCAATCGCAGAGCACATCGAGACAAACAGCCGCACTCGCAATCACACCTAGGGGCAATTTAGAGTCTGCAATTAAGAACTACCCATCCATTTTCTTCGCCGCTTATCCTCACAACGGTTGCGGGAGTGCTGGAGCCTATCCCAGCTGTCAACGGGCAGGAGGCGGGGTACGCCCTGAACTGGTCGCCGGCCAATCGCAGAGCACATCGGGATAAACAGCCGCGTTCACAATCACACCTATGGGCCATTTAGAGTCTCCAATTAATTACTATCCATCCATTTTCTTAGCCGCTTATTCTCACAACGGTTGTAGGAGTGCTGGAGCCTATCCCAGCTGTCAACGGGCAGGAGGTGGGGTACACTCTGAACTGGTCGCCGGCCAATCGCAGGGCACATCGAGACAAACAGATGCACTCACGATCACACCTACGGGCAATTTAGAGTGTCCAATGAATGTTGCATGTTTTTGGGATGTGGGAGGAAACCGGAGGGCCCACCCGGAGAAAACCCACGCAGGCACTAGGAAAAACATGAAAACTCCACAAAGGCGGGGTCGGGATCGAACCTCGATCCTCAGAACTGTGAGCCCAACGCTTTATCAGGTGACCCACCGTGCCGCACCAACTGCAACATCCGAACTCAATTATGAGAGGGTGTGCACACTTCTGCAACTACATTATCTCAGTCATTTAGTTGTGTTTCCATCTCATTTATTATTAGTACAGTAGAGCCTCGGTACTCGGCCAGAATCCGTGCTAGAAAGCGGTTCGAAAACCGATTTGTTGGAAAATCGAATCAACCGACGCGCGAGTTATGTTATTTCCGGGTCTTTTTCGGGGGCTTCGTTCGAATGGACCAAAACCAAGCGCGTCGTGGGTGGGTCAGCTGGTCGGGCCGCGCGCAATACGTTATTTCCGGGTTTTTGTCGGGGTTTCATTCAAATTGACAAGAACAAAGCGGATCGCGGGTGGGTCAGCTGGTCTGGACGCACGCGTTCTGTGATTTCCCGCTTTTGTTGGGGGCGTTCGAGTACCGATCGTCGTTCGAAAACAGACGCGGAAAAATCTCGAAATTTTCGTTTGAAAACCGATTTGTTCGAAAACGGGGACATTCGAGAACCGAGGCTGTGCTGTATTATTTTTTTTATAGCCAATTCAGGGACGCACGTCATCAACAAGAATGTTGCTCATAATTCCCACCCCAAAAAATTTGCAGCTAATACGCTTAAAATGATGGCGCATGATGCAAATCGAAGACTAAATGGGGGTAAAAAAGTGGAGAAAAATCCAAATAAAACGCCAGCAGAACATTGCAACGTTCATGAAATATTGATTGGGATTGATTGGTTCAAATCCCCGATTGCATCTTTTTTATCCCCGACAAGCGAGCAATTATTATTCATCAAATATGAATATCCGATATGTTCCAAATACAAAATGATAAACATTTGCCAAAATCTGCACCCCCAGATTTTATTGCAGCAATAAAACTTGAAACTACTCTCCTGTAAAATGAAAAAAAAAAATAAATCAATATGTACTTTGCCAAATGCAGTTGCCGAATTCATTGAAGTTGCCATCCGTACACGCTAACACGCGTGAAAGTGTTTTGTTTCCCGAGCAGCGTCCGCCGGCAGAATCCAAAATCCTCCCTGAACCGAGTTGCGCTCACAACTCGCCACACTTTTAATTGGACCCTCAGAGACAAAAGTGAGTTGCGAAAGGACGCTCGGCCTCTCATCTTTTTTTTTGTGCGTTCGTGGGCCGTGCCAAATTGGACCGGGAGCCGGGTCGCCCGGCGAGGGCGAGCGAGGGCCGGCGAGGTTAACGCAGGCTGGGGAGTGGCGGCCGCCTTCGCGTTCCGTGCCGGCAACAAATGGAACTCCATCCATACGTCCATTTTATTTGCCGCTTATCCTCACACGGAGTGCTGGAGCCTACCCAGCTGTCAACGGGCAGGGGGCGGCGTAACGCCCTGAACTGGTCGCCAGCCAATCGCAGGGCACGCACTCGCAATCTCACCTATGGGCAATTTGGAGTGGCCAATTCAGTTTGCATGTTTTTGGGATGTGGGAGGAAACCGGAATACCCCGGAGGAAACCCACGCAGGCGCAGGGAGAACATGCAAACTCCACAAAGGCGGGGTCAGGATCGAACCTGGATCCTCAGAACTGTGAGGCCAACGCATTTAACTCGATGTGTCTGCCTACTGTCCTCGATTATAAGAGGGTGTGCACACTTCTGCAACTACAATATCTCAGTCATTTAGTTGTGTTTCCATCTCATTTATCATTAGTACAGCAGAGCCTCGGTTCTCGACCACAATCTGTCCTAGAAGGCGGTTCGAAAACCAAATCAACCGACGCGCGAGTTATGTTATTTCCGCAGGCACGGGGAGAACATGCAAACTCCACAAAGGCGGGGTCGGGATCGAACCTCGATCCTCAGAACTGTGAGGCCAACGCTTTACCAGGTGACCCACCGTGCCCCCTCCCCAAGTGCAACATCCACACTTCATTCATTGGTGGCGCTTTCAATGGTGCCAACTGTTCGCTGACTCCCATTTAGCTTGACTTTCGATCTGTCTGCCCACTGTCCTCAATTATGAGAGGGTGTGCACACTTCTGCAACTACATTATCTCAGTCATTATTTGTGTTTCCATCTCATTTATCATTAGTACAGCAGAGCCTCGGTTCTCGACCACAATCTGTCCTAGAAGGCGGTTCACACAGGGACGGGATTGAACCCGGGACCTCATAACTGTCAGCCCAACGCTTTACCAGCTGCTCCACCGTGCTGCCCGAATACAACTAAATACAGAAAAAAAATATTTAAAAAAATCTTCTTTAAAAGGCTTTCTGGAGAGAATTTATCATTAAACTGAGGAATTAATTCACTCTGTGTTGCTCTTGGGTGAAGTGTCCTTTTCGACATTTAGATTTGCACTTTCATATTTCATATTTTTCTCCAGTAAAAAGAAGGTTCAGACACATTTACAGGATGACAATAATGTCTCTCCCCCCCAAAGAATAATTTCTTTAATAAGATGAAAATTGTATCTTTTAATAGTGAAAAAGTGAGGTGACATTTTTGTCAATTTTGCGGTGATAAAATACCCATCCATCCATCCATTTTCTTGCCCGCTTATCCTCATGAGGGTCACGGAGAGAGCTGGCGCTTATCCCAGCTGTCAACGGGCAGGAGGCGGGGTTACACCCTGAACTGGTCGCCAGCCGATCGCAGGGTACATGGAGTCAGACAACTGTCACACCTATGGTCAATTTAGAGTGTCCAATTAATGTTGCACGGTTTTTGGGATGTGGGAGGAAACCGGAGTGCCCGGAGGAAACCCGCGCAGGCACGGGGAGAACATGCAAACGCCACACAGGTAGGGACGGGATTCAACCCGGGACCTCATAACTATGAGCCCAACGCTTTTCCAACTGCTCCACCGTGCCGCCCAAATACAAATCAATAGAGAGAGACTGGAGAGAATTTTTCATCCTCACGAGGGTCACGGGGAGTGCCGAGGCCTTTCCCAGCTGTCAACGGGCAGGAGGCGGGGTTACGCCCTGAACTGGTCGCCAGCCAATCAGAGGACACAAAATCAACAAACAGTAACCTCTCACAATCACACCTAGGGGCAATTTAGAGTCTCCAATGAATGTTGCATGTTTTTGGGATGTGGGAGGAAACCGGAGTACCCGGAGAAAAGCCACGCAAGGATGGGGAGAACATGCAAACTCCACACAGGTAGGTCCGGGTTCGAACCCTGGACCAACGCTTTACCAGCTGATCCATCGTGTCGCCAAGAATAAAGTCACATTTATTACATTTTGACTCACATTAATTTCATTCATTTTTTGAGCTGCTTATCCTCACTTTGGTCGAGGGAGTGCTGGAGTCTATCCCAGCTAGCTTCAGGCAGGAGGTGGGGTTACACCCCGAGCTGGTCGCCAGCCAATGGCAGGGCACATAGAGACAAACAACCACACTCACAATCTCACCTATGGGCAATTAACGCCGCATGTTTTTGGGATGTGGGAGGAAACCGGAGTACCCGGAGAAAAGCCACGCAGGCACGGGGGCGGGGGGGGGGGGACATGCAAACTCCACACGGGTAGGTCCGGGATCGAACCGGGATCCTCAGAACTGCCGCCCGGTAATAACATATTTTGTACGAGAAAAACAACATCATAATTGATCGTGGAAAAAAAAGTGGAAGGGCGTCGAACCCGCTCACCACGTGGTCGATGCCGATGGCGTTCCACCCTTGCATGATGGGCAGGAAGGAGATGAAGGTGGGGATCACCCAGCAGCCGCCGATCATCAGCGCCACGCGCATGGGCGTCATCTTGTTGCGGTACACCAGAGGCTGGCAGCAGATGGCGTAGTACCTGCCCACGGAACTTATCGTTATTTATCGAAAAAATTGAAGCAAAATCCAAAAAGTGGACGCGTTCGCATCGATCTTGAATCCATCAGTGCACGGACACCGCTTCCCGTTCACGTGTGAGTATCGTCGGCGGAGATCAAAACCGCATCACGTGATGACATTGTCGACCGGAGCTAGGCTACTTGAAGGTCAACCAGATCGAGGTCCTGGATCACATCTGGACCGTGTGCAGATTGAATATGGATCAACATCTACGTCAAATATGGATTATATGGCGGTCACATCTGGACAAAATATGTCTATGTAGATTTCCGATTATGTTTAGACTAGTTGCAGATCAAATCTGGACCACATCCAGCCCACGTGCACGATAGATTACGGCTAAACTCTGGGTCACATCTAGACGAGATGTAGAATCATTAAAACTAGATCACATATCGGCCATATGTGGATTACATCTTGACTAGATGATGATCAGATCTGGTCCAAACGTAGAAAAAGATGGAGATCAAATTTGGACCATGTATAGATTATACATCTGGATCAAACCGGGATCATATATCGACTCTAGTAGATTATATGTAGATCATAATTGGGCTGCATAAACATTGAGATCACACGTGGACCAAAAATAGATGAGGTGTAGCTCAAATCTGGACCACGTATAGATTATATCTGGATAAAACCGCGATCACATACCGACTCTAGTAGATTATACGTAGATCATTACTGGACTGTATCGACACTACATTGAGATCACGTGGACCAAGTATAGATGAGACGTAGCTCAAATCTTGCACCACGTATAGATTACATCTGGACCAAATCGGGATCACATATTGACTCTAGTAGATTATACGTAGATCATTGGTGGACTGCATCGACACTACATACTACTACTGTGCTCTTTTTGTGTTTGTGGACCAAATATTGATGAGATGTATCTCAAATCTGGACCACGTATAGATTAGATCTGGATCAAACCCAGATCACATACCGACTCTAGTAGATTATACGTAGATCATTACTGGACTGTATCGACACTACATTGAGATCACGTGGACCAAGTATAGATGAGATGTAGCTCAAATCTTGCACCACGTATAGATTACATCTGGATCAAATCGGGATCACATATTGACTCTAGTAGATTATACGTAGATCATTGGTGGACTGCATCGACACTACATACTACTACTACTGTGCTCTTTTTGTGTTTGTGGACCAAATATTGATGAGATGTATCTCAAATCTGGACCACGTATAGATTAGATCTGGATCAAACCCAGATCACATATCGACTCTAGTAGATTATACGTAGATCATTACAGGACTGCATTGACACTACATTGAGCTCACATGTGGACCAAATATAGATGAGATGTAGCTCAAATCTTGCACCACGTATAGACTAGATCAAACCTGGATCAGATGTAGATGATTTGTGGACCACATGGAGAGAATACGAAGATCACATGTGGTTCACGAGTCGATTATATTTTGATTATAACATCAAGGCTATATTGAGATCACATCTGGACGACCAAATCTGGACCACATTTAGACCAGATGTGGGTCAAATCTGGGTGACATTAGCAAACTTCTCTGACTGCGGTACACACATACGTAGATAACGTAGATTATATGACCATCACCTCTGGACTACATGAATATCATATCGATTTATTGTAGTTTGTGTTCCTACCGTGTGTCACTTTGCATTATTCATCTGTGAAATTGTTGCCATACAAAATATGTAGTACTAATTACTTCGGAGTGTATGTACTCGTGTAAGTTTCTTCTTCGCATGTCAACACTCCATAGATTGGTGCAACTTTAAAATAAAAACCAGGAAGGGAAAAAAAAAATCTGCAAATGTTTTATGATATTTGCGCACGCGGCGTGTCTTCATTCTGCTCTTTTGCGGCTCACATCCGTCTTCATTCATTCCCTCGCTCCTCCGTTGCGCCTTTCTGGAAGGAAGGAAGATCTTTTGTGGCGCAGCTGCTCACTTCACTTCTTCTTTTTTTTTTTTTTTATTTTCCCGTCCTGTTATCTTCTGGCCCTCCCGCCGCCGCCGCCGCGGGCGCGACGCCGCGCTCTTTTTGTGTTCGATTGTGAAGGCTGCGGCGCAAACGGCTGACTCGGCGCGTCTCCTCGTCTCCGTGCAACAAAAGGATCGGCGGGGAAAAACCTGAAACCGGGAGCCGCTGGTCTACAAACCCGGTGTAAACCGCAATAGGGCCACATGCAGGCTGCATTTAGATCAGGTCACGTTGATAAAATCAGTCTACAAAGTTGAAATCAAATATTAAACTATATATTTATATCTGACATCTGGATCACGTGAGACAAGAACGACAAAATTCTGGTCGGCAGAAATGCTGAGTGGCCGACAACTCTGGGAAACCGCAGTGGCTTCATGTCAAGTCCCAAATAAACGAACCACGAAGGCATCGGCGTGTTGCCTTCAAAGACGCCTGCAAGGAGACATCCTTCCCTGCGTTATCCAAGCCGCTTATCCTCACAAGTTTCATGGGGGAACTGGAGCCTAACCCAGCCATCTTTGGGGAAACGACACCTTGAACTGGTCACCGGTAAATCGCAGCGCAGTTATCAACGCCATCACTGAGCGGGAATCGATCCCACGCTGCCCACACCAAAGTCAGGCGTGTGTACCACTACACCATCAGTGACCCTCGCATGCGGGTCAAAACAACACCGATGCCCACAGAGAGAGTTACAACTTATTTTTTTTTTTGCTCGTCTCTCCAAGGTGCCCTGACACAGACCCGAGGCCACTCGCCAGGCAGCGCTAATTACCGTCCCGTACCCGAGTCGGACCCGAGGCGAGGTGAGGCCGCGTCGCAGCATCGACGCTTCATTAAGGTTTTATCACGCACACCAAGGTCAGGTCGACAAAACCGACCGCGGCGGAGAAGTTCGCCAATGCGAAACGGGCGCAGCGCTCATGTGAGGCACACAAACGTGAGCTACGCTAGCGGGGGAAGCTAACGGAGCCGGTCCGCGGTTATGTCCGAAATCGTTCACTCGGTTTTGCACGATATGGCGGATGGCGTAGTTGACATCATGGCGTCGAGTAAACCAAGACTGCTGCGGTATGAAAACATGATATTGTATATTTCTATCAAAGTGCCAACGATCGTTGAAGTCCGAAAAATTCACTCCCTCCGCCTGCGACGTATCTTGCTCCGGCACTCCTCTTCTTCTTCTGAAGACGCAATGCATTATGGTCGGTCCCTCCTTTTTGCTAAGCCTTGTGGGAAATTTTGCAAAAAAAAAAAAAAAAAATGTATCCAATAGGTTAATTAATATGTACTCTATCTTGACAATATGAACTCATTTAATGTTTTGAGAAGATTTTTATCGACAATTACGAATTTTCAGGGGCGCTGCCATTTTCGCCGCGAGTCACATGACCAACGTGGGCGGATGTGACGTGTTACATCCCGTTCCAAACACTTGATTAGATCGGTTTATCGGGAAGACGGAGGAATACTTCCATAGAGAGTGGCGGAGCCGTGAGCTCGGTGGGCCGGAGAACTCCCTCCGGAAAGCGGCGGGGCGAGCTCGAAGAACCATCCGAATATTCAACATTATTTACAGCCGAGCGACGGAGGTCGCTCGCAGTTGAGTGAGTTCACGGCTCCACCGCTCAGCGGCATTATATACAGCCGAAGGTTCAAAATCTGCGTAGAAGGATTCCTCCGCCCACGGCTCACGGCTGTGTATGGGAGTATTCCTCCGTCTTCCCGATCAAGCGAGTGGCTGTGCGCGCTTGGTGGCGTTATTTACAGCCGCAGGTTCAAATCTGTAGAAAAGTATTCTTCCGCCCACGGCTCACGGCTGTGCATGAAAGTATTCCTCCGTCTTCCCGATCAACCGATCAGATGAGGATAAATCCGAGAAATCGGCGCTGGGCGTAAATGGCGCCCCATGCAATCGAGCCTTTGTCGCGGCACGGTACACGTCACACCCCCGCACGTAGGTCATGTGACTCGCGAAAATGGCAGCGTCCCTGAAAATTGGTCGATAAAAATCTTCTCAAAACACGATTAAATGAGAGATGATTTAACATCAGATTGTCAAAATAGAATACATATTTACATGATCTATTGGATACGCCGTTAATGCAAACCACCGGATTTCCCCTCTTAACCACCACATAGTGCGCTACGTAGCGGTGCGATTTCAGACAGTGCACGTCTTCAAATTCCGCCTTCATTCCGACGTGATCCCGAATAGCCGGTGAGAGGCGAGTTCGCATTCATCGCGCGACGCCGACGTGGCGCACAACGCGCCGCTTAGCGTGAGTAACCGGCGGGAAACACGTGGAGAGAAGTTGTGAGCGCGACGTGCGCGGGGGTCCCGCGGGGGCCAACCAAAACCGATTAATCTCGCAATGAATTGCCGACAGAAGGTTTCCGGGGACGCGGGGGCGGCTCCGCGGCGTACAGGCCGGCGTCGAGCTCTCTCACCCAACCGCCGGTCAAATAAACGTCATTAAAACTTCATTTCCTCTCTCTACCGCTTGCTTCTCCATTTTTTTTTTTTTTTTTTTTGTTTAAACCGTCGTCAACGAGTAAATAAAAACGTTTGGCGACGTTTTCATCAGCGTCGGGCGGAAGACCGGCGCGCTTCTTTCGCTTCCGCTTTTCACACGGAGATGGAAAGCGAGGCTGGCGGAAGCCGCCGCTCGCCAGATTGCGAGGGTGAACCATCTGGACCCCGAATCGCCTCCTTCCGAAACACGTGTACTCCGCGGAACCCGGCCGGGCCGGTGTTGCTCAAGGGGCCCTCGGGAGTCTCGTGGGGCAAAAGGTTTTAAGTTTCCCGAACATTTCACAGTTTCTCTTAGCAACACACTTGAAATGAGTCAACCTTGTCCCGTTCTCAGGCAAATGAGAGAATCCATCAATCCATCCATCCATTTTCTTTGCTGCTTATCCTCATGAGGCTCAACCAAGCAGTCAACAGGCAGGAGGCAAGGTACACCCTGAACAGCGGCGATTTCGAGTGTCCAATTATCGTCGCATGTTTTTGGGATGTGGGAGGAAACCGGAGTGCCCACCCGGAGAAAAGCCACGCAGGCGGGTCCGGGATCGAACCCGGGGACCTCAGAACTGCGAGGTCAACGCTTTAACAGCTAAGGCACCGTGCCGCCGCAAATGAGACAATTCAACAAAAATCATCTTTTGAGTTTGAGCATAAATCAAATTGATTTCTTTGGCACGACACCGCATACGTCTTGTTTGATATTTTTTTTTCCTTGTTGCATGAAACCTGTTTTGAATTTCTTAGGTCATAAATCCACTTTTGATTTGTTGTTGTGTTAATCATTTTTTTTAAATTTCTTTGGCCATAAATCGGCTTTTGTTTTTCTTATCTAGCCTTTTGAGTTCTTTGAAGATAAATCCTATCGATTTTTTTTTTTTTTTTTTTTTTTTGCGGGCTTGACCTGCGAGTGATCTCTTTTGCCATAAATCCAATTTTGATTTCTTTAGTAATAAATCCTCTCTTGCTTTATTATTATGTTTTGTATGAATCCCATATGGATTTCTTAGTCCATAAAAGAAACTCTGATTCTTTTGCGCATGTTTACATTTTTTTATTTGGTTGTAGAGTATACAGCCTTTGCTTTTGAATTTTGTGGCCATAATTACCGTAATTTCCGGTCTATAAATCGCGACATTTTTCACACGCTTTCAACCCTGCTGCTTATGCGGTGATCCGGCTAATTTGTGCATTTTTTCCTAACGGCCGCAAGGGGGCACTCGAGCGGAAAAGGTAAGAGTGAGACCAGTGGAATATATGTGCCAAGGAAGTGACTTTTACCATTTTAAAAATTTTAACTGGCCCTGTTAGCGCCACGTTAGCGTTCGCGCCACGTTAGCGTACTGCTGCTGTGTTACTACTGCATCTCGGTGATTTAGGTGTGTTTTTTTTTAACTAGCCCTGTTAGCGCTGTGCTAGCGTTAGCGCCGAGCTAGTGTGTTGCTGCTGTGTTACTGCTGCGTCTCCTTGATTTTTAGTAGTATGTTTTTTTTAACCAGCTCTGTTAGTGGCGCACTAACGTTAGCGTGTTGTTGCTGTGTTACTGCCGCGTCGCAGTGATTTTTACCGGTATGTTTTTTTTAACCGGCTCTGTTGGTGGCGCACTAGCGTTAGCGTGTTACTGCCGCGTCTCAGTGATTTTTACCAGTATGTTTTTTTTAACCGGCTCTGTTGGTGGCGCACTAGCGTTAGCGTGTTACTGTCGCGTCTCAGTGATTTTTACCAGTATGTTTTTTTTTAACCGGCTCTGTTAGTGGCGCATTAGCATTAGCGTGTTGTTGCTGTGTTACTGCCGCGTCGCAGTGATTTTTACCGGTATGTTTTTTTTAACTGGACCTGTTAGTAGCGCACTAGCGTGCTGCTGCTGTGTTACTGCTGTGTCTCAGTGATTTAGGTATGGTTTTTTTGTTTGTTTGTTTTTTTTAACCGGCCCTGTTAGTGCTGTGCTACCATAGCTTTTTTTTTTTTAACCGGTATGTTTTTTTTTTTTTTTTTTTTTTAATTTAAATCCAGCTCTGTTCGTGCTACCGTGTTGTTGCTATGTTAATCTAAGCTAAGGTATTAAAACTTTTAAAACTCTCTGTGTATATCTCGTGTTTCAATGTGGGCACTTGCGGCTTTTACACGGGTGCGACTTATGTACGCACCAAATGGTATTTCCTTTACAAACATACCGTGTGAGGCTTATAATCAGGTGCGCACTATAGACCGGAAATGACGGTACAATTTTGTTTTTTGGGCGGGGAATGAATCGGCTTGATTTCTTTGGGATAGAATCTCCTCTTTAATTCCTTTTATTTTTTTTGTTAGCATAAATCCCGTTTTAATTTCTCTGGAGGAAAAATTGACTTGTGATTTGTTTGACTATAAATCTGTTTTTGCATTTCACTGGACGCGACTCCTCATTTTTTATGTGTATTTATTTGTTTAATCAGGTTTCTCCTTGAGATCAGCAATCTTTTGGCAAAATAGTGCCATGAAATTTCAGATGATAACAATAAAGTCCCTGCAAAGTGATAAGAAATACGTATCATCAATCTGACACAGCAAGAGAAAAATGTTGAAACGACCCTGACGAATTTAATTCATTAAAAATAAATAAACATAGGAAAGAATATCAATTTTTTTTTAAAGTGGATGAGTAAACAAATACTTTAATTTCATTTGTCTTTTTGAAAGCTTTTCCAGGAAAGTGAAGCAAAGCATGAGAAAGCTTTTTTTTTTTTTTTTTAATTTTTTTTTTAATTTTATTATTATTTTTTTTAAATGCTCTCAAGTTCAACTCCTGAAATGGGAACGGAAGGCGGAGCCTCCCTCTGGAGATCTGCGATCGGAACTGCTCAGAGACGCTTTGTACAACCCGAGCGCAGACGTCAGGCGGGAACGGAGCACGCCGAGGACGGCCTCGGAGATGAAAAGACATCAGGAATTTTGCTTAGCCGTTATCGGGCACATCGGAATCGATTTTCGGTCGCAGCGAGGTGAACCCGGCTGCTGATGTGTTCCCACAACCTGCGATCAATGCAGTGCATATACATATTCATACACCGCACGGGTCTCCGTAATCAAGTACAACATAAAAATGTAGAAAAGAGCAGACGTCGTCTGGTTTTTTTTTTTTCATGAACGTTATTCTTTCTTCCGTCTTAAGTGAATGATTGTGTTCTGGATGTGAATGTGAGTGCGATTTTTGCATGAATCTTGTTTTCATTTATAAACGTGCTTCTCATTTCTTTGGTCATATATCAGTTTTTTATTTTTTATTTTTGGGGGTCATAATTCCACCTGCTGTTTCTTTGCACATAAATCCCCTTTTTATTTTTGCTTTTATAGTACGAATCTGCTTTTGATTCATTGGCTAACTGCAATGCTTTCTTGGGTATGATAATTATTCTTGCGGGTCAAAAATATCCGTTTTGATTTCTTTGGGCATGGTTCATATTTTTTTTTAATGAGCCTAATTCTGACTTTTTGGGGAATACATCCAACTGCACACAAACCCCAATTGGATTTCTTTGGTCTTAAATCTGTGATTTCTTTGGTCATACATCAGCTTTCATTTTCTTTGAATTTAATTATACATAAATCCTCTTTTTAATCTTTGCTCGGGTGAAATTTTATAGTACTAATCTGCTTTTGATTCATTGGCTCACTGCAATGGTCTCTTGGGTATGATAATTTTTCTTGCGGGTCAAAAATATCCGCTTTGATTTCTTTGGGCATTGTTAATTATTTTTTTTAAATGAATCTAATGATGACTTTTTTGTGAATACATCCAACTTGTTTTCTGCACACAAACCCCATTTGAATTTCTTTGGTCTTAAATCTGCGATTTCTTTGGTCATACATCAACTTTCATTTTCTTTGAATTTTATTACATAAATCCTCTTTTTATCTTTGCTAGGGGAAATTTTTCATAGTACTAATCTGCTTTTGATTCATTGGCTCACTGCAATGGACTCTTGGGTATGATAATTATTCTTGCGGGTCAAAAATATCCGTTTTGATTTCTTTGGGCATTGTTCATATTTTTTTTTTTAATGAGGCTAATTATGACTTTTTGGGGAGTACATCCAACATGTTTTCTGCACACAAACCCCATTTGAATTTCTTTGGTCTTAAATCTGTGATTTCTTTGGTCGTACATCCGCTTTCATCGTCTTTGAATTTAATTACATGTGTTATTTCTTTGGGAATAAATGCTCATTTGTTACTTTTGCTGTTCTTGAATTATATTGCATGACCCCAGAGCACGAATGAGTATTTTTTAAAATATCTTGAACAGTTGTTTTTGACTTGATCCGCTTTTGATTTCTTTAGGCGCAACTGCACTCTTATTTCTTTGTGCATAAATATGATTTTGTGGAGTTCCTGCACACATCTTTTTTGTCCGCCCTTTTTGAACGACTCTGACCTGTCGAGGGCGATGCAGCACAGGTGCATGATGGAGGCGGTGGTGAGCAGCACGTCCAGCGAGGTGCGCACCAGGCAGAAGGTCTCGCCGTAGATCCACTGCTGGCGCACCAGCTCGATGGCGCCGAACGGCATCACCAGCAGCGACACCAGCAGGTCGGCGAACGCCAGCGACACGATGAAGTAGTTGGTCTTGATTTTCCTGGCGAGGACGCGCACAAATGACGTCAGGCGCTTCCGGGTGTGCGTACGTCGTCACTCTTTGCTCGGCGTTAGCAAGACAGAGCAGCTTGCGGGGGGGTGGCGGGGGGGGGGGGTGTCTTAGCTCAAATGAGCCCTCCGATGACACAGCCCTGACTGACTCACGTAGGCCGAAACGCTGAGTCACGCGCAATACGAGGCCGCTATTAACAAAACGCACGCCCACGTCTCGCTTTTGGCTTCTTACTCAAATGCTGCAGCTTTCGACGAAGGCAGCGGAAAGAAAGTCGATTTGAACGTTAGATTTTTTTTTTTTTTTTTTTTTGGGGCGGCGAGGAGATTAAAACCATAAAATATAATCCCTCTTCATTGCAGGACGGGCAAATACAGGCTGTTTTTGAAATACAAACAAAACAGCAAAACAGGATTGATGGAACGTGCGCGAGATGTTCGGCGTGAACGAGGTCTGCAAAGCGCGCGACAGTCGGCCAATCAGCAAGCGAGCATCTCTCCATCAACCTGTTGCTATTTTTACACATTCGTCCACCGTGGGACTTGAAGGTGTCTCCCCCCCCTCCCCCCCCACTCACAGACCATTTATTTCCTTACGGATGCAACTAGAGTACAATACTACCGCCTCAGTTTTCTAACCCACGTCACAAAAACGTCGTCTTATCATCACATCGCTCCGCCGTCACTGCTGATAAAAAAAAAAAAAAAGGAAAAAGAAAGCAAAGGGCACAATCAGAACTGTTTTGATGAAATTATGTTTCGTGCAGCGGTCATGCCCCCCAGGACCTGAACGTGTACGTCTCACTTACTTTGCCACGGTACGTCTTTCTCCCACACTTTATTTATATACATCCATCTTTTTTCTTAGCCGCTTATCCTCACAAGGGTCGCAGGGAGTGCCGGAGCCTATTCCTAGATGTCAACGGGCAGGAGGCGGGGTACACCCCGAACTGGTTAAGAGCCAATCGCAGGGCACATGGAGACAAACAGCCGTGCTCACGATCACACCTATGGGCAATTTATCCATCCATCCATCCATTTTCTTTGTCGCTTATCCTCACAAGGTTCGCAGGGAGTGCCGGAGCCTATCCCAGCTGTCAACGGGCAAGAGGCGGGGTACACTCTGAACTGGTTGCTAGCTAACAGGGCACATAGACACAAATAGCCACACTCACAATCACACCTAGGGGCAATTTAGAGTGTCCGATGAATGTTGCGTGTTTTTGCGATGTGGGAGAAAAACGGAGCCCCCGGAGAAAACCCACGCAGGCACGGGGAGAACGTGCAAACTCCACTCAGGCGGGGCCGGGATTGAACACGGGACCTCAGAACTGTGAGGCCAATGCTTTCCAGCTGTCTCACCGTGCCACCCTATATACAATATATCCATTCATCCATTTTCTTCAGTGCTTATCCTCACGAGGGTCGCGGGGAGTGCCGGAGCCTATCCGAGCTGTCAACGGGCAGGAGGCGAGGTACACCCGAAACAGTTTGTTAGCCAATCGCAGGGCACATGGAGACAAACCGCCACACTCGCAATCACACCTTGGGGCAATTTAGAGTGTCCAATTAATGTCGCATGTTTTTGGGATGTTGGAGGAAACCGGAGTGCACACCTGGAGGAAACCCACGCAGGCACGGGGAGAACATGAAAACTCCACACGGGGCGAGGGCGGGATGGAACACGGGACTTCAAAACTTCCAGCTGGGCCACCGTGCCGCCCTATATATTATATATCCATCCATCCATTTTCTTCGGCACTTATCCTCACTAGGGTCGCGGGGAGTGCAACGGGCAGGAGGCGGGGTACGCCCTGAACCGGTTGCCAGCCAATCGCGGGGCACATCGAGACAAACAGCCGCACTCACAATCACACCTTGGGACAATTTAGAGTGACTAATTAACGTCGCGTGTTTTTGGGATGTGGGAGGAAACCGGAGTGCTGCCCTATATGTTACACACATATATATATATATATATATATATTATTATTATTAACACAGTCGTACTCAGCATGTATACCGTACGAGGACTGAGAGGCAATGAGGCAAGACAACACCAAGATGGTGTGGCATTGTCCCCCCCCTCGGGGAGGTCAGACGCCGTAGCACACTTTCCCGGTTCTCACGCACACACACACAAGCGGGGACATGCAGTGGCCGCCATCTTAACAGGAAACGACACTCCAAGACAAAATGGAGGTCAGGAGAAGAAGGACGCGACAATTGATGTGACAGCTTTCTCCCACAGGACCGCCCGACCTCACGATGACTACTCGTCTGATTACATTTGCGGGCGCACGCGGACTTCATTGAAAGACGCTCGCGTGGCCGCCGGTGGCTAATTGCAGCCCGAGTCGCATAACGCCCCAAAAGAACTCAAAATATGGAATATTATACGCTTTATTATGATATAAGTCCATTTCAGATGTTCTAGTAGGCTTTTCCTCATAGTTTTCAGGCTGACATGGATTCCGATTTGGACGTGTTCATAAATCCTTCCACCTTGAACCAAGACCCGGTTCTGGTAAACAAACAAAAATATAATCTTGTAAATCCCCCCCCCCCCCCACAAAAAAAAAAGGGGGTGCTTACCTGAGTTGTCTGTCCTTGCAGACGGCCACCATGACCAGCAGGTTTCCCAGGATGCTCATCGCCATGACCAGAGACAGGAAGCAGATGAGGGCCATCCGCTTCGGCATGTTGTCGCTACGGAAACGTCGACACAAACGGGTCAGCGACGACTCTTTTTGTGATTGTTGTTATTGTCTTTTTCTCTCTCAATTACTGGATTCATGAATGAAACGGTTTCCAAACTGGTTTGCAAATAGATTCGAGACTTTTGCGTTAACAAAGCCACCGAAGACGGTTCAGGAATTCAAAGGTGGATTTTTGAACAGGTTGATGGTTGAAAAGTAGGGTTATTTCCACTTACAAGTTGTAGTTTTCAAATAAGGTTTTTAAACCATTTTTAGGGTTTGAAAATACGCTTTTAAACCAGGGCTTCAAAAACTGATTTTGCCGAAGGTTAACTTCTCAGATTAAAGGTTTCAGGACAGGAAAAAGAAAAAAAGGGTTTCAAACAAGGATTAGAGTTTTATGTCTGGATTAGGGTTTCTGATTAGGTTTTAAAACTCTGGTTTGGTCGTGACCGAAAGAACAAGATCCCGGATACGAGCGGTCGAAATGGGTTTCCTCCGCAGGGTGTCCGGGCTCTCCCTTAGAGAACGGGTGAGAAGCTCGGTCGGTCATCAGGGAGGGGCTCAGTGTCGAGCCGTTGCTCCTCCGCGTTCAGGGGAGGCAGATGAGGTGGCTGGGGCATCTGATTCGGATCCCTCCCGGACGCCTCTCTGCTGAGGCGTTCTGAGCACGTCCCAGCAGAAAGAGACCCCGAGGACGACCCAGGACACGCCGGAGAGACCGCGTCTCTCGGCTGGCTCGGGAACGCCTCGGGATCCCTCCGGAAGAGCCGGAAGAAGTGGCTGGGGAAAGGCAAGTCTGGGTATCCCTGCTGAAGCTACTTCCCCCGTGACCTGACCCGGAAAAGCTGTAGATAATAGATGCGTGGATGGAACTCTGGTTTGAAATTTAAACTACGGTTTCAAACCTCTGTTGGGGTGCAACACCAGAATTATGGTGTTAAATGAGAATTTTGATTCATCGTTTGGGTCTCAAGAACTGGTTGACGCTTTAAACGCGTTTCATCTCCACGGGTAGGACAGAAAATGTTGACGATGATGATTCATTTTTCGCTGTTTCAATGCTGCATTTGGTTTAACGGTCGGTCTTCGTACAAAAACGTTTGAAAACTGGCTGGAAAACAGACGTAACGCTTCGCAGGTGGCGATAACGAGCACATGAACGTGTCATTAGGCGACAAATTGAAAGATCAAAGTCATGTCGTGTGGTGCGTTTGCTGCCGCTCTCGACGGCGCCGCGAGACATTCGCGCGGCCTCGCTCCGGTTGGAAATCCTGGCCTCGGCCCCGTTGAAAGCGCGTGAGCCGATTCCCGCGACCCGAGGCGGCGCGATAGTCATGTCAAGCACGAGCCCCGTCAGAATCCCCCGACGTCCCCCGCTGCCTCGAGTTGTCGCGAAGACGCTCGAGAATGATTTATTTCCTCAACCCCGGAAAATGTCCGACGCTTGGAAATGTTCCGCATCGTCACTGAATGAAGAGACTTGGAACCCACGCAGGGTCACGAGCAAGGGTCAGGAGTTTCAAAGCGACGTCTCAGGTCAGCGTTGGAGTTTGAAATGATCTTTTTCAAACATTCCACTTTTGGTCGCCCTCTGATCCCAAACGGTCCGGAATGCGGGTGCTCCCTCCCAACTGGGCCAGCACACAACCGCCTTTGTGAGGCTTGGCACGGTCCACGCGGGTATCAAGCACGATCCCAGATCAAATGTGTCAGGGTGCGCGGCGGGGTCGCAATGACCCTCGCGCCGCGATAATCACTATGAACACGCTCGATGCTTCGGGGTTTGGAGCAAGGCTGGGAATTCAAAAGTAAGGATTCAACAAGTGCGAGGGTTTTAAATTTGGGTTTTAAACACCGTTTAGGGTTTGGATGCAGGCGTTCGATCTATGCAAAATGTGAAGTGGTTCAATCTTTTGCGGAGATTCTTCTGTCACATAGAACACCAGACACCTTCCGCCAACTGTTCCACTCCCCTTGCACTCCGTCGCTCTGTATTGTTGACCCCGAGTATTTGAAGTCGTCCACCCTCGCCATCTCTTCTCCCTGGAGCTTCACTCTTCCTCCTCCGCGCATATATTCCGTTTTACTTTGGCTAATCTTCATTCCTCTCCTTTCCGGTGCGTGCCTCCATCTTTCTAATTGTTCCTCCGCCTGCTCCTTGCTTTCACAGCAGATCACAATATCGTCTGCGAACAACATAGTCCAAGGGGATTCCAGTCTAACCTCATCTCTCAGCCTATGCATTACCACAGCGAACAGGAAGGGGCTCAGCGCGGATCCCTGATGCACTCCACCTTAAATTCTTCTGACGCACCTACGGCACATCTCACCGCTGTTCTGCAGTACCACAGTTCCTCTCTTGGTACTCTGTCAAATTCGAAGACTAATGCAGGTAAATCGACCGTAATCAACGTATATCATAAAATAACTAATTTTTACCCAGCCTATTGTGCTGTTTGATGTGTAAAAAAAAAAAAATGTCTTTTGGCTACAATTTTTTTTGCTACTCTAGCGCCCTTTGTCTGCAGAACATATCGGCAGCAGTCAGACAACGAACGGGTTGGTTGACGGCGCCGTATGAAATAAAAAAAAAACAGACCTTCAGACAATTGGTGCAAGTCCATGTCTGATATGTGGAATTGCTTTAATTTCAACCAAAAAAGATTAGAAATAATTAAATCCCTTTGGAATAATGTGAATCTCTTTCAGAGTTGACGTCATCGCAGTCCGTCTCTGGCAGAAATAACGACGTGAAAATGGCCGTTATTATCATCTTTGCCATAATTGCGCTGCGCGTCGCCGCCGCGGGTCAATGAACGCTATTAAAAACAATTA